>NC_037597.1:5952563-6271327 GCF_003073045.1 Pomacea canaliculata | reverse complement strand
TTGATATAGATGAAAGCTTTAACTCTTCTTTATTGCACTCAACACGCTGAGCCCGAGTTTTTGCCGCTGTCACTTGTTACGCAGTATTACATTGGCATGCATGTGTAATTTTTTTAGCCTTTACAGCTCGTGTTAAAAAGAAAAATTAAAAAAAAGAAGTTTAGGCCTTTATGAACCACAATTATCTCCTTACATGACGAGGAGTACGTGACTTTGAACGAAAGTCTCGCCGAATCGTACACTACACATTGTCCTTGCGATGTAACATTCAACATCATGATCTGAACGCTCGAATAACAGAGAAATAGAACAATCCCAGAGGATATTCTGCTTCAGAATGAAGGAGAATTTGACCACGAATGGGTGCTGTAAAAAGTGTTCATCGCTCCCGAATTTTTGTTTAATGTGTAATAAAAAAAATTTTTTTCAAATTCACATAATATACCTAATTTTGGTATTTTGGATTGATCATAATGAGTTCACGAGCAGGATTACGGTAAAATGTCACCAACCATTTTGATCTGTCATAATAATTTAAATTTCTGTTCTATCTGTTTTAGTTATTAATAATTTTTTGAAAAGTTAAAATTCATGCGTACAGGGGGGTTTGACCCCTTTGCTTCTGTGTAAAGAAAGAGTTAAAGCTTCATAAATCTACTAATACTATGAATTACAAGAACTTGAACAAGAGTGGAATAAAAAGATTTTTTACGGTAATGTCTTTATGGCCATTTGGTGTATAAGAATTTGTAATATCTGAAGTAACCAATTAACTTAGCTACAAAAGTAAGTAAATAGGCCTACTGATAAACCACGAAAATTAACAATGTCACATTAATAATTTTAACTGACAAACTCATTTGTAATTCCACTCACCATTTAGATGGCCATCACCCTTCGATTGCATTCTCAATCCATGTCCCTTGGACTGCAGCTTGTGACAAAAGAAATGTAAGGCTAACTTTAACTGCTATTGGTACACAAATAAATAAATTTGAAATGTAGAGAAATAATACTTAGATTCATATTTTTTTTACATTGTTCGGAACTGCATTTTAAGTCATATTGACGTAACCTCAGAAATCAAAACCAAACAAAACTGCAAACCAATTTAAATTATAATTTGTCCAGCTGAAGTGACTGGAAACTTTTCCCTTGGTTCCACTGAGCCAACTCTAAGGAAATGCAGCCCGTTAAATTCCGTGCACAGGAGGTGCTGAACCTGTTAAAAAATCTTTATTGTTTGTCCGTCCACCAGTAAAAACTACAATACAAATTAGCGCGACATAATAATTCACATGATTGGAAGGGTAAGAAAATGCCTGACCCTACTCACTGATTTGAGGGATCAATGGTTGCATGATGAAATATAGCTTACAAACCAGACCGTCTCATAACCCTAGTGGATTCAGAGAAAATTATGGCCATTAAGTGACTCAAATCACCAAGTTTAATTAAGATTTAGCAAACTTTAGAAAGTCTTAAACCAAATTTATTCATGTTAATAACACACAGACGCCATTTTGACACATGAAAAGCAAGGACAGAATTATTTTAAAATAAAATCTATGCATATAAAATACTACCATTTGTACTTCATAAAATGTGTATTATTAATACAATTACATGACCACACATTTTGGTCAGGAGAGTAACCTGTAAGCTGATGTATGCCTTGCCTTTGTTAATGTTTATCAAGACTGTTAAAGCAGTAACATCATATTAACTGATTATATTACTTAAGCGAAAGGTAACATTTAAAAAAGGTGTCAGACTAAACATATACTTAAATGACATACCCACTTTGTTCTAATTCCTTTCTCATTCAGCTCCTTCTTTCCCCTTATTTTGTAGAAGCAGGTGAACCCGATTCAGTTGGAACTAAATTTGTAGTGCTTGCTCTGCTCATCCAAACTTTGCTGAGAACTCTATTCATATTATCTGAAATTCAAAAATATTTTATGTCTTAAAAATACCAAAACAAAACTGGATGTAAGTTATTGACAATTTATTACATTAACAAAAATGTTAATGAATAATAATAATGTCATGCAGACCATTAAAAACACAAAACCTGTGCTTGTATAGTGAATCCTCATGAAATCAGTAGAGGGAGACAAAATTAACTTACTGGTTAAAATCACTAGCCAGACCTCAGTCAGGTGTATCTTGCAATTAAAGGATTTCTTTAATTAGTTTTGTAAATCATTAAAATAAACTGAAAAAATGGCACTGACAGCATTTTAAGACAAAGAAATATATATATTGATCAATAAGTGATGTCTAGAAAAATGACACCAGACTTTGACCAAAGCAGTGCATAGCTTTGGATTCATACATTTTGTTTTAATTTCAAAGTATTAATTTACCAAATAATATATATTCTTCTGCTTTGCATTAATTTTCCAAAGTTTTAGTTGTTCAGAAAGCAAGTGTATTGTCTCGATTGCTTTCCCCTAGGAATGCACCAAGACGAGACGAACGTAGTGTATCGCAGCACCACTGATTGAGAAAGAGACGACGATTTCAGCATGACTCAATGAGTAGTCATAGATTTCAACTTCGAAGTTAATCATCAATGATACGAGGATTGTTGTGTGTTGTACTTTACTCTGACTAGTGATTTGAACCATCACTGCCACTGTCCTCTTGCTCTGCCATCGATCTGCGCTCAACATTTCGTTTCTGAATTATAAATACGTGCATATTAGTAGGCAAGAGATCGATTAAGCAATTTGATTATTTAAACAAGAAGGATATGGAAACCATTTAAATTATTTACGCACGGATATAGAAGACAGCGTCATGTAAAAGCGATGTTGACTAGCAGATGTAGTATGTGTGAGACCTGCCGGTACAACAGTGAACCATTTCACAAAAAACCACTACAAGTACTTAATATGATCTCAAGTATTAATGACTATCCCACTGTTTATAAAGTACAGTTGTTTTATTGATCTTTCACTTAACTTTATTACAGACTACTTCAAAAATCAGGCGTTTTCACTTGAGGATGGACGTACAGTTTCAAAATGTCTGCGCGCCGGTCAAAAGCTCTGAACCGGCCGAGTGAACCTTATTACCCGTACCATGACTTGTAGCTACACCGGCGATGCGAAAGAGGGGGGATCAAACAGCGGGTGGAAGGATTGCGACACGATCACGTGGCTACCAAACGAGAGCGGCTGAAGAAAAAAAGCGCGAATGGACGCCGTCTAATTTAGGATCGAATTACACCGCTTCCCATCCCAAGTCTTCACTCCCTATCGGGCCGTTCAAACAACGCCTAAAGGCCATGCAGGCTGGGCAAGACTCGTCCCACACCATGGGGAGGTCTTCAAAAAGCAAGAAATGTCGCTGCTTAACACAAAGAAAAACAAACAAATACCTGCTAGAATTAAGTTAAAAATGTAATTCGTTTGATATCACGTGTGATATACTTACATATATGCAGGCTGTGGACAAACCAGCAAGAATTAAAGAGGCAGGCAAAAGCCAGTCCATGGCACAGGTGATCTCCATTTGACAGTCACGTAAAAAAGCAGGTTTACGATGAGTTTAAGACAAGATGTAAACTCTCTGAGTGCTCTGTGAGATGATAAACACAGTCGTTGTGCTACAGTGAATATTGTTGATTTTGTAGCTTCAGTCGGGTCAGTCTAAACCATGACGTAGATAGGTGGACTGATGGTCTGTACGCGAGACTCACTGTCGGCCTCTTGCAAGTGATCCGCGGTCAGTCTCGGCGAGCCTCTGGCCGGTTCATACTTCCGGAATAGCAACACGAAAATGATTTAATGAGCGTTTGATATCAACTAATATTAAT
Organism: Pomacea canaliculata; assembly: GCF_003073045.1. Lineage (NCBI taxonomy): Eukaryota > Metazoa > Mollusca > Gastropoda > Architaenioglossa > Ampullariidae > Pomacea > Pomacea canaliculata. Next base: position 6,267,501 of record NC_037597.1, on the reverse strand, counting down.
ACCTTAACTGTATTGCTTTTGCACGGTTTAACCAAAAACACTTATCTATTTAGAACACAAAAGTATTTGCTTCACTAGTCGGAAATCTTATCGTATGAGAATAATAAATGATGATATAATGAATCGATTAAACCTTCAAGATCTAGAATCATTGAAAGTGTTCGCTTATATGCTTACCTCGGTCTCTCGCTTTATATGAAAATCAGTATTCGTTTGTTCTAGCCTATTCATCTACAGCGACTTTAAACAATACGAAGAATATTTTAATACATACACCTCTCAAGTAATTTAATGAATGACGCGATTATTAATAACTAAATTTATTTTTTTAATGGAATCCCTTGGGCTATGTGAAAATTGTCGCCTTATTAGTCGCGAACACTGATAGCATGAACAGGATAAAGAAGAGCAAGAGGTAAATAAGATCAGTGCTGTTAATACATTCTTCTTCCAAGTGCCTTGAACAAATCTGGGGGACTGTCAATAGATTTGAAACTTGTGTCTGATCACGACTAATAGACACGTTCGTGGGGTCTGATGTAGCGGCCTGTAGCACAATGAAGAGCGCTCGCCACTTGTCTCTGATCTGTCGATATTCCTGCTCGCGGAAGCGAGCAAAAAACTGCCACTGAACGATTTGATACTTGCAGTTACATTCTATCAGCAGCAGTATCAACCGCCTTTTTGTGCGTTTCTTATTGATTACTCTTGCAGACTTTGCGACATAGCCATTGAAGTCCTTCGCTAAACCATGGTAGGCTTAACCGGAAGTTCTGAGGTCTCGAGCCTCGTTCTAGCAGTTAAGTGAAAAAAATCGTCTGCAAGCTGTCCAGGGGATCTACGTTCATGGTCTAACTGCCTCTGTACCTCGTCCTGCGGCTCGCTGGCGTCTGACGTTCCGCGCGTGGCTCGGCAGACCGCCTACTTTTATTTTTCAATGACCGCTGTTCCTCCACAAAATGGATTTCCTTTTACAATAGCTTCACAATGGCCAATGCAGAGATAAAAAATATAAACTATTTTTAATCCAATCACATGCGCTGCAATCGTTTCTTATCCGACCAGACCACCTTTGAAATGAAAGCATCTGGCTTCGAAGCTAAGTATAAACCTTTTATTATTGTTGTCGCCGAAGTCTTCCTACCTGAGTGAAGTGAAGTGGTATCGCCCGTGCGAGGAAGTAGGAGTAACACCCGTGCGGAATGCTAGCGGCCAGTCGTCTCCAATTACTACCCGTACAAAAGGCGGGTGAACATCACAGGCACCGCCGAGTAGCCTGGCCATAACACGTCTCCCTCACCCGACCATTGTACTTGCTGTAGGGTCTGACTTCTATCTGAACACACTGTCAGGGTTAGGACTGAGTGTATTCTCCACAAACAAGCAAAACTCGAATATATGAAGGAGAGAAGAATGAACAGCGCAACAGATACAAACATTAAAAACAACAGAATTTTCAAACTTTAATTTTATTGCTTTTTTATCCGTCTTTTTATCTCTTATCTTTCTTTCCTCATAAGCGGGGATATCAATATTCGTCTTGCCAAGTTTTGAGTGCGACGTCCATGTACACTGGTGTTCACACTGTAGTATTATTATTTGATTTCCGGTTGCTATTGTACACATTGTTTCTTACACAATGCATCTGGAAAATGACAGTCGTGTCCTGAATGTCCACATTGCTTCCAGGCACCTTGCATAACAGCAGGAGGTCGCGACGTCGAGTTCATCGGGAAGGGACAGGCGGCTTGTTCTCAAAATCCAGCAATTCGGAATAACATATATACGAGATACTGGAAAATGCTAGACTTTGTAGGACTCTGGAGGGACAGGAGATACCTGGACAGAAAAATCGCTTTGGCAGAAGGTGAATGGGTGCTGTGCCACAGGCGTGAAGTTTTTTTTTTTTTTGTCGTTCGCCTCTTTCACACTTGGAGACCAGCTCTTGATATGAAATCGGTGGTCTTCTGCAGAGACTTCCACTGCCGTACAGCTTGTTGTGCAGGGTCTCCGACTGGCCACGTCTCTTTCCTCAGGGACGGAGATTCCTACAGTCCTGTAGGCATGTGTTCTACAGTCTGGTCTGGCCTCTCCACAAAGAGCATCTCGGGGACGGCCACTAGGTGCAACTTCCTGTGTAGGTGGTGAAGCAGCCTGTTGTGCCCAGTCCTGAGGCGGAAATAGCGACCTGGTCCGGTCTGGACAGCTGATGGTAACTGTCCAGTGGTTGCTGTGGCCTGTACAGAGACTTAATTGATGGTTTTCATCTCTGACATGTTGACTGCATTGTCTTCTTGCTCGTCCTCTGCACCCAACTTAGCCATCCTGTCAGCTTCCTCATTCCATCTATCCCGCAGTGTGATGGGATCCACTGCAGAAGCCGTTCTGAGGCACTTGATGTTAGCAGCGCGGCTTCCAGGCGTCTGGCAGTTTTTTATTGTTGACTGCCTGCAGCACCGACAGAGCATCGGTCAGGAAGACGACCTGGCTGTCATGGTCTGCTCTGCTGCTGATGATGTTTGCTGCGTGGACCAGGGCTTCTACTTCTGCTCTATAGTTTGTACAATGTGGAGGGCCAGTTGGTATTGCTGCTGCCTGCCACTGTCCATTTGGGAAACTGGATGTACACGCCGGCCCCTCCCCTCTGGATAGCGTCTGTGGCTGACCGTCGTGTGGTAGGCCCTTATCCATGATTCCTGGGGGTACTTTTCTTCTAGCATGGCTAGCGTCAGGGCTCTCTGCTCACGTCGCTATGCTCATCCTTTGTTGTGAGGCTGAGGAACTGTGGTGCAGATGTAATGTTCCCTGTTCTGTCTTTCCAAGGAGGGAGGATCGAGTAGAGAGTCGGTACCTGGACCTGTGCAGGAAGCTTTGTTTGGTATTTTCTGTGTAGTGCCTGCGTCTCTCGCACCAAAGCTGGATCTTTTTCAGCCTTCCGAGGACAGCCGATGTTTCTGTCTGGCACCATATCAGGTGGTCTTCACTGTGCCTGTACTTGGTGGCCTGCACGAGTGCTTTGCATTCCCTTCTCTTGTTTAATGGGGGTATGCCTGTTATCTGCTCCATCTTGTCAATTGGCGTAGATCTCATGGCGCCTGTTATTACTCTCAGTGCTTGGTTCTGCACCTTGTCCAAAGTCTGAAGGTGTGACTTGGCTGCTAGAAAAATCGCTTTGGCAGAAGGTGAATGGGTGCTGTGCCACAGGCGTGAAGTGATGCCCACTTGTCTCGTGCAAAAAGTACGAACACTGTACCCAAACCCAGATGCAATGCCGTATGTCGGTCACCAATGGGAATAATGATAAAAAAACTAAACAAGACGAATAAAACCTAAGTTTAAAAATTCCATTGCGTTTTTGTTTGTGTTATTTGGGTTGTTTGCCTTTGTCTCCTTTCCTGTCCTCTCTCTCTCACAAGGAGAACACACACAAACAAAACCACGGGTGCGAAACTGGTCCTAACCCTTTTGATTATACAAGTCTTCTCCGAGTCCAGTTCTCGGTTTTATGGACTCAGGAAGACGCAAGCACCGATGACCTCCCCCCGGGACAATGGTCGGGTTAGATAAGAAGAGAAAAGACCGTGGGGGCACTATGTTGCAGTCAGGCCTGACGAGAGGGGGAGACAGGGGTCTGGTGTACCCGGGCCCGCGGCTGTCAAGGGGGCCCGGTCTTGGTCAGTGGATTTTTTTTTCTTCTTCTCCTTTACATTATATACTGGGAAAATAATTTACGATTACAAGTACAAGGGCCCGGAGAGGGTCGTCTGTCCCGGGCCCGGGCTGGCTCTCGGCGGCCCCTGGTTGCAGTCGTGAATTTTGGCCATTTGTAAAAAGTATTCGAACATGCACTCAAACCGAGGTGTACTTTAGGTCAGTCATCAGGAAGGAATGAACTTGAAAGTATTAAATATTATTATCCCCTATTATGAGTAAAGAAAGATGTAAGGAAAGACAGTATGTTCAGATAAGAAAGCCGTTTCGCCTCACTTTGTCTGGTAGGACAACCCTAACCCTGACAGTATGTTCAGTTGCAACCCGTTTCACTTCAGCTTTCTAACCGCCAACACCAGTGGCGTGTTGCATAGCACGTAGCGAATCGAGCGAAGCTAGCCTAGCGAATCTAGCGGTTAGCGAAAAGCTAGCTGGATCCCTGTTTGGAAACAACGCAGTTAGCCGGAAGCCAGAGTTTCAAGATGGCCGACATAAGGCGAGGTTTGAGTGAAGTCTTTGTTTTGCAAAGCTACACCCCGCCGTGCTGTAGCCAAACCGTCGCAAAGAAAATATCGAGCTTGCGACCCACCTGTGCACTGAAAGTAATCAGGACAATAACGAACGAAAATCCAAATGCCACACATGATCGGTTTCGTCGAATGTCATTGTTCCCACGATACTCGACTACCAGTTCAAAATCTCATTTCGAATGTTCCCGGCACGACTTTGATGTAAGTTAACGTAATAAAAATAAAGTAAAATGTAATAAACTTAATGAAATATAAATAAAATGGCAAAATCAATTTTAGGAATGTGAACGTCCAAGATATATATATATGCATAAATGCATGTATCCACTACACATATCTATAATAATGCTCACACACACACACACGATAAAACACAAACTTTCATAGAGATCTATCTTGTGAAATTTTTCAGGCTTCTCCAGGCTTGGATTGAGCCTAATCTGCCACATTAACGTGGTTCGACAATAGAACAAAGCTGCTTGCCACCTTGTGGTTACTGGCACCAAAATTCACCCCCAGAATATATTCACCTATATTTTGCCATACCACGTCTATAGCAAAGCATCCATCATCAGTGTCTGCTTTTCTCTTCCACCAACATTTATTATTGAATGTTGATTATAGGTTTATTTCTCCTGTTTCCTTCACCATCCTCTCCGAGAGTGTCATGAGATTAGATTTCTAAATTGTTGCGATGTATTGTGACCCTTATGTAACCCTGATATAGTCCTACACTTAAGTCCACTTGATTGTAAGCTCGTGATATATTTTAATAACTGATAAAGCGGAAAAACATTTTTTCCCTATATCTACCGGTTTTTTATTACCAACACCACTACCGATTATCTCCACCCAGCACTACATTTCGACTTTTTTTATTACAACCATTTACACCGAGATAAACAATAAGCTTGTACTAGACAGTGTACTAGTTTTACACATGGCTGGGGTATGTGTGTGAGCGAGTGATTCGTTATATATTTATAGTCAGAAAAAAATAAGGTGAGGCGCAGAGTTCAGACCATAACCATTACAATGTTTGTGTATGTCCCCCTTGGCCTGGCTATGGCGTGTGAGACGTTTGATCAACACTACACAAGTTTATATATTGACATGACACCTAGGGGTTCCTCCCTTGTATTACAGTATTTTCCTCCATATCTTGTTCTATTTTCAAGTTTTTATGACTTTTTAAATTTCTTTTTCTGTCCTCTATGTGTGACACTACCTTAATCATGCTTCTAGTTATGCATACTGCTGTGACACTTAAGATCTTGTACACATAATTTTTATTAATAACATGTATAACTGCAACGTGTTTGTGTGTTTGCATGTAGTTTTTATGTACCTGCGTATGTGTTTGTGTGGGTGCTCAATCACTTTGAACACAGTGAATAATAATAATAATGACGAACGAATGTGTAGCATTTAACAAACAAACAAAAAATACCCACCGACAACACAAAAACCAAACTTTTTTGAAATGCGAGAAGACAGCTCTAAGATGGAAACCTCTGTACATGTACTTACATATAGAGTGTCAGCACTAGTATGATGAGCAACATCAGCCACACAGGAACATCCACGAGTCCCAGTACGTCCATGTTGAGGAGAGAGACCCACACGACTGCTTTACACGGTACAGTCGGTAGTCACGCGCCAACCACTCGGTAGAGTGCAGTTGCGTGACCTGACTCGTGACGCTGGGTTGACAGTGACCCTTGGTTGAACTCGGGTGCAGATGACGAAGCAGGTCTAAGAAGGTGACTGGTGGTTGTGTCGTTTGGTATGTCCTCGTAATCCAGTGTCACAGCTCATGCTTCTCTTCCCCTGTTGTCGTCGCTCAGTAACACAACCGGTAACACCTGTGACATCACAATACAGTGAGGATTAGCTCTCCTGGTTCTGTCAAGTCAGGTCATGAACTGACGAGAGGGGGACAGGGGGGGTCTGGTGTACCCGGCCGCGGTTGTCAAGGCCGCGCCTTGGTCAGTGGATTTTTTCTTCTTCTCCTTTTCTTTTTCTTTTAAAGAAAGTCTAAGGACAGAACACCCAAGCATTACACATGCAGAAGTGAGTTTCAGTCTGTAGAATACAATTTCGGGGGTGCTGTGGCCTGTCATGAGAAGTGTATCAGCGGGTATCATATTCTCGCTGGACAAGCCAAGAGGTGACGGTCGCTGGTACACCAAAGATTTTATCGCGCGTGAACCGCCCTGAAGACGTTGGTGCCATGAGATTGCTGGCTACAGGTGCCACTACGGGGAAGGGTGGGGGGGGGAGGAGGGGGCGGCCCTGCAAGCAAATCGGAATTAACAGTGGAGATCAGGCAGGTATGTTACTGATGTGTGCACTCTGTGAACCAACATGGTGGGGGCCGGCCCCTGGCGCTGCAGCCTGTAAGCAAGAGACATCAAGGCTGCTTTTTTTCGTAGTTACTAAGAAACACTGAGACTTTTTTAAACCGTATCTCCATCACCAAACAAACAACTACATTAGTCTACATAGTAGATCCTTGATACAATGAGACTACTTTATCCTGTAATACTATCGCAGCCAGCAAAATAGAACACATTATCGCAAAACATTTTAAAAACTGCCGTCCCGCAAATATGAGGTTTATAAATTGATCACGGTGGTGTCGCCGGAAGTTTGGAGCTGGAGGAGGATGATAAAGAGGACGCTAGCATGAGAAAGGTAATTTAAGTGTAGAGAAGTGTTCGCACGGTGGTGGATGCCCCGATAGAGTAGGAGGAGAGTTATGTCACCGGAGGACTCGGACTACTGTAACTAAAGGTGTGGGACGATCGCACGACCTCTCTGGCGATGTATCATCATCGCCCTGTAATAACACATCGGCCTCCGACCTCTTTGCTCTTTGCCGACAAAGCCCCCGGTAAAAAGGAGATACTATCTACCCACCATCCGTCCCCAAAGCCACCTCGGAATCTTTTATTGTGCGCTAGTTGTCTTCAAGGAAGCTGTCATATATGATGCTGTATACAGTCAAATCTCGCTACTATGCCACCTACCGGGACCGAGCAAAAGTGGCATAGTAGCGAGGGTTCGTAAAAACGGCTTTATTTGCTCAATTTACTTGTCAGTCCAAAGCTCTCAAGAATCGTCGGCTGGCGCTACTGTCTCCTCTCATTCTCCCCCTCGCCTCTTCATCCTCTCCCTCCCCAACCACATCCGCGCACCTGCATCCTGTCGCTAGTCGACCCCTCACACCTTCCACTTTCACGTGGCTGTCACCCGGCCAGCGACCACCCGACCCCCCACATTGCCAGGCCTCCACCCTCCCTAACTGCGATGTCGCACACTACCTGTTACAAATTGAGTATTCTTAGTTTGAACGGGGCCTTGGCGAAGTGGCGAACTGTCAAGGTCAGGGCGTACTGCGTCTTAATTTATATAATATTTTAATTTTTTTTATTTATTTGTATTTTAGCATTTTAGAAAGGATCTATAAAAAGCTGGGGTAGACCTAGGTGGTCGTTATTCGATTTTTCCGAGTTTTTAGTAGTTACTCTGTGTGAGTTGGAAGTAAGCGAATGTAAGTAGCCTGTGTGGCAGTCCGCTGATTATGTGGTTATAACGTTGAGTTGTGAAACATTGAAATAATACTGAGAAATATTACAGTGTGAGCCCGCTGTATACATGTTCTATCCTCTGTTCCAACGGATGACTGAAGTGACTTTGTACAGGAAAGTGTGACACGCAGATTTTCAGATCTTTAAACGAGCCAAGTTACCGCTACAGTCGTAACACTACCATACAGTATAATAATCGAGTTTTATTGGCAAATAGCATTTGACAAGGCAGGAACATCAGTGTCAATGAGAGTGACTAGCGTCTCAAATTGACTGACAGTAATGAAGTTTGTGAGAAAAGCTCATAAAGTTTTAGTCAGCAGGTAAAATGACAATATTAGTACAGTATAACTTGTTTATGAACTATTACGATTCAGCTAAAATATGCTAAACATTTCTATTTTTCTGTCATTTTAACAAAACCTTCTAATTCTCCTTAAATATTTAAAGGTATTAACACTTAATACTACTAACTCGTCTTTAAAACAGTTGCTTTGTCTTCTAAAATGAATCAACACGTATTTTTAAACGGCTAGTGACTGATGGGGTTTGAAGTCGACCGAGTTTATGCTTCGTAAAAAGTTGATGAATTCAAAATTTCTGCGTTAAAGAGTCGAAAGGCGACAGTTCAGTTCAGATATTTTATTTACGCGCCCCCCGCCGCTGTACAGCATTTGCGTGTGGTGTGTGTGTAGTTATTGTGTGTGTGTGTGGTGCGCGCGCGCGGCGGTTTTGGCTAAAGAGGAAAAACACAATATATAGGAAGGACTTTCGATAGGTTCTGCGTGTTTTGTTATGTAAGTTGATAAAAATGTTGATAACTGAGTGTTCTGCTGTTCGTCGCAGCAAACACTTTTTTAAATGAGGTTATTACGACCTCGATGAAGACTTGTTTAGCATTTACTTCTTCGGTTCTCTTCCTCTTTACATGTAGAAGTACTAAATCACTGAAAAAAGTAATGAAACAAAAAGAGTACTACATATGAAGAGAGATGAAGAATAGCATTTCCTTGCACGTCAGTGAGCTTAGTACAAAAGCGCAGCACTTAGAACACAAAGCTTGTGTGATACATCTAGCAGTTTGTCTAATGCTGTCGAGGTTCTATCGCTGCTGACGTAACAGTCCTTACTAAGGTTGGGGGGGGGGGGGTCTGTGAGCGGGGTGCTACATAAGGGAGTCTGATCCTTTTAACATCAGATTTATGTCCTCATTACTAACACTCGCATGTCAAACAACTTACTTATGTTCAAGTAGTGATGTAGATTACCTAGTGCACTTGTCCTACTGTTTGCAGTCTATATTCTCGTTACTGAACATGAAGTGTACGATATGAGATTCAATTGTAAACATACATTATTATACTGGGAAATAATGTACGATGCCTACTAGTTACAAGGGGCCCGGAGAGGTCGTCTGTCCCCCGGGTGCCCGGCTGGCTCTCGGCGGCCCTGACTATAGTCATTATGTCTTACGACCCCTCGCTTACCTTTCTTCTTATTCTTTGAAAATATTTTTTATAGCTGTTCCTCGATTTCAGTAGGTTATTTCATCCTTTTGTAAGTTAAATAAGGTTTCACACATACATAATTTTGTCTTTGCACCCTTAAACTCCCTCCTAGGCGTTCGCACCGCTGCAGACGAAACAGTTTTTATCTTCACTGACCTTTTCGTCACCTATTGCTTGTCGTCTTTCGTCGACCATACCTGTACACGGCGTGGACGAGAAAGTCAGACTCTTGCCCGATAATACACCTTTGCCATTGCCATATGATGGACTCAGGAACCGAGGAACATCGCTGTAAAATATCGTACTAATGTGAAGATCAGATCGTGTTTCTATTTCCGCTATAATTTACACTTCATGCCAACATGCTAATAGAGACCAAGATTTACCACTTTAGTGGTCGCAAAGCTCTTTAAATGTTATTCTAAATTGTCTCAGCCAAAACAAAGTTAGGCTTTAGGAATAAAAAAGATATAATGCTGGGTTCGCACAGAATTTGTTGGCCATCTTAGACAACGCAAAACGCTTAATGAAACCATTCTGTGAACCTATAGTTGTTACAAACATTAGACAGTAGTTGCTGTTTCCAGTTCTAAATGTTTAATAAATAAACATTTTTACTCAACACATTTAGACCACAGTCAGGCCCCTTTGGATAATTTGCGAAAATAACACCTACAGGCAGACGAATTAACATTGTGAGTAACGCGTCCTTTCAAACTCGTAAAGATTTCTTGATGTCTTTGAATGAAAATGTGATACTTGTAGATTATTGTCTTATCCAAAATCCTTATTAGGCAAAATAACTTTATATGTGCTTTTGTTTTAGTAGTTACGTGTGATTGGTCAGGAAATGTCTCCTGCACTTACCTGCGAATTGTCAGCCATCTGTTCGCTTCCTGACATTTGTAGAACACTGATCTTACAATCTCTGGGATGAAAGGCTCTGCCGGTTGTGTCTGGAGTTGGTCTCCCCAGTCCGAATGCCGTCCCCGCAACACGTCCATGTGAAGGCGCCAAAGACACTGAAAGAACAGATGTCAGACTGACACATCGACTGTGTCGGACGTTTTCGTACATGTTATTTCCATCGCGAGAAATCAATGGATAGTCGGCAAGCAGTCTTCCCCCGCCCACCCACTCCTCCGGATACCCGTGTGTCTGCTTGCGACCCCAAGTTAACCCACAAAAGCACGTGCGTTCTGTGGACGCGTACCTCGTTGACACATCCGGCACTTCACACAAAAAATCAGATCTGTACACTGTATGAGTAAGCTTTAAATTTTGATCTAGCTTCCATGTCTTTTCCAAACGTCTGTTGTTTTCTAACGTCCTCGCTACATACGTCAATACCGGTTGACGTCATTCTCTCTTGTGATGTCATTCTCTTTTGTGATGTCATTTCCTATGACCTCAGCTGAACTGCTGATCTAGTACTGGCTTCAGACCGATTTTCACAAAGCCTGAACGTGAAAATATTCTTCAGGTATGTCGGAACGGCCTCTCCTGCTTAATTAAATATCATTGTGACATTAGACAGTTTTAATTACGTTTTCGTACGTCCTTTCTCGTTAGATTTTGTCTTAATTAACCAAACGCATTTTAGCATCTACCATTTGTACAGATCGCAAGGACGCAGGATACTTTAGAATAACTCTACCGACACTTCACCGATGTTGCTCTGTTCTTGTGTGGTTTGTGGCTGTAACAAGGACTGAACAGTGAACCAAAATCGTATCTTTTGGGGTAAATTGTAGTGGCTGTTTTCACTGTTATCCTTAGAAAGCATGACATATTCCAGAGCAGTCCGTAAAACACAACTTACTCCTTGATGTCAATCACTTCTTGGCGCCTTGTTTTGTCCTGGAGATTGTCCTTCAGAATATTAGCACATCGGTCCATGAAGTGACTCATCTGTTCTCAAGAGCAGTGCCACAAAAATGACAAACCAAATACAAACAAACAAACAAACAAACAAACAAACAAACAAACAAACAAACAACCAACAAAAAACACGTTAATTTCTCGTCCAATAATATCTTCCATTGTTAATTGTTTTAACCCTTCCTCCCCAACCATAAACTAGAATGTTCCTAAACTCAGTTAAACAGTAGTAGTAAATGTTAAGATACCTGACTAGAGTTAGAGTATCAGAAGGTCAGGAATATATTAAACAGGCCGACAAATTTTCTTTTTTTTCTAATTGAGTTTTCGTTATCTTAAGTGATATATATTAAAGAAAATTATGTTACCTTTTTAGTAAACTTAAAAAGTGTGTTAAAAATTAGATTTTTTAATTTTAACTTGAGAAGTAAACTTTTAACTTATCAATGGTACAAATGAATTTACGAAATTTTCAGAAACACAGATGTGTATTAGAAAAAGTTTGCAGGTCCTTTTGTCTAATAATGTAATTATCATTTACATATGTTTAAACACACACACACACACACTTACGTTCTTTAACTTGCCGGCAGTGAACGTAGGTGTCATCAGCCTACGAAGACGCTTCCACGCTGAACCTCCGGTGAAAAATAGTCCTTTGTTTACTATCGCCGGGAGGATGTCAGCTAAAATCTATAAAACAAATCCCACAAAACCGAATGTAACATGGCATGATGAAAAATACTAGTTCTGTCTTCATATTTATAAGAAGTATTAAAAAAGGATATTTAATAATTCGATTACTTCATTACTGTGTTCAAACCATTATTTAATTTGTACGTGACTGCATGTTGTTAACTGTGCACAAATTTGTCAGAGATGAGAAAAATAATTCTCACGAATCTGTCGGCAAAATTGTTGAAGTCCTTGACCAGAATTTCTTTCAGTATGTCAAGATCACTGACGACAACCATGGGCTTGAGTGCGAAGAAGAATCTGAAATGTGAAAAGATTTCTTTAAAACTAATTATAGAATACAGTAAAATACAGCCAAGTAATTTACTAAAAGCATTTATTTTTCTCCATGTTTGTGCTTTACAGCGCCAATATATATATAATGCTGCTAAATACTGAGCTAAAGTTTATAGCATATACCAGCCACAAGTAGATGTAAACGTTTCTACTTACCCATACACGTGGCCAAATTGTTTTCTCCAATCTGTTAAAGCATCAATAAAACCCTGTGACAAAAACAATCCTCTTTGTAAGAAACCATAATGCGACGCTCTTGTTCTTTTTAACCTTGAAGATGGGGAGACTAGGGGCCGAATATTCAAAACGTGTATCAATTTTGTTTAATTTTATATTTGTCTTCTTGCATTTTTTTGGTTTGTTTTTTTGCTTTTTTTCTCCCTGTTTGTGTCTGTCTCCCCACTCACGTAATCACAAAGATTTATCTTCATTTAAAATCTGCTAAACAATATGCGAAGGAGTTAACATAAAATTACAAAATCCCCTTTGGATTGTATTGTATCTACCTTTTTGTTGATCTCTCTTGCATTTCCCAAGAATGGTAGAGGTTTGGGTCCAGGTATTCCCAGACTGGTAAACATGCCGTGGTTCCATGTCGTGTACCTGAGATAGCATAGTATTGAAAACAAAAAACGCGTTTAATAATCAGCCAAACATATCTTAGTCTACTCCACCGTCATACGGAAAGCACGGCGTTCGTTCAATGGGGAGGAACCATCAAGGAGCTGGGTACTCTTCAATGTCCAGGTGGGTTGGAATCTTTTCCAAGTCGGTGTGTGTACGCCAAGGGTACACGTACAGTACAGTGCTGTTCAACATCTACCTGGAGAAAGTCTTGTACTCGAGGACCATCGGACTTCTGTGTCGGGGCGGGGGAGGGGGACGGGGGCACTCAGTAACCTCCCTTTTGCTGACGTCATGGATATCATGGGGGGGGGTGGCAACAGAGAGTTAAAGACCCTTACAAACAAACTCGCTTCCAGCCCAAGTGCGATCAAAATAGAGGTCACCATGGCGAAAAGCAAGATTATTGTAAACATCACGTGATCTGTCAAGGCATAGGTTTGACTGAACGGGTACAACTGGAGGAACTGCAGTCCTTTACGTAACGCATACACCTGTTAGGTACGCGTGAACCCACTGGGACAGAAGCCTGGCCTGGACGTGACCTCGAACTCAAGTGCACTTGAATAATACAGTGAAGACGAAAGAGGTGGGAGGCAGTGGTGCCGCCTTTGTATGTCCTGTGTGACCCCTGTGAGACTCTCTTCACGGTTCGTGTGTATGGTGTGTGTGTACCGGCAGACTTGCGGACTTACGTACCTTGTGTTTGATTGTGAGAAGGAAACTCGGGCTTCGAGAACTTGTGTACAGGGGCGGTGCAGGCGCCAGTGGATGTGCACTAAGTAGTGCGAGTAATTACAGCATCAAGGGTCTTCTAACGACGTTGTTTAACTGTACGGCGCATTATCTCTCACAAAGGCTATTTTATAATTAAAACAATTATCCTCGAGAGTAGAGGGGGCGGGGGTGATTCAAATTTCACACTAACAAAAAGTCGACGAAATCCTAAGTCCAAATTCAGGGACTGTGTGTGTAACCCAGTAAGAACTTTGACTCTTGACCTTTCCATCCTCACAGCACTAGAGACAAGCAGCAGCACTGCGTTTGGGTCACCCTGTCTGGTTGCCTTGCCTACATGGAGACTTGTACTCTACCCTTCTCTATTCTACAACGCTTGTTTGCTGACAAGAAACTGTCTAATAAAATACAAAGCAGCTAGTCATGATCCACTATAATTATGTATAGTGAAGTCTAGTCTGTAACACAGTACATCGGCAGGACGGCAGTTCATGTCTACACACACTCCAGAGACAGAGCAAGGGTGCTACATGCCTACACATCTGTTAGAAACTGTTCTAAATGAAAACATGTGTACATGTACTTACACATAGAGTGTCAGCACTAGTATGATGAGCAACATCAGCCACACAGGAACATCGACGAGTCCCAGCACGTCCATGTTGAGGAGAGAGTGTAACACGTCTACAGTCGTCAGACAGCAGGAGGAACTAATGGGGGGAGACAACTGGCGCAACCCTCGGCTCCGTTACGTCGCCTGAGTGCTTATATCCTCCCAGTCCCACCGTTCATTCACACTGAGTGTGCACCGACTGGCCTGCCAGTGGAGTACAGGCTAAGAAGTTCGAGTTTGCTTTGCAAGAAGGGAGCACCGCCCTTAAAGACCTACCCGATCCGTGACATGCCAGGCTCAACAGACTCCTTTCCTATCACGGATTACTTCATCATTAAATCGCTAGATGAAGCCTGAATCTCCAGGAATTATACATTTACGGTTTCCCCACATGTTCAAAGTTCTATTTCGGCCACTACAATACAATACATCGTTATTGTTTATTTTTGTATAACAGATACATTTTTTTTGGTGGAGTACTGTAACGTTTTTGAGAAGAGTGTTTAAATGTGTCTGCGAGCGCGTGTAAACATCTGCATGTAAACCACGCTCGACGCACTCTTCCACCTTTTTCAGCAAAAAGGTCCCGCCACCAATTAACACATTTAATGTTTAAGAAAGTAATTAGTGATGAGATGTGGATGAAACAAAATAAAATAACACTACTCCCTCACCGCCAACCCCCTCCTATGGTTATCAGACGAGCTGGCGAGGTGACCGACTGGACCAGCAGGTTATATCCAACAAATATTTTCACGAAGTTCGTGAGTCTAAAAGCCACATTAAAACCACATCACTTGTATCGACGAAGCTGATATATTCCAGTGGAATTAATAGCTACACCACAACTCGGAATACAAATGATAACCTCCCTCTGAAGAACGTTGGATATAACGTTGAAGCAATGCGACCAGGTAACTAGGACGACCTCTTCACAGTCTTTCTTGGAGACTGTGCCGACCAATCATCAGTACAATGTTACAGGGTCGGCGTGGCTTCTCCCTCCATTGACTACCGTCGTTCTAGTTACGCTGTGTCGAGCTCAATTACGTCATTTCATACATGACGTAAAAGAATGAGAGCTGACGCGGCTCGCGCGACTGCTCTTCCCTGACTACAAGGAGAATTAAAAATAAATGGGAATCTAACCAGACTCGCCTGAATCGCGAATCGTTACAAGTACATAAGCTAAACGACTTCATCAATGAGGTAAGCAGCATGCAGTCACATCCCACACACCCATACAATCATCCAATTTAAAAACTAAGAAAGTTTGTTAGTGTGAAGCTGGTATATTTAATATATCTGCTATCATTTACAGTAGCTAAACAGGATAGTAAGCCATAGATGAGAGACCCATTCTCTTTAACTGCACTAACCCGTTTATGTTCTCAATCAAGTACACAAGGCATGTGAACCAAAATTACAACAAAAAACTTATGCGCAGGAAAAAAGTCAGCGAAACATACAAGCGTCAGGAATTTTATGAATAAGTTTATAATTATTACTGAATACTTTATAGACTAAAGCAAAGTCTGGCATAATAATGTAATAATAATTTAATAATAACAATATATGGTTTGACCACTATTATCGGTTTAGTATACCAGGGATTATATTGTATTTGACATTTCTTCACAGCACACGGACGTTAAGCAGGTAAGTAAGCGTCTTTGTGAAGGTAAGCTAAGCTCTTTCCATGACGTCACCATCTCTGCTACATCCTTCAGTTAAACCAGGAGGGAGCTCTCACTGACTGTTGCGTAGTTCAGTCCCCACGAAGATTAGTTTATCAGGGGAGGAAAACCTTGCTGAGGTACTGAACGTGATCATTTCCTGTAAAAAGAAAAATCTGAGGTACACGTTCTTTGACAAAGAAGTATTATTCAAATGGAGCAAAATGACAGTAAAATACAAGGTGCTGTCCCATTTTAACTTGGGATCGGGTTGAAATGGTTTGATTAATGTTGTACTGGGGTTTTGGTACTGTACTTCATGCTCTTCTCCCTTGAGTATAGGTATTCGCTCTGTCTTTAATATTTAAAATGAGTTAATGAGTTAGTTTCCACCCCTCTACATACACACTCTTTTTTTAGCCGAAAAGATCTTCACTGAAAACATTTTATGTATTGATGAAGCTCAGCTGCTTCTGTGGTGGAAATAACATTGGAAGAATGCTGTTGCTGTTGAAACCGTTTTCTCGCTGAAATATATTACTCTTTGCCACAAACGATAATGTTAGTCTTTGCGAGTAACGCCTAACCACTAGTTGGTCCTCCTAATTACAGAAAAAATAGAAATCGTTTTTAATAATGTCTATGATGATTACTCACAGGGGTCTCCGGCACCTTAATAAACTTGAACCGTCGGACAATGGTGACGGCGGCCATCTTGGCCTCGTACAGCGCCAGTCTCATGCCGATACACTGACGAGGACCCATCCCGAAGGCCAACTCGCGTATCAGGGTTGGCATGTCCTCGTTGTCAAACCTAATAAACATAGAGGCAAAAAAACCAAAACAAAACATCAACAACAAAATACCAAAAACCAAAAACAAAACAAAAAATCAAAAACAAAAGACCAAAAGCAAAACAAAACATCCCTACATTAAACTTAATTTGTAACCCCCGTTTATCCCTTAATGCAAATCTCTCCCATGTCTTACGATTAATTACAGCTTCCAGTGGACATCTCACCAACACGAAGCTTAGGTATAAGTCTTCAAGTAAGGGGCGTAGCAGTTCATTGAAGAATCTGGAAGAGGTTGACACGAAACTATACTGCACAGTGTGTTGGTTTACTGTGAGTTTACCTGCAGCAGTCAGACATTCTACGTTTCCCATCCCTCCCTTACCTCTCCGGAAGGAACTTGCTGGGCTCAGGGAAGATCTGGTCGTCTTGCATGATGGAGCAGATGGAAACACCGACAGACGTTCCAGCTCGGATTGTGACATCTTTAATTGTTCTCGTCTCGGCTGCAATGCGAGTTACGCTGGCAAAAACAGTTTGAATATTTGATTGGACTGACTCTACAAGAACATTGATTCGATTAATTAGCTGACAGCAAGTGCATAATTACAGATCTTGACAATCTTATCACTCATAGTGTCTGTTGTAGAAGTCAGCGTGTCTGTTATATGCCAATATATATGTACATGGTTTTTATGATTTAGTATATATATATAAAGATTTATGTAAAGCGGTCTGAGCAAACTGTTTTGGAACGGCGCAACAACAACAACAACAACAACAACAACAACAACAACAACAACAACAACAACAACAACAACAACAACAAGGAGTCTAGCGAAAACAATACCGTCTACTCTAGAGATAAGAAGACCCGCTTTAGGGCTCGAACTATCCACTTCCAAACTCCAGCTTACAATGGGATCGGTGGAAAGCATCGCAGCGTTTCTTTAAGAGTGTTGTCCAGATATTTGAGGCTCATCACATTCTCATAGGTAGCTGTATCCTGCAAACAAAAATACCGTAAACACCGGAAATTAAACTTCTTAAGCTGTCAACAGATCTCAGCTGCTATATCTTTAATAAAACCAGCTTCCCTGTCATTTCCCATCCCTCTTCTTTCCTCAAGTAATACAAAGTGCAGCCTGTGATAAAGACATGACTTGCACATCAGGAAGACATGCGCACTGCATGCACTTACATCGCCAATAGTTGTGATGATCTCGTCGTAGAGTTTCTCCTGCTTGTCAGGGTTGACGGCCAGTAAGTAGATCATGTACTGTAAGGTCGCCGCCGTGGTTTCGTAGCCAGCCAGAAAGATGGTAATACATTGTGCGATGATTTCATCTTTTGTCATTTCTGAGAAAACATGAATATGCAGTAAATTTACCTCGGGAGAAAGTCTTCCTATTTAACCAGGCATTAACATGGACGAAAGAATTTTTAAGAATCTTTAAGAGTTATAGAGTTTTATTTTATAGAGTTTCATTAACCTGTTAAGTACTGTCGCTTAACTCTGCATTAAATAAGACTTGCTAATACTGTCTACACACGTCTGTCTTGGGGCTTGGCGGCAATGTCGGCTTCTGAAGCTTCTGAGTCCAGCAAGAGCTGAAGAAGGTCTACATGTTCCTGAAATACATTTAAAGACACGCTGAAACACATTTTTGCAGGTTACTTCCTTTTTATAGTACATCAATGGAATTGAAAAATCACCGAATAGATGGACGATCCCTCCGTGATTTTTTTTTTTAAGAATCTTCCAAAAGAAGGACATACCATCGAAAAGGCAACTATGGCAGATCCTAATGCGAGGTCACAGTAGAACACCGATTTGGGATAAAAGTGTGACCTTTAATGTTGTGAACAGAGAAGAAGGCCTATAAAGGGATAATAAAGACATTCTAAAGACTTAAGTTCTCTTTTTTTCATTACTGCAGTATCAAAGGTCACATGACTTACATTTTGTCCACTCTGTTTCCTTTCCTCTATGAGGTTGTTAATTACACGTATGACAAGTTTGGCATCTTCCCGTGCATCAGAAATTTGGAAGAATCTCAAGGGTCGCTCAATACATGGAAAAAATGCTGAAAAGAGATAATTATTTCGTTTTCATTTTGTATACGAACAAGGAAATATTTTTACCACCTTTTATTGTATGTGGGTCTAGCAGAAGGTATTACAATATTTGCTTGATTTTTTAAAATAAATTTTCTTTCATTGCGCAATTTTCGGCCTAGAAAAAAAAAATGAGAATAATTTTGTACTTTGGCTATGATATCCAAAAAGTTTGTCTCTTGTATCTGGGTCATCTGAAGCGAGCGATATTTTTTCTATTTGGCTCTCTATAAACCTTTTGTTCCCTTACGGTTACTTACTAATAATTAAAGAAAGTAAGGTCATGCTGGTTGCTTTTCTCATGAGATTGATGGCTGCCTGCATAAAAACATCATTCTCGTTTGTCTGGAAGTCGGTCTCCAGACTGAACGCTGTTCCAGCGATGACGTCTGTGGTGTATGCTCCAAATACTCTGGGCAACAGAATTATAAAATCCTTTAAACTGGAAGATTTGTCCGATTATGACAGATGTCAACCCACTGAGCACTAAGAGATTATTTCACTTCTTGCTTTTTGAAATTTGCTTCTTATTTCATTGAAATTTGTTTTTTAGTCAGGACTTTTTGCTGGTTTGTCTTAGTTTTCCTGTCTGTCGAAGACACGTGAGCGAACAGGTGTGGACAGACCTCTTGACGTCCACAAGTTGTCGCTTTTCTGTGTGTCTCTGTAAGGCCTGAGATAGGCTGTCACAGCAACGGTTGACAGAAGGATTCATCTGTAAATGAGATCACAAAATATTTCTTACAAAACACAGTTCCTACAAACTAAAAAGTGACTCGTGAATTATTTAATGTCTACGCCATATATCGCATGCGTCCTTCATCCGAAAGATTCATTTACAGAGCAATGCAGAAAACAGGTATTTTTTTCCAGACTGTTGTTTACGCACTTCAGTCACGTGGTTGAGCACACAATACATCTAAGTTACTCGCTAAGTTGCTGACAAGTTGCTGACCAGCTTCAGCTTGCCAGTGCTGAACGTCGGCGTCATAGTGTGACGTAGCCGCCGCCATGTGTCGCCCTTGGCCCCAGCCACAGACAGGTTGGCCGGGTAGAGAGATGGACGTGCGATGACGTCGCCCTGTCCACAAACGTTCACAGGACGTAAATGTGTAAGAATTAGAAACCCTCGTTAAGATTGTCAGCAAGAAAGACGGATTTCATTCGTCCGTTGCATGATGGGACGAATTGAATTTTAAGGTAATGATACTAATTTATAAATAAAAATCGTGTGTGTGTGTGTCTGTGTGTGTGTCTGTGTGTTTGTATGTGTGTGTGTTACAGGTTTATAAGGAGACTGAGCTGCTTTTTAAAATCTTGACAGTGATAGCATACTTATTGTTTATTCAAATAATACATACGCGATCTGTGAAGTTGGAAAAATCTTTCACAAAGACTTCCTTCAGGATATCCAAGTCAGTGGTCAGCAGCACTGGCGCCCTCATGAAGAAGCATCTAAATATAGTAGCATGGAGTAGGATCGAGATTGAAACATTATGCTAATTTGAAAAATACAAAGAACTGATATAAATTGCATATCATCAACAGGACGTGTGCATGGAAGTACAACTTATGGAAAGAGACTAGCATCAGTACTCCAATAAACGAAGTCTGAAAACTTTGCAGACTATAAAATCCCGAATAGAAAAAAATAAAGTAAAAAAAGTACGGTGATTCTAGCATCTTTAATTAAGAAAAGAGGCACAGTGTCTATTCCTATGATTGGAATTGCTTCTCAGACACTGTTCTTGTGTCTGTACCTACTTCGCTTGCTCCATATTAGTTACAACTGTTTCTAGTTGATGACAGCTGGTCACTACAATAATCACATCACCAAGTCTTGTATTGTTTAAACTTACACTGAATACAAAATCTTCCACATGCCACGTTTACTAACATCCTTCTCATCATCAGTTTTCATTGCCATTCTCACCCACACGCTCACGTTTATCAGCACTCATCAACATACCCGAAAGTTTTTCCATATTGTCTACTCCAGTCGAGCAGAGCGTTGAAGATGTTCTGTAAAGGTATGCACAGCAGAATCATTTTCATAACCCTCGACCAGAGGTAAAAATACTTTGAAATATCCTACTTTTTTCATCGACAATGATTACAGGTAATACCGTCAGAAGAAGTGTCTGAGGATGTTACACGATGCACTTTTTGCCTCACCTTCTTCCGAATCTCAATCAGGTTTCCGAGGAACGGGACCGGGGTTGGTCCTGGTATGTCACACCTGGTAAATGTTGAAAACGTCCACGTGCCATACCTGCCGGTAAGATGTAGACAAATGTGAAACAAATGATAACAAATGATAATAAATATTCGCTTGTCTAGCGCCTTATTATCCTCATCCAAAGAATGTAGGATCAGTCAAATTCTGAGTGATGCTGGAGTACCATACCTCATAATTTATACTGTACGATAAAGATCACAACTTCTTTAGGACTTCTTTACGGCTTGGGAGGACTTCCATTGCTGAGTGTGGTCTCACAGGTCAAACATCTACCATTAGCCGTTACATAAGTGTGAGCAAGAATTTTATCGCAAAACTGCTTCTGGGTGTTTGGAGTTAGACTGCAGTATCAACATTCCACAAGATATAGCAGCTAGAGTTTCCAGGACGGGGGAGATCAGGGTTAATAACCACTATGGGTACATAGGCTAAGGGTTGTATGTGTACCCATAGTGCACCTAGAGCGTACTCAAGCGTGACCTCCGGGATCCTGCTGGCGAAGGCCGCTGCACGCTGAGAAAGTACACGATAATCACTGTCAGGGTGAAAAACCAGGACACTTCCCACACATGGGCAGGTCTTCAAAAAGCTAGTACTGCTGCTGCTGCTAACACAAGAAAAACAACAAAATACCTGCTAGAATTAAGTTAATAAATGTAATTCTTTTGATATTACGTGTGTATACTTACATGTACACGAGCAGGACAACCAGCAAGAATAAAGAGGCAGGCAAAAGCCAGTCCATCGCACAGCTGATCTCCATTTGACAGTCACTTAAAGAAGTTTACATGAGTTTAAGACAAGCTGTAAACTCTCTAGCACTCTGTGAGGATGATAAAACACTCGTTGTGCTGCAGTGGAATATGTGATTTGCTTCAGTCAGGGTTAGTCTAACTGCCTCTGTACCTCGTGCTGCGGCTCGCTGGCGTCTGACGTTCCGCGCGTGGCGTCTGACGCACACCTCAGTGAAATGCAGGAACGAGGCAAGGCTCGGCAGACCGCCTACTTTTATTTTTGAATGACCTCTGTTCCTCCACAAAATGGATTTCCTTTTACAATAGCTTCACAATGGCCAATGCAGAGATAAAAAATATATAAACTATTTTTAATCCAATGACATGCGCTGCAATCGTTTCTTATCCGACCAGACCACCTTTGAAATGAAAGCATCTGGCTTCGAAGCTAAGTATAAACCTTTTATTATTGTTGTCGCCAGTTTAAGGAGGTATTTTAAGGAATTTTGCATTTAATGACTAAATATTATTGTGCAGGGGACCTCTGAACAGAAACAATACAGTGTCGCGTGACCACGACGAAGCCAGTCGAACTTCAACTGAGCGCAGACCATACACAGAAATCACAAAGACAAAATTCACGGAACAAATCACAACTAATTTATTAGCTACAAAAATAATACTAATAGGAATCAAAAATCAAACATTCCACACTCTCACATGAACAAATATAGATCAGCGAGAACAATCCAACAAACAAAAAAATAGATAAATTAAAATAAGTCAAATCAGCTGCCCTGTGCACAGGCTAATCTCAGTCACCGTATATACAATACATCACCCGCATGCACTGCAGGGTGACAGTTTAGAAGTCTGTTGAAGATGTCCACAGACGGCAGCCCGCCCTCTGGCCTTGCTTGCCGCTCTAACGACGTACCCCCACCCCTCTGTCTTCTCGTCCAGATGCGATGATGTGGGCCGGCCACTGGCCACGAAAACTCCTGCTCGAAGGTTCCTGCTCTAGGTGTTCAGTCGAAAGCCTTTCCGCACACTGGTGCAGCAGGGTCGCGAGTTCACTCGCAGACGAGATGATGATGATGGTGCAGGGTGGACGCTCGACACGATGACGGACAGCAATGCGAACAAAGAATGTGAAGACACGGTGACACGAAGGAAAAGCGAAAAACAAGAACAGGTGGAAGAGTGAAGAAGAACGAAAAATAAGCCTGTAGATAAAACAATTCTTACAATCAACAGGCGTGTCCCGAAACTGCTCACTTTCTAAAACAATATTTTCACACCGACACATATATCTGACTATCGGACTAGTCACAAGATTCGTTCAAATTCTAATATTGTTCTTATACAAATTCACACAACGGGAAACGAGTACGCGCTACAAGCGTCGCGACTCGGCGATCACGAACGTTAACCTAACAAAGTACAAATCTTGCAATCAAACATCGGACTATGGCTTTGAACATAAAAGGATTCTCTCACTTGCACTTCCACCGCCACCCAAGGCCCCTTACAGACTAGAATGGTGTGGAACCCGACAGAATGGGTCTCTACTCACCCAAAACGGCTTGTGGCAGATCGGTCGATACAAAATGAAAAACTCTGACTGTCATGGCCACGGTCCAGCACCGTCTGTTACTTGATGACGACTACCCATGACGTCAAAGAAGGAAAAAGTAAAATGACGCATCAAGGAAGCTGTGCGCGCGCGCGCAAGACGTAAGACAAAGAGGGGACAAAAGCGTGAAGAAGACACCTAACGATGGGCCAGCTCAGTATGGGAGGCATACAAGGATGACAGCACGATCGCTGACACGCGACATCGACGAAGCTGATATATTCCAGTGGAATTAATAGCTACACCACAACTCGGAATACAATGATAACCTCCCTCTGAAGAACGTTGGATATAACGTTGAAGCAATGCACACAATGTTTACTCTCTACAGACCTCTTGACTCTCTCACTGCTCGGTCTCGACTGTCCCGAGAAACGTTAGGTCCACTAGCTTACTTGCTTCTGTCTCCTCTGTTGACCAATCAGGTCCTGCGCGACCAGGTAACTAGGACGACCTCCTAATAGTCTTTCTTGGAGACTGTGCCGACCAATCATCAGTACAATGTTACAGGGTCGGCATGGCTTCTCCCTCCATGGACTACCGTCGTCCTAGTTACGCTGTGTCGAGCTCAATTACGTCATTTCATACATGACGTAAAAGAATGAGAGCTGACGCGGCTCCGCGTGACTGCTCTTCCCTGACTACAAGGAGAATTAAAAATAAATGAGAATCTAACCAGACTCGCCTGAATCGCGAATCGTTACAAGTACATAAGCTAAACGACTTCATCAATGAGGTAAGCAGCATCCAGTCACATCCCACACACCCATACAAT
Source organism: Pomacea canaliculata (assembly GCF_003073045.1). NCBI lineage: Eukaryota > Metazoa > Mollusca > Gastropoda > Architaenioglossa > Ampullariidae > Pomacea > Pomacea canaliculata. The sequence continues at coordinate 6,243,299 of NC_037597.1, read as the reverse complement.
CATTCAATTTAAAAACTAAGAAAGTTTGTTAGTGTGAAGCTGGTATATTTAATATATCTGCTGTACTTTTGTATACTTACAGTAGCTAAACAGGATAGTAAGCCATAGACGAGAGATCCATTCTCTTTAACTGCACTAACACGTTTATATTCTAAATCGAGTTCACAAGGTATGTAAACCAAAATTACAACAAAAAACTTATGCGCAGGAAAAAAGTCAGCGAAACATACAAGCATCAGGAATTTCATGAATAAGTTGATAATTATTACTGAATACTTTATAGACTAAAGCAAAGTCTGGCATAATAATGTAATAATAATTTAATAATAACAATATATGGTTTGACCACCATTATCGGTTTAGTATGATGATGATGATGATGTAGTTTTATAGCGCGCCAGTATCCACATCACAAAGATGCGCTCAATGCGCGGTGATCCCAGCAGCCACCAAACTGCAGGTCAAATGAAAACTTACCAGGGATTATATTGTATTTGACATTTCTTCACAGCACACGGACGTTAAGTAGGTAAGTAAGCGTCTTTGTGAAGGTAAGCTAAGCTCTTTCCATGACGTCACCATCTCTGCTGCATCCTTCAGTTAAACCAGGAGGGCGCTCTCACTGACTGTTGCGCAGTTCAGTCCCCACGAAGATTAGTTTATCAGGGGAGGAAAACCTTGCTGAGGTACTGAACGTGATCATTTCCTGTAAAAAGAAAAATCTGAGGTACACGTTCTTTGCCAAAGAAGTATTATTCAAATGGAGCAAAATGACAGTAAAATACAAGGTGCTGTCCCATTTTAACTTGGGATCGGGTGGGAATGGTTTGATTAATGTTGTACTGGGGTTTTGGTACTGTACTTCATGCTCTTCTCCCCTGAGTATAGGTATTCACTCTGTCTTTAATATTTAAAATGAGGAAATGAGTTAGTTCCCACCACCCCCTACATACACACTCTCTCTTTTTTAGCCGAAACGATCTTCACTGAAAACATTTTATGTGTTGATCAAGCTTAATAAGTAACATTGGAAGAAGTGACTCATGTTTAATTGCTGTTGAGACCGTTTTTTCGCTGAAATATATTACTCTTTGCCACAAACGATAATATTACTTTTTGCGCGTAACGCCCAAACACTAGTTGGTCCTCCTAATAATAAAAAAAATAGAAATCGTTTTTAATAATGACTGTGATGATTACGTACAGGGGTCTCCGGCACTTTAATGAACCGGAACCGTCGGATGATGGTGACGGCGGCCATCTTGGCCTCGTACTGCGCCAGTCTCATGCCGATACACTGACGAGGACCCGCCCCGAAGGCCAACTCGCGTACCAGGGTTGGCATGTCCTCGTTGTCAAACCTAGTAAACATAGAGGCAAAAAACAAAACAAAACACCAACAAGAAAATAGCGAAAACCAAAAACCAAAATAAAAAAAAAAGCAAAAACAAAAGACCAAAAAAAAAAAAAACCAACTAAAACAACAAAACATCCCCACATTATGTTTAATTTTTAATCCCCGTTTATCACGTAATGAAAATCTCTCCCATGTCTTACGATTAATTACAGCTTCCGGTGGACATCTCACCAACACGAAGCTTAAGTCTTCAAATAAGGGGCGTAGGAGTTCATTGAAGAATCTGGAAAAGGTTGACATGAAACTATACTGCACAGTGTGTTGGTTTACTGTGAGTTTACCTGCAGAAGTCTGACATTCTACGTTTCCCATCCCTCCCTTACCTCTCCGGAAGGAACTTGCTGGGCTCAGGGAAGATCTCGTCGTCTTGCATGATGGAGCCGATGGAAACACCGACAGACGTTCCAGCTCGGATTGTGACATCTTTAATTGTTCTCGTCTCGGCTGCAATGCGAGTTACGCTGGCAAAAACAGTTGAATATTTGATTGGACTGACTCTACCACAACATTGCTTAGATTAATTAGCTGACAGCAAGTGCATAATTACAGATCTTGACAATCTTATCACTCATAGTGTCTGTTGTAGAAGTCAGCGTGTCTGTTATATGCGAATATATATGTACATGGTTTTTATGATTTAGTATATATATATAAAGATTTATGTAAAGCGGTCTGAGCAAACTGTTTTGGAACGGCGGCGGCAACAACAACAACAACAACAACAACAACAACAACAACAACAACAACAACAACAACAACAACGACGACGACGACGACGACGACGACGACGACGACAAGAAGAAGAAGAAGAAGAAGAAGAAGAAGTCTAGCGAAAACAATACCGTCTACTCTAGAGATAAGAAGACCCTCTTTAGGGCTCGAACTATCCACTTCCAAACTCCAGCTTACAATGGGATCGGTGGAAAGCATCGCAGCGTTTCTTTAAGAGTGTTGTCCAGATATTTGAGGCTCATCACATTCTCATAGGTAGCTGTATCCTGCAAACAAAAATACCGTAAACACCGGAAATTAAACTTCTTAAGCTGTCAACAGATCTCAGCTGCTATTTCTTTAATAAAACCAACTTCCCTGTCATTTCCCATCCCTCTTCTTTCCGCGAATAATACAAACTGCAATCTGTGATAAAAATATGACTTGCACATCAGGAAGACATGCGCATTGCATGCACGTACATCGCCAATAGTTGTGATGATCTCGTTGTAGAGTTTCTCCTGCTTGTCAGGGTTGACGGCCAGTAAGTAGACCATGTACTGTAAGGTCGCCGCCGTGGTTTCGTAGCCAGCCAGAAAGATGGTAATACATTGTGCGATGATTTCATCTTTTGTCATTTCTGAGAAAACATGAATATGCAGTAAATTTACCTCGGGAGACAGTCTTCCTATTTAACCAGGCATTAACATGGACGAAAGAATTTTTAAGAATCTTTAAGAGTTATAGAATTTTATTTTATAGAGTTTCATTAACCTGTTAAGAACTGTCGCTTAACTCTGTATTAAATAAGACTTGCTAATACTCTCTACACACGTCTTGTGGCTTGGCGGCAATGTCGGCTTCTGAAGCTTCTGAGTCCAGCAAGAGCTGAAGAAGGTCTACATGTTCCTGAAATACATTTAAAGACACGCTGAAACACATTTTTGCAGGTTACTTCCTTTTTATAGTACATCAATGGAATTGAAAACTCACCGAATAGATGGACGATCCCTCCGTGATTTTTTTTTTAAGAATCTTCGAAAAGAAGGACATACCATCGAAAAGGCAATTAAGGCAAATTCTCATGCGAGGTCACAGTCGAACACCGATTTGGGATAAAAGTGTGACCTTTAATGTTGTGAACAGAGAAGATGGCCTATAAAGGGATAATAAAGACATTCTAAAGACTTAAGTTCTCTTTTTTCATTACTGCAGTATCAGAGGTCACATGACTTACATTTTGTCCACTTTGTTTCCTTTCCTCTATGAGGTTGTTAATTACACGTATGACAATTTTGGCATCTTCCCGTGCATCAGAAATTTGGAAGAATCTCAAGGGTCGCTCAATACATGGAAAAAGTGCTGAAACGAGATAATTATTTCGTTTTCATTTTGTATACGAATAAGGAAATATTTTTACCACCTTTTATTGTATGTGGGTCTAGCAGAAGGTATTACAATATTTGCTTGATTTTTTAAAATAATTTTTTTTGCATTGCGCAATTTTCGGCCTAGAAAAAAATGAGAATAATTTTGTAATTTGGCTATGATATCCAAAAAGCTTGTGTCTTATATTTGGGTCATCTGAAGCGAACGACATTTTTTCTGTTTGGCTCACTGGGAACCTTTTGTTCCCTTCTGCGTCGTTTACTTACTAATAATTAAAGAAAGTAAGGTCATGCTGGTTGCTTTTCTCATGAGACTGATGGCTGCCTGCATAAAAACATCATTCTCGTTTGTCTGGAAGTCGGTCTCCAGACTGAACTCTGTTCCAGCGATGACGTCTGCGGTGTATGCTCCAAATACTCTGGGCAACAGAATTATAAAATCCGTTAAACTGGAAGATTTGTCCGATTATGACAGATGTCAACCCTCTGAGCACTAAGAGATTATTTCACTTCTTGCTTTTTGAAATTTGCTTCTTATTTCATTGAAAAAATTTTTTTAGTCAGGACTTTTTGCTGGTTTTTCTGCGTTTTCCTGTCTGTCGACAACACATGCGCGAACAGGTGTGGACAGACCTCTTGACGTCTACAAGTTGTCGCTTTTCTGTGTGTCTCTGTAAGGCCTGAGATAGGCTGTCACAGCAACGGTTGACAGAAGGATTCATCTGTAAATGAGATCACAAAATATTTCTTACAAAACACAGTTCCTGCAAACTAAAAAGTGACTCGCCAATTATTTAATGTCTACGCCATATATCGCATGCGTCCTTCATCTGAAACATTCATTTATAGAGCAATGCAGAAAACAGGTATTTTTTCCAAACAGTCTGTTGTTTACGCACTTCAGTCACGTGGTTGAGCACACAAGACATCTAAGTTACTCGCTAAGTTGCTGACCAGCTTCAGTTTGCCAGTGCTGAACGTCGGCGTCATAATGTGACGTAGCCGCCGCCACGTGTCGCCCTTGGCCCCAGCCACAGACACGCTGGCCGGGTAGAGAGTTGGACGTGCGATGACGTTGCCCTGTCAGCAGACGTTCACAGGACGTGAATGTGTAAGAATGAATTAGAAACCCTCGTTAAGATCGTCAGCAAAAAAAGACGGATTTCATTCGCCCGTTGCAGCACATGATGGACGAATTGAATTTTAAATTAATGATACTATTATATAAATAAAAATCGTGTGTGTGTGTCTGTGTGTTTGTATGTGTGTTGTGTGGTGCGTGTGTATTACAGGTTTATAAGGAGACTGCGCTGCTTTTTTAAATCTTGACAGTGATAGCATACTTATTGTTTATTTAAATAATACGTACGTGATCTGTGAAGTTGGAAAAATCTTTCACAAAGACTTCCTTCACGATATCCAAGTCAGTGGTCAGAAGCAATGGCGCCCTCATGAAGAAGCATCTAAATATAGTAGCATGGAGTAGGATCGAGATTGAAAAATTATGCTAATTGTAAAAACATAAAGAACCGATGTAGATTGTATAATATCATCAGCAGGACGTGTGCATGAAAGTACAACTTACGGAAAGAGACTAGCATCAGTACATGTACTCCAATAAATGAAGCCTGAAAATTTTAAAGACTATAATATCCCGAATAGAAAAAAATAAATTAACAAACGTATGGTGATTCTAGCATCTTTAATTAAGAAAAGAGGCAAAGTGTCTATTCCTATGATTGGAATTGCTTCTCAGACCTGGTTCTTGTGTCTGTACCTACTTCGCTTGCTCCATATTAGTTACAACTGTTTCTAGTTGATGACAGCTGGTCACTACAATAATCACATCACCAAGTCTTGTATTGTTTAAACTTACACTGAATACAAAATCTTCCACATGCCACGTTTACTAACATCCTTCTCATCATCAGGTGTCATTGCCATTGTCACCAACACGCTCACGTTTATCAGCACTCATCAACATACCCGAAAGTTTTTCCATATTGTCTACTCCAGTCGACCAGAGCGTTGAAGATGTTCTGTAAAGGTATACACAGCAGAATCATATTCATGACCCTCGACCACAGGTAAAAATACTTTGAAATATCATACTTTTAGAAATGTATGTTTACTCTTGCTTTACAAGCAGTGTTAAGTACAGGTGAGGGGAGAGGGTGGTGTCACGTGACCGTGGCTTCTCAAGATGCACGACAGCAGTGAGCTTGTTGAGATTTCTTTGAGTCAGTAAACTGCGGGGAATGTATGGACTTGTACATTTTAGGTAGAAAACTGTTGTGACTTAGTCTGCTAGCTGGTACCTAAAAGTAAACTTGTGAGAGCATCACTACCTACTTAGTCCTCTTCTCTCTCCGCTGTTTCATCGACAATGATTACAGGTAATACCGTCAGAAGAAGTGTCTGAGGATGATACACGATGGACTTTTTGTCTCACCTTCTTCCGAATCTCAATCAGGTTTCCGAGGAACGGGACCGGGGTTGGTCCTGGTATGTCACACCTGGTAAATGTTGAAAACGTCCACGTGCCATACCTGCCGGTAAGATGTAGACAAATGTGAAACAAATGATAACAAATGATAACAAATGATAACAAATGATAATAAATATTCGCTTGTCTAGCGCCTTATTATCCTCATCCAAAGAATGTAGGATCAGTAAAATTCTGAGTGATGCTGGAGTACCATACCTCATAATTTATACTGTACGATAAAGATCACAACTTCTTTAGGACTTCTTTACGGTTTGGGAGGACTTCCATTGCTGTGGTCTCACAGATCAAACACCTACCATTAGCCGTTACATAAGTGTGAGCAAGAATTTTATCGCAAAACTGCTTCTGGGTGTTTGGAGTTAGACTGCAGTATCGACATTCCACAAGATAAAGTAACCAGAGTTTCCAGGACGGGGAAGATCAGGGTTAATAGCCATTATGGGTACATAGGCTAAGGGTTGTGTGTGTACCCATAGTGCACCTAGAGCTTACTCAAGCGTGACCTTCGGGATCCTGCTGGCGAAGGCCGCTGCACGCTGAGAAAGTACACGATAATCACTGTCAGGGTGAAAAACCAGGACACTTCCCACACATGGGCAGGTCTTGAAAAAGCAAGAAATGTCGCTGCTAACACAAGAAAAACAACAAAATACCTGCTAGAATTAAGTTAATAAATGTAATTCTTTTGATATCACGTGTGTATACTTACATGTACACGAGCAGGACAACCAGCAAGAATAAAGAGGCAGGCAGAAGCCAGTCCATGGCACAGGTGATCTCCATTTGACAGTCACTAAAAGCAGTTTACACGAGTTTGAGACAAGATGTAAACTCTCTAGCACTCTGTGAGGATGATAAAACACTCGTTGTGCTACAGTGGAATATGTGATTTGCTTCAGTCAGGGTTAGTCTAACTGCCTCTGTACCTCGTGATGCGGCTCGCTGGCGTCTGACGTTCCGCGCGTGGCGTCTGACGCACACCTCAGTGAAATGCAGGAACGAGGCAAGGCTCGGCAGACCGCCTACTCTTATTTTTGAATGACAGCTGTTACTCCACAAAATGGATTTCCTTTAACAATAACTTCACAATGGCCAATGCAGAGATAAAAAATATAAACTATTTTTAATCGAATCACATGCGCTGCAATCGTTTCTTATCCGATTAGACCGCCTTTGAAATGAAAGCATCTGGCTTCGAAGCTACGTATAAACCTTTTATTATTGTTGTCGCCAAAGTCTTCCTACCTGAGTGAAGTGAGTGGTATCGCCCGTGCGAGGGAAGGTAGGAGTACACGCCGTGCGGAATGCTAGCGGCCAATCGTCTCCAATTACTACCCGTACAAAAGGCGGGTGGACATCACAGGCACCGCCGAGTATCATGGCCATAACACGTCTCCCTCACCCGACCATTGTACTTGCTGTAGGGTCTGAGTGCTGAGGCGAAACGACTTCTATCTGAACACACTGTCAGGGTTAGGACTGAGTGTATTCTCCACAAACAAGCAAAACTCGAATATATGAAGGAGAGAAGAATGAACAGCGCAACAGATACAAACATAAAAACAACAGAATTTTCAAACTTTAATTTTATTGCTTTTTTATCTGTCTTTTTATCTCTTATCTTTCTTTCCTCATAAGCGGGGATATCAATATACGGCTTGCCAAGTTTTGAGTGCGACGTGCATATACACTAGTGTTCACACTGTAGTATTATTATTTTATTTTCCGGTTGCTATGTACACATTGTTTCTTACACTCTGCATCTGGAAAATGACAGTCGTGTCCTGAATGTCCACATTGCTTCCAGGCACCTTGCATAACAGCAGGAGGTCGCGACGTCGAGTTCATCGGGAAGGGACAGGCGGCTTGTTCTCAAAATCGAGCAATTCGGAATGGCATATATACGAGATACTGGAAAATGCTAGACTTTGTAGGACTCTGGAGGGACAGGAGATACCTGGATAGAAAAATTGCTTTGGCAGAAGGTGAATGGGTGCTGTGCCACAGGCGTGAAGTGATGCCCACTTGTCTCGTGCAAAAAGTACGAACACTGTACCCAAACCCACATGCAGTGCCGTATGTCGGTCACCAATGGGAATAATAATAAAAAAAAAACTAAACAAGACGAATAAAACCTAAGTTTAAAAATTCCATTGCGTTTTTGTTTGTGTTATTTGGGTTGTTTGCCTTTGTCTCCTTTCCTGTCCTCTCTCTCTCACAAGGGAGAACACACAAACAAAACCACGGGTGCGAAACTGGTCCTAACCCTTTTGATTATACAAGTCTTCTCCGCGTCCAGTTCTCAGTTTTGTGGACTCAGGAAGACGCAAGCACCGATGACCTACCCCCGGCACAATGGTCGGGTTAGATAAGAAGAAAAAAGATCGTGGGGGCACTATGTTGCAGTCGTGAATTGTTGGCCATTTGTAAAAGTTCGAACATTGCACTCAAACCGAGGTGTACTTTAGGTCAGTCATCAGGAGGAATGAACTGAAAGTATTAAATATTATTATCCCCTCTTATGAGTAAAGAAAGATGTAAGGAAAGACAGTATGTTCAGATAGAAGCCGTTTCGCCTCACTTTGTCTGATAGGACAACCCTAACCCTGACAGTATGTTCAGTTGCAACCCGTTTCACTTCACCTTTCTAACCGCCAACACCAAGTACTCGGCTGAGAAAGACGGTTTATTGCTCGGTTTATCGCCTGCGATCTCCACCCTGCCTCGGGGCCAGGGTAGCAATTAGGGAAGACTGACCGCTGGTACTGACCCCGTGTACTCCTACCTTCCCTCGGACGGGCGAAACCATTTGAAAACACGCCCATTTCGACTTCGGAGGTATTTTAAGGAATTTTGCATTTAATGACTAAATATTATTGTGCAGGGGACCTCTGAACAGAAACAATACAGTACAAAGGGAAACGCCAGTCATTCCTTTCATTTTAATAGCAACTGGGATAAAAACTCTTCCTTTTGAGCCACCTTGGCTGGTGTTCAGTGTCTTGTGCACTTTCTCTATATTTAAAAGAACCATTATCAAAATACTCAAACACATAGCAAAGCATTTTTTTCTTAATATGTTGACAAAACTAAAACGCTTTTGGAGTTAGTAAACGTGTTAGTCAACGATTATCCTGTTACATACAAATTTTATGTTTACACTTTAAGTAGTACAAGTAGAAAAATATTTTATGAAATAAGACTAACCATCATGCAGTTTGTATGCTAATGTAACATAAATATCCATTTTAAAGAGGGAACGCTGCCTTGGGGGTCCGATGTTTTACACAAAATGGTGTTGCCTCTAGGGCAGTAGTTCTTAATCTTGTTTGAGGTACCGAACCCACAAGTCCGTGGTTATACTGTTGTTGGAGAAAGGCGCTATCCCAATGTGATTCTTCTTCTTCTTCGACAGTTGGGCAAAATCCGTTAACAGCTTATTAAAGTTTTACACTAGAGTACATATTATCTCTAGTCACCTTGTCTGGTCTTCCGACACACACCTGGACCCTTCTGTGGTCTGAAACGCTCGCTTAAAAGAAACTTTTTGTCTCAGTACTTGACATGGCGTGGCCGTCCTCACCGAATTGTGTGAGCATTTACAGCGTGGGTCACATCGACCTTAGCTGTGAAGTATGTGTGTTTTGCACATATTTTTGTTTTTTTTGTTGTTCAATAGTTTACTTTAGGCGTTGGCTGTACTATTGTCTTCTGGTAGTTGGACTATTATCTGAGACTACTAAGCAGACTGGGTTAAAAGAGCCTATTTTATAATAAAATATTTTATAATAGAATAATGTTTCGCTTACCTCTAGCCTGGAGGGAAAAAAGGAAAGATCATACTGCCTTTAACTATATGTGCCCCCAGTTGAGCTTTGACTCTTGACCTTTCAATTCTCACACTATATGCATGGTTGTGCTGTCGGCATTGTAAACCTTCGTACCAAACAGAGAAAACAAAGCAAATCTTCTACGGTTCGAAGGTTCCAGTCTCGTCTTTTTTCGTCAGTCACAGTGTACGGTGTAAAATGTCGACGGTTAACAAAGAAAGTCAGTCTTACACGGGCTTTCACTCTGTTTGATGACAAGAGTCAATTGATTGAAAATGTTACAAGTGGCATGCCTTCAAAAAATGTTTACTTTATAGCAATCTCCATGTAATGTAATATTTAAAAAAAAGCATGACAGTAATAAAACTTGAATTAGTATATTCTGTAAAATGTTAGACTGACTTTATTTTCTGCATTATGATGTATGTATTTGTTTTGTACCATTTTCATTCGGAAATTGGCGAGAAGGAAGGTTCACTAAGCCCACACCCAAGGTGCGTTACTCGGATCAGATGCATGAAATTTCAAAAGTTCCTCCTCAGAGCAGAAAGTAAACTTTAATTATGGGTAGTTGGAAAAAAATTTCTGTTTACAATTAGATGGAAGCATATTAATCACAATCTTTTAGATGCATATTTAAAAACATTATTTTGGGGCGCCCATTTAATACCACTACACATTTATAGAAGTCTAGGTAATTGAAAGCTCGTCAAGAGATTTTGAGATAATGGTTGTACAAATCATTTATAAATTATTTGTCGGCTTATTATTTATCTTAGCTTATTCAGAATAAAAACCATATAGATTGTCTTTAAAAGATGAATGCAGGAAAGAAGTTTCTTCCTCCTCCCACATTAGTTTTATTTCTTGCGACTCGATTGTTCTGTTAAGCAAAAAGATTCGCAATTTTCAGTGAAATAATGCTGATTTCAAATTTCTTTTAAATCTCGTTTCATAAAGCAATTCATCATACAGTTTGTTAGTATATTACTGTATTATAGTGGTTAGCACATTTAAGACAACCTGTGCACAGATGCAGTCGTGATCGTTTTCATTGAGAAATATTAGCTTAATATTGTGAGGCTCAAAGTTCATCCCAGGCACGATTCCAGTTCCACGAGAGAGGCATCCTGAGGTCACACACGGAGTTCGGTTCTCAGCTTGATAGGTTTCTTGGGTGAAGTGAGTCCAGCTGTCACAAACTCGATCTTGTCCTGGACCATAACAGGGACAAAGGATCAATGCAGTTTATTTCATTATTTCATAAAGATTGATGCTTCTATCAGTTCACCACACTGCTGTACAATAACAGTTTGGTCTTTACAGTAATTAGCCACATAATAACAAACACTTACCGGCGTGTCTTCTTCACACGGAAGAAACCGGAAGTGACGCAGGATGCGCACGGCAGCGAACTTGATTTCCAGAAGCGCCAGACGCATGCCGATACACTGACGTGGACCGTAGCCAAAGGCCAGCTCCGAGAGGATGCTGGGTAGCTTGGAGCTTTCCGCCTCGCTAAACCTGAATAAATAATGAAACATTTTTTGCATCCTTTAACGGTATGTTCAAGATAATGATTGTGCTTTCCTAAATTGTTGTCTACAATGTCTATTTACTCCTTAAATGGTAAACTTTATTACTCACCTTAAGTAATTTATTCAGGTGTATCTCTGTGTACATCTGAGATTGTGTAAAGTTACCTTTCAGGCCAGAATTTCTCCGGGTCGTCGAAGTAGTCTGGGTCGTGCATGATGCTGTAGATGGGGATATACACACCGACACCAGCAGGAATGGTCACCCCTTTGATGGTTCTTGAATGCAAAGCTTGTCTGTGGATCCTGTTTTAGGAAGACGAAGTTGAGTCTACGAACTCAAGTCGAATGTCGCATCGAAATATTTATGTCCATTATCATCCCCTCTCCAAAAACAAGCATTTATTTTTAAAATAAACACTTCGACTACAGTGATACTAATGAGTAACGGATGGTTATTACAATGACAGTCGGAGCCGACAACATTACAATGTAAGACAACTCACAATGCCACAGGTGGGAAGAGCCGGAGTGTCTCGTGGATGACGTTGTCCAGGTACTTCAGTCTGCCCACGTTGTCGTAGGTGGGGTCCTCCTGGGTACATGGGTATTGTAACGGAAATTATGAGACACTAGATAGACACTGAGTGAAGACTGTGAGGTCAGATAATAAATAGTTCCTTTGTCGGTTTATTTATTAACTAATCGACAGAATAATCGTCATCTACCCAGATACCTCTAACATCCCTGTACTGAGTGTTCTTGAGGCTGACGTGACGTTAAGGACTCACATCGCCCAGCTCGTCTCTCATCTCCTCGTATACTCGCTGCTGAACGTCCTGGTTCTTGGCCAGGTTGTAGGTCAGGTACTGCAGGGTGGTGGCCGTTGTCTCGTACCCGGCGATCAGGATGATAACACCTTGAGCAGCAACCTCCTCCCTCGTCATACCTGGGGTTAAAGGGCATGGATGCTTACAATATGCCGTTGGAAAAATTGTGGTTTGTTATTAACACGTATGACAAAAGGTAACTGCATGGAAACGAGATAAAAGTTCATTACTCACGTTTCTGACCTACCTCCAACCCAGTGTCCTCGGCATTGACTAGCAGCTGTAGCAAGTCTGTGCGCTGTTGACACGGAAACACACACCACACGCATATCACACACACGCACACACACACTGTAAACCAGTGTATGCATGCTTTTATCCATATTCTTTGAAAGCCATTATAAAGCTTTTCATCCTGTCCCTATATTGTTCGCACCTCGTAAATTAATTCATTTTTAGAGATAAGAAATGTTCTACACACTCATACATTTTTTATAGCGGCGTACCGCTGCCACAGAGGTTTTAAACATCATCTACACAGTTTAGAGGTCACTGACCTTTTCATCGCCTATCACTTGTCGTCTTTCGTCGACCATCCTGTACACGGAATGGACAAGAAAGTCAGCCTCTTCGCCAGTGGAAATGCCTTTGCCCAGTGTCCTTATGAGTGGAGTCAGGAATGGAAACATCGCTGTAAAATATCATTCTCTAAAGTAAGGCGAGAATATTTCTTCTTATTGATACAGTTTCTGACTAATGTGTTCATGGAGAGACCAACAAACAAAGAAAGTGATCTTTAAATGAAAATGTGATACTTGTATATATTACTCTGTTTCATTAAAAACTAAGAAAAAAAAAAGCAACAAATTGTCTGTCTGCAAGGTCCACTTTCTCCATTCTATTCTCCGTCTTTCTTCTGCTATGTTTTTGATTTATATCAGTTTGCAACCCCCACACTTTTAACTGCTTGACACATGCTGAAGTTCTTTTGAAGCATGTTTTTGTTAAATAAGTTCAATTTATTCCGTCTACAAGATATTTCTTTCACTTGCCTACGATTGTGAGCAGTCTTCCGCTGTTTCCTGTCATTTTACGGAACATGTACTGACAACTCTGGACGAAGGGCTCTGCCGGTTGTGTCTGGGAGTTGGTCTCCAGTCCGAATGCCGTCCCCGCAACCACGTCCATGGTGAAGGCGCCAAAGACACTGAAAGAACAGATGTCAGACTGACCAACGCTTGTGTCGGACGTTTCCCTATAAGTAGGAATATTAAGTTTCCTAATTGGAAAATACTTTCAGGTATGTTCTTCAGGTATGTTGAAACAAGGCCCACTTTTGCTAAGTGAAATAGCGGTGTGACATTAAACAATTAATTAGGTATCTTAGAGCATTTTACATATTTTTTTTTTTACAAAACACTGTTGTTTTTTTTTACACATTCCTTGTTATGTTTTCTCAATTACCCATATCATCTCGGTATCTTTTCTTTATACAGTCCGTAAGGACGCTAAATAATTTAGAACAGTCTATTCAAAACTTCACTGGACGATGACTGTATGTGTGATTGTGAATGTGCTGTTTGTGGTGCAGTTAATCTACAAGATACCTCTCCGTCCACTGTTATCATTAGAAAACATTACTTGGCCAAGTGCAGCACCCAAAGTAAACTTACTCCTTGATGTCAATGACTTCTTGGCGCCTCGTTAATTCTTGGATATTGTCCTTCAGAATGTTAGCACATCGGTCTATTAGGTGACTCATCTGTTTTGAAGAGAGATATAATATATATAAAACCACACGTTAATGGCCTGACAGTCGCAACAAATTAGAAACCGGAAAAATAAAATTGAATGTTGGTAAATCTTCTTTTAACTTGAAAAGTCAAATTTAACATATCAAAAAGTTAAGCAGAGTATTCGCGAAAATGTCGTAAATGTTGGAGATATTGTATTTTAAAAAATCTGAAAGTTCTTTTATTTGTCTAATAACGTAATTTTAATATATATATACACTTACATTCTTCAACTTGCCGGAAGTAAACGTAGGTGTCATCAGCCTACGAAGACGCTTCCACGTTGAACCTCCGGTGAAAAATAGTCCTTTGTCTGCTATAGGTGGGCGGAGTTTAGCAATAAACTAGAAAAACCCACCAAATGCTGCAGTACATGATGAATAATACTAGTACTGTCTACATAAAAGGAAATACATTTTATACTTAGTTGTTGTGTTTATATCATTCATTATTTTTTTCACACATTAACACACTGCACGTTGTTAACCATTTTATACGCAATCATATGAAGACAAACTTGCCAGCGATGAGCAAAAAAAAAAACCACTTACGAATCTGTCGGCAAAATTGTTGAAGTCCTTGACCAGTATTTCTTTCAGTATGTCAAGATCACTGATGACAACCATGGGCTTAGATACGTAAAAGATTCTGAAATGGAAAATGTCTTTAACATCTCGTAGCTATAGAACATACTAAAGTGATTTAATATCATGTATTTGTTTGTTTTTATTTACAGCGCAATAGTTATAATGCTGCCACTTACCCATACACTTGACCAAATTGTTTTCTCCATTCTGTTAGTGCATAAAGAAAACCCTGTAATGAAAACAAACCTGTAATTTATTGTCATACGAAGTCTCTTTGTTTCTTACTTTCTTACCTTGGAAATGGGGGAAATGGTCTTGGTGGCCAAACGTTTAAGAACGATGTGCCCTCTTTTTATTCTGTTCTTATTGCATTTTGTATTTGTATCTCGCTGTCTTTTCTCACTGTTTTTGTCTGTCCTTCCAGTTGCAAATATGCAAACTTTTTTCTAAATTTTAAAATCTGTTAAACAATGTGCGACAGAGTCAACTAAAAATTACAGTCACTTTTGTTCTCACAGCTCACTTTTTAAAAATAGAATCAATGGTAGTATACTACAGTTACCTTTTTCTCAAACTCCCTTGCATTTCCGAAGAAGGGTAGAGGTTTGGGGCCAGGTATTCCCAGACTCGTAAACAATCCATGGTTCCATGTCGTGTACCTGAAACACCGTAAAATCGAAAATTGTACAAGTGAGCTCTGCTCATGCACAGGTGAATATCGTCATGAGCAAAGCAAACAAGCAAGTCTATACCAGTTTCAACAGTGTGGAATACGTTGGTTCCTGGCAACTTTGCACATCCTATCATTTATTCTTGAAGCAGACGAAGACCTCTCAACTGTAGATATACAGAGAACGACTGCACAGAATTCCAGACATTTTCCCTCTCTCTAAAATTCTCTTATTCAACACCTCGAGGATTGGTAAGTCCAACGAGCGAAGAAATAAGTCAAGAAACTGACTCATGAAAACAAAGATCTGGAAAAGACTAGGACTGATGACCAACAGCTGAAAGGTATTGTCGATGAAGCTAAGCTTTTCTCGATAATAACACAATAAGATGTGATGATCTCCACAATACTCGAGATGAATAAAAAGAATGATTAAAGTTTAAGACTTACTATAGCAGCACTACTCATTTTTCTGTGTTCGAGATTGTCCAAGTGTTAGGGTGGTTATGGCGCAGCGGCTTTAGTGAGAACGGGTGTCGTGGGTTCGTATCTCGGCTCCGATTTACCTCTCTCTGAATGTTGATTATATGTTTATTTCTCCTGTTTCCTTCACCATCCTCTCCGACAGTGTCATGAGATTAGATTTCTAAATTGTTGCGATGCATTGTGACCCTTATGTAACCCTGATATAGTCCTACACTTGAGTCCACTTGATTGTAAGCTCGTGATATATTTTAATAACTGATAAGCGGCAAAACAATTTTTTCCCTATATCTACCGGTTTTTCACCAACTACCGACTATCTCACCAGCACTGCATTTCGACTTTTTTTTTTACAACCATTTACACCGAGATAAACAATAGCTGTGACGTAGACAGTGTATTCAGTTTTACACATGGCTGGGTATGTGTGTGAGCGAGTGTTCGTGTTATATTTATAGTCAGAAAAAAATAAGGTGAAGGAGAGTTCAGACATAACATCACAATGTTTGTGTTTGTCCCTCTTGGCGTGGCTATGGCGTGAGACGTGTGACAACAGTACACAAATTTCATATTATTAGACATGAACACCTAGGGGTTCCTCCCTTGTATTACAGTATTTTCCTCCATATCTTGTTCTATTTTCTAGTTTTTATGACTTTTTTATTTCTTTTTCTGTCCTCTATGTGTGACACTACCTTAATCATGCTTCTAGTCATGCATACTGCTGTGACATTTATGTCATTAAGATCTTGTACACATAATTTTTATTAATAACATGTATAACTGCAACGTGTTTGTGTGTTTGCATGTAGTTTTTATGTAGCTGGGTATGTGTTTGTGTGGGTGCTCAATCACTTTGAACACAGTGAATAATAATAATAATAATGACGAGCGAATGTGTAGCATTTAACAAAAAAAAAAAAAAAAAAAAAACCCACCAAAAACACAAAAACCAAACTTTTTTGAAATGCGAGAAGACAGCTCTAAGATGGAAAACATGTGTACATGTACTTACACATAGAGTGTCAGCACTAGTATGATGAGCAACATCAGCCACACAGGAACATCCACGAGCCCCAGTACGTCCATGTTGAGGAGAGAGACCCACAAGACTGTGTTACACGGGTACAGTCGGTAGTCACGCGCCAATCACTCGGGGTAGAGTGCAGTTGCAGTGACATGACCCTGGGTTTGACATGACCCTTGGTTGAACTCGGGTGCAGATGACGAAGCGGTCTAGAGGTGACTGGTGGTTGTGTCGTTTGTATGTCCTCGTAATCCCAGTGTCACAGCTCATGCTTCTCTTCCCCTGTTGGTGTCGTCGTCAGGTAACACAACGGTAACACCTGTGACATCACAACACAGTGAGGATTAGCTCTCCTGGGTTCTGTCAAGGTCAGGTCATGAAGAGGGGCGACGGGGGTAGACTAGCCCCTATATTTTTCCTTTCCGTCTTTTATTGTGTAGCATTTTTGTATTAGCAAAATTAGTATAGCATTATTGTATATTTTTGTCATTTTCACCCCCTTTTGCCACGTCAATCACCCTTTCCACCTCGTGCGCGTTTGTGTATTTAGATTCCCCCATCATCTTAAATGTAAAAAAAATTCTATGGTGTTATCAGGTGGTATCATTGATTGTGACATAGTTATGGCTGCTGGACCAGTTTTCATTAAATACAGATTTCTAGTTTTTTTGTTTGTTTCTTTGTTTTCTAAGCCCACTCGGATTTCCATGATGCAGTGATTGCGATAAAAGTAGTTATGCATAATTATGTGCGCTACAGTGTGATATGCATAGCATCGTATAGTAGTGTATGTGGGGGTCAGCCATGTTTCTGCGCAGATCACTTTTGCTTACAGGGGGAGCACGTGGCTCATTTTCTTGTTCCTCTTAAAACTAGAAAATATTGTCAGGTTTGTTACCAGAAGCTAGGTAAGGAGGGTAAAGATGGCAAGTTCCAGAGGGCTAGGACTGGGAGTGCAAACAGTGTGAGAAGGCCCTCTGTGTGCATCTCTGCATGGAGACCTACCATACAATGCAGGATTTCTAACCGCTAAAACCCAGTGTAAATAAGTGTACATGGTTAAACAGTTATAGTAATTTTAGAGGAAGTTATATCATGTGTTTTAATAGTTTTTTCCCAAGTGTTGCAGGTGCATCTTCTGGATGGAGGAGACAATACAGAGGTGGTCCTCCTCCATGACATTGCCTATGGCTCTTCATTGCACAATGTGTCTGGCAGCCTGTGTGATATTGAAGGGGATGCCTTAGAAATGCCCTGACACCTCATGGAAATGCAGCTGTGGTACTTTAGTTCTAGCCAGGTTACTTTGGGTGGTGCTGGGTTAGCAATCTGTCCAAGTGTTTATGTATTTACATCACATCTTAATAATAATAATAATAATAATAATAATAATAATAATAATAATAATAATAATAATAATAATATTTAAATAATTTGTTTTGATATTCCTAATCTTTGCACAGTAGTCAAGAAAATTAGCTGTTAATAAACATTTCATTGAAGCAAACGGATGGACTCCTCTGCGGTTTGAAAGTCTTCCTCTCGTGTTCTTTCGTCCATCATCCTGTACAGTGTACACAGTTGAACACTAAAGTCAGTCTTGATCAGTTTGATCACATGAGTCAATTGATTGTAGCTTGACAAACAGCACACAATGTGTGTGTAAACCAAGTTATTATGTCATACATGCAAATTTTATTCTTTGAAAACCATTTGGATAGCTTTTCCTTTAATTCATATATTGTTTGTATCTCATAAAACAGCTTTTTAAAGATGTAAAACTTAATAATAACAACAACAATAATAATAACAATAGCAGCAGCAACAACAACAACAAACAACAACAACAACAACAACAACAACAACAACAACAACAACAACAACAACAACAACAACCGTCTTCTGCTTCTTGTTACAAAAATGTTTTTGGTTTTCTTTCATCATGTAAATATTAGCTTTGAATTGTTTTTTCAGGAATGGCGGAGTTCAAAGGTCGGCAAAACGTTACTCGACCAAAAGTCTGGCCGCTCAAAAGTGGTTGAGTTCTCCTTAGTTCAGGAAGCAAAATTTCAGCTGGGGCTAAAGTGTTTTTCTATTTCTGCTTACTGTTAAATAATGGATGATATAATCAAATCGTAATATCTTGTTCTTTTTTGTTATAACGATGGGATTTCTCTCAATTTTTAGATATTTTTTTTTAACAAAACACTATTTAATACCTCAAAACAACTACCCATTTGTAATGTCTACGTATCTGAAAGCTCACTGAGAGATAGATGCAAGTTTTGCTTCACTTTCAGATACTGTTTGTACAAATCATTCATGAATGAGACCTATTTGTCCCCTCATTTTTCATTACATCATTTAGAATAACAGCCACATACAATGTCTTTAAAAGTTGAATGCAGGAAGCATGTTCCTTCCACCCTACATGAATTTTATGTCTTGCGACTAAGCAACTACTCTGTTAAAAAATAAAAGGAACCTTAGTTGTAACAAGTGTGTTTTTTTATCATTTAAGATTTTCAAGTTTGAGTGAAATGCGATTGGGAGCTTCTCTGAAATCTTGGTTCTTACACGTGTTCAGTATGTTATCATCACTGTATTACAGGTATACTGGATAGTACACTAGATACAAAGATTATAAATCAAGCAGTACACAAACACTGTTGACATCGCTTTCCTTGAGAGCAAACATTTGAACTCAATAGTGTGAGGCACACAGTTCATCCCAGGCACGGTTCCAGTTCCTCGACAGAGGCATCCTGATGTCACTCACGGAGTTCTGTTCTCAGCTTGATAGGTTTCGTGGGTGAAGTGAGTCCAGATGCTGCAAATTCGATCTTGTCCTGGACCACCACAAGGCAAAACATTAGAGATGAATGCAGTTCTATGTATGTATGTGTTTTATGCTTCCTAATAACAGTTTACTTTCATGATGACTGATGCTTCTACCACCGAACTATACTGACATTTATAAAAACTCTAGAGTCTTTACAGTAATTACACACGATACACTTACCGGCGTGTCTTCACACGGAAGAAACCGGAAGTGACGCAGGATGCGCACGGCAGCGAACTTGATTTCTAGAAGTGCCAGACGCATGCCGATACACTGACGTGGACCGTAGCCAAAGGCCAGCTCCGAGAGGATGCTGGGTAGCTTGGAGCTTTCTGCCTCGCTAAACCTGTCAAATAAGAAATAAATGATGACAAATTATCTTTTTTTACATCCTTTAACGGCATATATTCAAGATCACATCCTGTGCCTTTAAAATAATTGCTGTCTACAATGTCTATTTACTGCTAAAATGGTGAACTTTATAAACTCATTTTTATCTATAAAGTGAATTTATTCGGGTGTGTCTCTGTGTACACCTGAGAGAAGTTACCTTTCAGGCCAGAATTTCTCCGGTTCGTCGAAGTAGTCAGGGTCGTGCATGATGCTGTAGATGGGAATAGTTACACCGACACCAGCAGGAATGGTCACCCCTTTGATGGTTCTTGACTCTAATGCTTGTCTG
Source organism: Pomacea canaliculata (assembly GCF_003073045.1). Taxonomy (NCBI): domain Eukaryota; kingdom Metazoa; phylum Mollusca; class Gastropoda; order Architaenioglossa; family Ampullariidae; genus Pomacea; species Pomacea canaliculata. The sequence goes on along the minus strand of NC_037597.1, from coordinate 6,222,995 downwards.
GTGATCCTGTTTTGAGCAGACGAAGGTTAGTCTGGGAATTAAATGTAGAGTATCAGCGCCACAGCTTTTTTCTGATTTCCAATGCATTGCAAACAACAATAATAATTAGCCTTCTTGTATCTGACATCAAGTGTGGGAACTAAAAAAAAAGCCAAGGTACTTTTTAGGAATAAATATTCACCAAGATCCATATATTTAGGACATACAAAGAGAAAATGAATCTCAGTGTCAGCTGTGTCAGGACAAAAGACGCAGAACTGAGAGGATTCATAGGGCAGACAACTCACAATGCCGCAGGTGGGAAGAGCCGGAGTGTCTCGTGGATGGCGTTGTCCAGGTACTTCAGTCTGCCCACGTTGTCGTAGGTGGGGTCCTCCTGGGCACATGGGTATTGTAATAGAGATTATGAGACACTAGATGGACACTGAGTGAAGACTGAGAAGTCAGATAATAAATAGTTCTTTTGTGGTTTATTTATTAACTAATCGACAGAATAATCGTCATCTACCCAGATACCTCTAACAGTCGTGTACTAAGTGTTATCGAGGCTGACGTGACGTTAAGGACTCACATCGCCCAGCTCGTCTCTCATCTCCTCGTACACTCGCTGCTGAACGTCCTGGTTCATGGCCAGGTTGTAGGTCAGGTACTGCAGGGTGGAGGCCGTTGACTCGTAGCCGGCGATCAGGATGATAAAGCCTTGACCCGCAACCTCCTCTCTCGTCATACCTGGGGTTAAAGGGCATGGCCGATTAGAACACATCCTCCGATAAATGGTGGGTTGATAGTTAATAACACGTGTTACAACAGTATGGAAACGAGACATTACTTTTATAAACATAGGGAGGTAATTTTCGTGTAGTATTCACAAGTTCCTTGAAGATGAAGTTCAACAGGAACAATTACCCGTTCATTTTGTTTGAGTTGAGTTGAGTTGAGTCAGAGTTGCTAACCGTAGATGTACTTGTAATGTTCATGTACTCACGTTTCTGACCGACGTCCAATCCAGTGTCCTCGGCATTGACTAGCAGCTGTAGGAAGTCTGTGCGCTGTTGACATGGAAACACACACACACTGTAAAGCAGGGTCATATAGTCATACAGTGCTTTTGTCCTTATTCTTTTTAGAGCCATTTTCTGAGCTTTTCCTTCGGTTCCTCTATTGTTAGGGTCTCACTAAATTACTGCCAAACATGCAGCATTTCTTTCACATGTAAATTTTGTGCTAGCTTTGTAACAGTCCAACAGAATGACAAACGAACAATTGCTTGCGTAACTGAGAGGTCACTGACCTTTTCGTCACCTATTGCTTGTCGTCTTTCGTCGACCATCCTGTACACGGAGTTGACGAGAAAGTCAGACTCTTCTCCCGTGAAGAAGCCTTTGCCCAGTGCCATTATGAGTGGACTCAAGAACGGGAACAGTCCTGTAAAATATTCTCCAAACTAAGGTGAAGGTCCATTCGTGTTTCTGTATACGTATTATTACAGTTCCAGACTAATGAGTTATTGGAGAGACTAAGAATTCTCCATTTTGAAAGTATTTACTACTGGTAGACTTCCTACTCCTTGCCCTCACCCAAATAGTAAATCATAGCTTGTCCTCTGCTATCTTCCAAACTACATTTAAAACAGTCTCAGTGAAACCATCCTACCCTCGACATGAACGTATTATATAATTACCGTCCAGTCTCAAACTTGAAATTTCTTTCCAAAATCATTGAGAAACCCTGGAACCCTCAAGCAGCGTCTATCCTAACTCTGAAAATTTGATTTCTTAATCACAGTCTGCTTGTTGCCCTGATCTCAGCACTGAGCTTGTCCTGCTGAGGGTGACAAACGACATTTTGTCTCCTCTGATTAGAGGTGGCATCTCATTTCTCACCATGTTAGACCTGTCTACTGTCTTTGATACTCACTCATAGACTCAGTACTCTCTATGTCATCTCAGGTTCCACACTCGATTGGTTTCAGTGATCTCTCTCAGATAGAACTCAGTCAGTAATAGTTGATGGCTACGTGTATTCACCAGTCTCTACATGACCAGGAGTCCTCCAAGCTTCTGTACTTGGTTCTATCCTCTTTATAATGTACATGAAGCCACCTACTACTCTAATTCAATCTCACTTTATATCTGATCAGTCCTTTCATGACGACACTGAGATGTATACCAGGTTTTCATCATAGGTCTGCGCAGAGAGTGCGATATATCTTTCAAATCTGTTTTTGTTATAGAAATAAAATGCATTTGGTCTTCAAGATGCCTTTTGCACTTACCTGCGATTGTCAGCCATCTGTTTCTGTTTCCTGACAATTTGTAGAACATGTTCTTACAACACTGAACGAAGGGCTCGGCAGGTTGTGTCTGGGAGTTGGTCTCCAGTCCGAATGCCGTCCCCGTGATGACGTCCATGGTGAAGGCGCCAAAGACACTGAAAGAACAGATGTAAGACTGACCAACGACTTGTGACGGACGTGTCCCTATAAGTTTTCAATGCGAGATGTCAATGTGTAGTCGGGCAGTCTTATGGATGCTCGTAAGTTTTGTGTAGTACCACAACTTAACAAACAGAAGCACTTGGTCTGTGTTCACACAATCTGGAACTGGGACTTTACCTATCAGAGGGACCACCCCTGGCATACAATGTCTTGGACGAGCAAGTCATACTTTTGAGACGGTTTTTTTTTTTCGGAGGAAAGGGTCAGTCTAGTGGGATGTTCTCTCTATTTTCTGTGACCCTTGGAAAACATCACATGGTCTAGAGCAGGGGTGGGCAATTATTTTTCCCAAGGGGCCACATGAGAAATTGGGATGGTTTTAGAGGGCCGGACTAATATAATCTTAACTCAGTTTTACCCAATACTGTATATATATAGTATATATACGGGCGGGCGGGCCAGTCAGAGACAGGAGGCGGGCCGGCCTTTGCCCAGGTCTGGTCTATAGAATGCTAGACTGCAAGCAATGATACAAGTTGTAGACTAATCAAGCATTTCTCACAAAAATAGGTTGCAATATTGTGTTATTATTGTTGTTTGCTCCACTTCTTTGGGGCAATGGCCCTCAAATCTCAAATAACCTATCCACCAATCAATCAATTAATAAATCAATCAATTGATTAAATACAAAACTAGGCGATACGCATAAAATACTAGAATATCTAGTGAATGTGTAATGTTGCACAGTGCAGTATGTTTTTTGGATACTTCTATTCTGAGAAGCAAACATCACGTGTTCATATTGTGGTTTCCTTTTTCTCCATGTTGCGTCATTTAAGAAAGCTTTCAGCGCTGAGTTGTTTTTAAGTTAAATCATATTGCTTCACACTTTCCTGTCAAACAATTTTTTTCTTTAATTTCAAAAAAATGTCGGATATGACAAGGAGAAGAGAATTGCATGTTCGCGCACTCGGTCTAGCGCAAACCAACATTTAACAAGAAAGATGGGGGGAAAAATCTCGGAAGCTATTAAAATGCAAACGTACCACATTTTTGTGCCTCAAGTACATGCCACTTTGAGATCACTCACAGTTTTCTATGGTGACAAGGGAGGAGACTGAGTCTGTTTAGAGTTGTCCTCCCCTTGCGCTTTTAACGAATCAATAATTTGGAAAAGACATAATCAAGGGGCGCTATCCAGCAATTCACAAGCTCTTGCTTGCTAATCTGTCTCCACACCCCCTCTCTTTATCTAACGGTCCAGCTTCACCATGGCTCATTTCGCTTGCAGACGTGAGGGATAATTGCGAACATGGTGTCGTCGTCCACTCTTTTGTTGAGAAACACAGAAATACAGCCCGGCGTTTGCATCTGGAGACAGAGCAGGAACATGATGTTGGTTTGAACTGAGCCGACGAGCCAGGGGGATGAGGGGAAGCTGAAGCTGGGGACAGCGATGAGGTTCTTGCAAATAATGCCAGAACAAATGAACGTGAACACTGGGACAGACTGTCACTTCGGGCATAAAGAGTCTCAGAGACAATGTTGCTGGGTGGGAAAATGTGTCTTTTACACAATGGCATTTTTCTCTTTTCGTTTAATGCGATATTCTACACCAAAATAAACCATAAAGGTAGTTATTGTGCACACCTTGGTGTTCATGCTGCATAATCAGGAAGAAAAGAGCTTAATAAGCTGTGACTAGGGTTACATAAGCTGTAACTAAAAGGGTGGACAAGTTTTGACAAATGAATTAATTGATGCAGCGTTAAGATTTCATGGGAGTAAGTGACTAAGTGAGTAATTCAAATAAAAAGGAGTCCGTGTGTCTGAAAGAGAAATATAGAAACAGTGAGTACAGGAATATGAATTATATGAACCATGCTTAGTAGTTAAGACAAGAATCCTAGAGACTGTAGATTTAGATTTTCTTGAGATTTTGTTGTATTCAAAAGTACTGAGCAGTGGGAATAATATAAAATATAAATAATAAATAATATAAAAGAAATAAAAGAATGAACACAGAAAGAAAGTTTTATTTGTAAGGTTCTACTTTCAAACTTGTAAAAAAAACTTGGCGAAACAAAGATTCGTAGGCGCAGGGAAACGATTCAAGGGAAGCAACCTCATTTAAGCGCTGAAGACGTACAGAGTGCTCTCAATATTCGAGTGCGTTGAGATTCCTAAGAGAGGCCCTACATATTTAAAAGTGTTGACTATCTCGATTACGTCTCCATAGATGTTTATTCCTTGTTACTCTCTGAGGAGCACAGGCCGCAGTCACCATAGATACTACTTTCGATTGCATGAGGTTTGTCCCAACATCGAATATCCTTTCTTTTGTCTTTGAGACTTTCAAGTTAAGGAAATGTTTGTTGTCTCAGTGTACAACGTCAAAAAAGATCACAATAAAACAATAATGATTCCTGTCATCAAGAAATGGCGTTGATGTACTCATAGAGGCAACACTTATAACACACAACTCACAGATTGAATTCTCTGAAAGCTGGACTGAGAGATATCGTAGTGAACGAGAAAAAATGCAGAAGAAATCAACAGCAAAGGAGGGGGGAAGGAACAACAGACTTAGGGGAGGAAGTACAACAGCGTCAAGAGAGACGACGGATTTCTTTGTGTGTGAGAGAGAGAAAAAGATTTTTTTAAACCCATCCATCAATACCGTTTCCACACACACATACGGAGTGAAATCCAGGGACGCAACTGTGATAATCACTTCTACGTTCACTACTGGGTTGTTTCCCTCTTTCCAGTTCTATTACTGCTGTGGTCATGGCCGTGTCTAGATGGGTCAGAGACATCAACACAAAAAAAATGGAATTGTTTCATGGACGTTACATAAAATTTAACAAAAGAGCAAAGCAACCAATATTTGTTTATTTCTTAGTAATTTGACAATTGCAGCATTTTTGCTTTTGCTCACAAGCTTTATGGACGCAGCTACAAAATCCTGCCAGCTCCATGAAGGCCAACGATCCCTTGCCCCATCGGTTAACCCCAGGGAAGGGACAGCGAAAAATGTGCTACGATAGTCAAACCATCATCAATAAAGCCATAAAAAAAACTTCCACAGGCGCGTGTAACGTCTGCACATGATGCCAGTGTCATAAGGGGAAAGAACTCATCAATAAGCTCGAACGACACCATTTGGACGGGGGCAGAGGTCAGGCTTTGGGGAGACAACTGCTGACGAAGGCCACAGACAGGGTGCAGTGAGGAGGAAACCACGCTCGAGCATTGCGTAGGCTGTCTCGTACATCTCTTTAAAAGGTAGAAAAAAACAAAAAACTGCAATTGAGAAAGTTACTTAGCTTTTAACGGGAAGCAACTCGTGTACCCTTGCTCACCGAGTTTATCATTTATAGCCTCCCTTTTGTCTCATAAAAAAATAATACCAGACATTTCGACCATTTGCCAGCTCGACCACAGGCAGAGGAAAGGGGGGGGGGGTGGATTGGTGTTTTACGCCATGTCAGCAGCTGAGGCTATATTACGGCAAGGCAGCCAGCCTTGTAAACAGATGCCAGGTGCAGAGAAAGAACAGCGTGCCGGAGACGAGAAATGAACTCAGGGCAGCCAACTTTCACTGTATTGGTGACAGGCGCTAACCTTTGCGCCATCGGACCGCTCCACCACCGGCAGAGACGTTCACACTAATATGTGAAGTATCTGTAAGGTGACTTCCAAATGAAGACTCCATTATTGATCATTAATGTGGCAAATCAATCTTTTGTACATATATTCATTTCTTTTGTGTGCGTGTCGACAGCAAAAAAGACGAAAGGAGGGAAATAGAATGTTTGTAAATGTGTTGGTGTGCTCAAAATCTACAAAAAAGCAATAAGAAAGTAAATCTAAAAGTAAATCTAAAGTAAATGTACGTGTGAATAAGTTCATTCTGTTGTTCAGATACAGGTATTCAAACATTAACACGCTCGAGTTTACTTTATGTTTTTACTTGGAAACACTAAGTACGCTTGCCAGGTTCTCAAAGATTCCAGTCGTAACGATTTAAATATATAGGTAAATACATTATTCAGTATGTAATAACAGGGCTTATTCCAGAGCCCGATACAGATTTTTTCATATCATTTTCTTATTTATTAGCAATGCTTATAGTGTTGTTTCATGCATGGAAGAATTCTTTTGGTGTAGATAGAAACACACACGAACACCCCACCACACCCCACCCACTCCACACACACACCCAAGAATACGGGCACGAAATACACACACGCGCGCGCGCGCACACACACACACATATGCACGCACGCACATGCACTTACCCGCGCACTGTAAAAAGGCTCACTATAGAAATGCAAGAACTTGGCTGCAGTGAAGACGATGGAACTGGGAAACACGCTGTGGCCGCCCATCCTCAAATAGAAAAGAAAAGACGGAGAGAGGAGGAATAGCGAGGGACGTGACTGGCGCGAAGAGAGTGATTGGAATAAGATATCTTGACCAGTACGATCCGCTGGGCTGATCCAGGATTATTTCTCTCAGCCTGACCCGCGTTGCAATGAAATGAGGCGATGAGCATTCGGAGATCGCGAAGGGCGGACAGAGGTGGCCTTAGTGACAGTTCGGATCTCTCCACATCGCCTCTGTCTGCGTGAGCGAAAAAAACGATGTTGGAGAACTTGCTTAGCCTTTGACACAAACATCCCATAGGTGAGCTCTGAGGCAGACATTTGTCTCACACACTGTGAAATGTTACTTTGGAAAAAAAAATTAAATAAACGAAAATATAAGGGAAAATACGAAAATTTAGGAGATTGATGAGGTTTCAGAAATAAAGTTTAAAAAAAAAACTACTGGAATGGGAAAGTTCGAGCACAGTAATAGCGATAGACTAACAAGAAATATTGAGGCACGATGGAGACAACAGCCAAACCTTATAACACGACACAGGCAGGCTGGAGACAAAGACAAACATTAAAAGCACGAATCATGCAAGAAAAAGACAACAACCAAAATTTAAAACACGACCCAGGAAGGCAAGGGGAGACATGTGGGGAGGGAGAGGAGTAGTCTCATAGCCTGACTTGTAGGGGCAGTGAGCTGTAAGTGGTTTACTGTGTCCAGGAGTTTGCTGGTGTTAACCTTTTTTGATAAATCAGGTCTGATGGGCAGTCACTGATAAATCAGGTGTTCATGTCTGGTGGGTAGTCACCCAACTGAAAGGACAGCCAAAGAGGCATTCGCATTTTTACTAAGTGAAAAGTATCATGAAGTTTTCTTCTTGGAGCATATTTTGCTATAATTTTTTTCCCTTCCGTTTCGCTCTTCTTTTTCTAACGTTCTCATCAGTTTCTTTTTACTGGTGAAAACATGAACAAATTTCTCTTTTTTTCTTATCACTGTCTTTCCTTCCTTGATTCCGAATCTTGTGGCTAGATTTACGCATTGCAGGACGCATTTTAATAAAATATTTCCTTTTTTACTTCACCAACTATCTTTCCTCTTGTCTCATTTCATCTCTCCTTATAGTTTTCTGGCCTGTTTTATTTTCTGTAAAAAATCTTTCTTCCTGTCTTCCTTCCGACTATCATTTCTTCCCACCCCTTTGCTTACTAAGCGTTTCAAGCTGATATTGTTTTTCACATTTACAAAGCAGAAGACTTTTTAAGTGATCCCCAACCTCCCACCTCTAATCCTGTATTTGCCTCACAAAGACCTGACTCATCCACCACCTCGCCCAAATGGGGCGGCATCCTGATAATTAATACATTCCTGACATAAATAGAAAGTATACTGCTAAAGAAAATGGTCTTTTAAAAGAATGGCATATTTTGTGGGTTACCATTGTCTTTATTCAGCACACACACGGCAATCTACCTGAAAAGTCGAGGTGTGTGTCCCTATCTGCTCTGTGTACATAGGTCTGACCTACTGACTTGCGCTACCACCAGCAGCCAATCACAAAACAACAAACTTCGCTGTGGACACTTGAAATCTTCTGGTGTCCCTAGGGTAACGCAAAGGGACATTGAAAGATGAGTTATTCGCGCTTGACTGAAGAATCAAGAGACCGTGAAAAAAAGATGTCTTCGATGGACCCTCCCTTCCCTTTAAAGCCCTTATGTTTCACAGTTTCACCTGGAACAGCAACAACAACAGAAATGAGTTGCCTACAAGCATCACCATGCACAAAACTGTTTTGTAGAAGCAAATTTAGAAACGATTTTAAGAAATTGCTTTTACGCCGTTTACAAGAGTTTCACGGACGCTTTCGAATCGGTTTAAGAAATATTTTCTCGTCTAAATTTAAAACAGCTTCAAGCTGTTCCAAACTGGCTAAAACAGTTTTAAAAGCCATGACCGCAATTATCACAATCAGCTTGGCTTAAGATAAGAACTCCAGGTGTTGACAAGCAAACGAAAGATCACAAAACAAACAAGAAATAAAACAAAGACGAATTGTTTCCGCTGTTTGGATTTGAACAAACTGATATAACAAGAATTATTTAAGAGATCGGTTTTCCCACTCTGTCGGAAAATTTATCCTTCGGTTGAATTTTCAGGGGTGGAGACATTTGTTACACTAGTGTGTGCTGGAGGAAGCGAAATTCAGGTTTAAACAGCTTTATCTCATTTAAAACTAAATGTTCTTAAATTGTTCCCACGTTTTATAAAATTGTTTTAACTAAATTCATTCAGGACCTAAATATTCAAATAAAGGCCCAAGAGTGTATGCAGACCTCTATCTTGCGGAGACCTCAGTGGGAGAGCTGGGACCATTTGTTAAGTAGGTGCGATTTCTCTTTATAAACATGCCGGATTTCGACCTTTGTTCAATGATGTTGTAGGTTCATGGAGTATTTCACCAGGTTTTGTGAAATAGCATCTTGTATTGAGCTGTACCCAGTCACTGGAATATCCCACTAGACTTTCGTAGGAACTCACTGAATTCATCATTTTGTTATTTATTTGGTTTTTGGTAAGTTCTTCATTTGTTCCTTGACTGGATCCAGTCGTTTTGGGGTGGAGAGAGAGCACATGGGTAGACGCGACTGCTGACAAGGGTCCCACTCAGGCCTGCCTTGAGAAATGGTGAGCAGGTCCTGCACAGGGCGACCAGTCCTCTCCCTGACGTTTGTCATCAGTTCTTCCTCACATCACCGTGGAGTCAACCTTCTTCAAAGGAGCCTTTATAGGACACAGTCTTCAACCTAGTGTTGTACAGGATCACGTGGCCAGCTCAGTCCAGTTTACGCCGCTTGACTGTCTACAGCAGGGGTGGGCAATTAATTTTCCTAAGGGGACGGATGACAAACTGGGATGGTTCTAGAGGGCCGGATGAGAAACTGGGATGGTTCTAGAGGGTCGGACTAATATAGTTAACTCAGTTTTACCCAATACTGTATACATAGTATATTTACTGGTGGGCGGCCAGCGGGCGGGCCGGTCAGAGACAGGAGGCGGGCCGGATCCGGCCCGCGGGCCGGCGTTTGCCCAGGTCTGGTCTAGAGCAATACCAGAAGTAAACTTACTCCTTGATGTCAATCACTTCTTTGTGACTCGTTTTGTCCTGGAGATTGTCCTTCAGGATATTAGCACATCGGTCCACAAAGTGACTCATCTGTTATCAGGAGTATAGAGAATACCCTACGTCAGTGGACTGAATGTCTCAAAAATTAGAAACCACACTGAGATTACAGGAAAATAAAATCAACAACAGCAGCAGCAGCAGCAGCAGCAGCAGCAGCAGCAGCAGCAGCAGCAACAACAACAACAACAACAACAACAACAACAACAACAACAACAACAACAACAACAACAACTAAAATTGAGGGTTGAGAATTTTTTTCGAATTTGTCTCCAGTCCTCTTATTTATCTATTAACGCAGTTCTCACATCTATGTATATATACTCACGTTCTTCAACTTGCCGCCAGTAAACGTAGGTGTCATCAGTCTCCGAAGACGTTTCCATGTTAAACCCCCGGCGAAAAATAGTCCTTTGTCTACTACCGGCTGGCGGATGTTAGCAATAAACTTGAAACAAAAAACACCAAATGGAATGGTGCATGGCATAATGAACACTACTAGAACTGTCTACATAAAAGAAACACCAGCAGGGGACATTTTACATTTGTATACTTCGTGGTTGTTGTGTTCATAGCATTAATTAGGTTTTGCGTGACTGTACATTAACATATTGTTTACCATCCATGTGCAAGCACGTGAAGACAAATTTGTCGGCAATGAGAAAAATAATTCTTACGAATCTGTCCGCAAAATTGTTGAAGTCCTTGACCAGAATTTCTTTCAGTATGTCCAGATCACTGACAACAAGCATGGGCTTGAGTGCGAAGAAGAATCTGAAATGGAAACACAAATGTCTTTTAGCTTCAGAACACACTAAAATTATTTAATATCATGTTTTATTTTTTTACATTTTAATATGTACAGCGGTAAATATTTCCACTTACCCATACACGTGACCAAATTGTTTTCTCCACTCTGGTAGTGCATGAAGAAAGCCCTGCAATGAAAACAAACCTGGTCTGTAATGTAAGTCACGTGAAGATTCGTTCCCTGTTTCTTTCTAATCTTGAGAATGGGAGAGATTGTCTGGGGAAGAACATTCAAAAACTTGTACCCTCTTTTACTTGTTTTACATCTTTTACTCAGGGTCTGTTTTCTTCTCATTGCTTATATCTGTCACTCCGCTCACGTACATGCAAACGTTTTTCCTACATCTAAAAATATGTTAAACAATGTGTGTCGGAGTCAACACAAAATCAGTCAGTTCTGCTCTTAGGCACACCTCAATATTTCACCTAATCATTGAAATCATATTGCAGTTACCTTTTTCTCGATGGCCCTTGCATTTCCCAAGAATGGTAGAGGTTTGGGGCCAGGTATTCCCAGACTCGTAAAGAAGCCGTGGTTCCATGTCCCGTACCTGACATCATCGTAACATTGAAATTATACCCAGGACCAGTGAGCTCTACTCAGGCACAGATTCATGCCCCTGTTTTGTATCATGTGTAATCTGCTAATTATCACTGATTGAGGAAGCAGAGGAAGAAGACCTCTAAACAAGAGCTATACACAGAATGTCTACATTTAGGATTCGGGACATCTTTCCCTCTCTCCTGGAAAAGTTTCTGACTCAACACATCGATTTAAATGATTTCAAGGAACGAAAAAATAAGACAAGAAAATGGCTCAAAAGACCAGGACTGATAATTAAAACCAAAAACTCTCGTAGAAGAAGTTAAGCTACTACTGATGGTTAAGATGTGACATCTCCACAATACTGGATAAAAAATAAAAGTTGTTGCACCACCACCGCCACCACACCATCACCACCACCACCACCACCACACCACCACCACCAACACCACAACCACACACCACCACCAACCACCACCACACCACCACACACCACCGAGACAACAATATCTGTGACTAATAGTTTTTTATATATCCGAACGCGTGCATGAGGACGCTTGTGATATGTAAATAGTCTGAATATGAGAGATAGAGGCAAGACAAGAGATACAAGTTACAATGTATTGTATTGTGACCCTTATGTAACCCTGATAGAGTCCTACACTTAAGTCCACTTGATTGTAAGCTCGTGATATATTTTAATAATTGATAAGCGTCAAAACAATTTTTTCCCTATATCTACCGGTTTTTTTTACCAACTAACGACTATCTCACCAGCACTACATTTCGACTTTTTTTTTACAACCATTTACACCGAGATAAACAATAGCTGTGACGTGTACTGTTATACACATGGCTGGGTATGAGTTTGAACGAGTGTTCGTTATATATTTATAGTCAGAAAAAAATAAGGTGAGGGAGAGTTCAGAGATTACAATGTTTGTGTTTGTCCCCCTTGGCCTGACTATGGCGTGAGACGTGTGACAACACTACACAAGTTTCATATTATCAGACATGAACACCTAGGGGTTCCTCCCTTGTATTACAGTATTTTCATCCATATCTTGTTCTATATTCTAGTTTTTATGACTTTTTCATTTCTTCTTCTGTCTCTATGTGTGAACCAAGCTAATCATTGCTTTAGTTATGCATACTGCTGTGACATTATGTCATTAAGATCTTGTACACATAATTTTTTAATGTATAACTGCAACGTGTTTGGTGTGTTTGCATGTAGTTTTTATGTAGCTGGGTATGTGTTTTGTGGGTGCTCAATCACTTTGAACACAGTGAATAATAATAATAATATGACGAGCGAATGTGTAGCATTTAACAAACAAACAAAAAAACCCACCAACAACACAAAAACCAAACTTTTTTGAAATGCGAGAAGACAGCTCTAAGATGAAAACATCTGTACATGTACTTACACATAGAGTGTCAGCACTAGTATGATGAGCAACATCAGCCACACAGGAACATCCACGAGCCCCAGCACGTCCATGTTGAGGAGAGAGACCCACAAGACTGTTACACGGGTACAGTCGGTAGTCACGCGCTAACCACTCGGGGTAGAGTGCAGTTGAGTGACATGGACCTGGGTTTGACATGACCTGGGTTTGAATGACCCTTGGTTGAACTCGGTGCAGATGACGAAGCGGTCTAGAGGTGACTGGTGTTTGTGTCGTTTGTATGTCTCGTAAATCCGTGTCACAGCTAATGCTTCTCTTCCCTGTTGGTGTCGTCGTCAGGTAAACCACGGTAACACCTGTGACATCACAACACAGTGAGGATTAGGTCTCCTGGTTCTGTCAAGGTCAGGTCATGAAGAGGGGCGACGGGGTAGACTAGCCCTAATTTTTACCCTCCGTCTTTTATTGTATAGCATTTTGTATTAGCAAAATAGTATAGCATTATTGTATATTTTTTGTCATTACCCCCCTTTTTGCCAGGTCAACCACCCTTTCCACCTCGTGCAAAGTTGTGTAGTTAGATTCCCCCATCATCTTAAATGTAAAAAAAATTCATGGTGTTATCAGTGTGGTATCATTGATTGAGACATAGTCATGGCTGCTGGACAGTTTCATTAAATACAGATTTCATTTTTTTTTTTGTTGCTTTGTTATTCTAAGCCACTCGGATTCCATTTTGCAGTGATTGCGATAAAAGTAGTTATGCATAATTATGTGCACTACAGTGTGATAAGTATAGCATTGTGTAGTAGTGTATGTTTGCTTACAGGCGGAGCATGTGGCTCATTTTCTTGTTCCTCTTAGAACTAGAAAATATTGTCAGGTTTGTTCCCAGAAGCTAGTTAAGGAGGGTAAAGATGGTAAGTTCCAGAGGCTAGGACTGGGAAGTGCAAAACAGTGTGAGAAGGCCTCTGTGTTCATGGAGACCTACCATACAATGCTGGATTTCTAGCCTCTAAAGGTCAGGTCAGTCAGGTCAATCCATGCCCGTCGGGCGTAGGGGGACCGTCTGGCAGCAGCAACAGACAGAATTTTCACACCGGTCTGTCTTGAGGCAGATGAGAGCAGGTCTGGCATCTCGCGTTCGGTCCATTCTTTTGATGTTGGTGACCAGCTTGTTCCTTGGACGACACGACGACGGGCTCCCTTCGAGGGTTCCTTGTAGGATCGTCTTGGACAGGGTGTTGTGGCGGTGACGTGACCGAACCAGGCGAGCTTTGCGCCGGCTTCACTGTGCCAGAAGGGGCTCATGTGGGCCCAGAGAGAGGTTACGGTGCTCCGTACGTATTGCGTTGGTCTTGTGTTCGCGGTACGAGATGCGGAGCAGCTTTCTCAGGCACTTGTTCTCAAAGGCCTGGAGTTTCTTCCTAGTTGCGGCAAGCAGCGTCCAAGTCTCGCAGCCGTAGAGAAGGATTGACACTACGAGGGACTTGTACAGCCTGTGCTTGGTACTGAAGCTGATTGATGTGCTTCGCCAGATCCTATCCAGCCTTGGACATTGCGGATGTTGCCATACCAATCTGATACGGATCTCTGCTGTACAGCACCATCTCTAGTCAGGGTGGCACCCAAGTACTGAAGCTGTTGACCTCCTCCAGTTTCTGGCCGTTCATGACGATGTTGCTGCTGTTGTCGTGGTGGAAATAATCATTACTTTGCTTTTTTCTGAGCTTATTTCCATGCATAGGCCCCGCTCGCTGGAGAGTCTGTCCGTCAAATCCTGAAGTTCGTTGTTTACTGCCTGCCATGAGTCATGTCATCTGCAAAGCGTAGGTTGCACAGGGTCCCGTGCCACCAATGGAGATGAGGTAAGGTGGTTGTGGAGGGTTTCTTGCATGATTTTTTCAAGGAAGATGTTGAAAAGGATGGGAGAAGAGTAGCACCCTTGACGGACCGATCGTCATCGCGAAGAATCGCCTAGTGGTTGTTGAGTAGCAACCGCGCTGGAGGCGTTCTTGTAGAGTGCTGCTACCATCTGGATCAGTCCCTCCTCTATGTTGAATGATCTCATGACCTGCCAGAGTCCATCGTGCCAGACACGATCAAAAGCTTTTTTGAAATCGATGAAGTTATGGTATAGCCTCTAAAACCCAGTGTAAATAAGTGTACATGCTTAGAGTAAACAGTTATAGTAATTTTATAGGAAGTTATCTGTTTTAATAGTTTTTTCCCCAAGTGTTGCAGGTGCATCTTCTGGATGGAGGAGACAATACAGAGGTGGCCCTCCCCCATGACATTGGCTATGGCTCTTCATTGCACAATGTATCTGGCAGCCTGTGTGATGTTGAGGGGGATGTCTTAGAAATGCACTGACAATTCATGGAAATTCAGCTGTAGTTCTTTATTTTTAGCCAGGTTACTTGGGTGGTGCTGGGTTAACAATCCGACCAAGTGTTTATGTATTTACATCGCATCTTTAAAGTAGTAGTAGTAGTAATAATAATAATAATAAATGTTAAATAATTTGCTTTCATATTCCTAATCTTTGCACAGTAGTCAAGAAAATTAGCTGTTAATAAACGTTTCATTGAAGCAAACGGATGGACTCCTCTGCGGTTTGAATGTCTTCCTCTCGTGTTCTTTCGTCCATCATCCCGTACAGTGTACACAGTTGAACAGTAAAGTCAGTCTTGATCAGTTTGATCACGTGAGTCGATTGATTGTAGATTGACAAACAGCACACAATGTGTGTGTAAACCAGTCACAGAGTGCAAACGTGCTTTTATTTTTATTCTTTGAAAACCATTTGATAGCTTTTCCTTTAATTCATGTATTGTTTGTATCTCATAAAACAACCTTTTAAAGATGCAAAACTTAACAACAACAACAACAACAACAACAACAACAACAACAACAACAACAACAACAATAATAATAATAATAATAATAACAACAACAATAATAATAATAACAACAATAATCATCTTCTGCTTCTTTTTACAAACTTTTTTGGTTTTCTTTCATCATGTAAATATTAGCTTTGAATTGTTTTTTCAGGAATGGCCGAGTTCAATGGTCGGCAAATAGTTACTCGACCAAAAGTCTGGCCGCTTTAAAGTGGTTGAGTTCTCCTTAGTGCAGGAAGCAAAATTTCAGTTGGGGCTCAAGTTTTTTCTATTTCTGCTTACAGTTAAATAATGGAAGATATAATCAAATCGTAATATCTTGTTGGGTTTTTTTGGTTATAACTATGGGATTTCTCTCAATTTTTGGATTTTTTTTTTAACAAAACACTATTTAATACCTCAAAACAACTACCCATTGGTAATGTCTACGTATTTGAAAGTTCCCCGAGAGTTAGATGTAAGTTTTGCTTTGCTTTGGATACTGTTTGTACAAATCATTCTTGAATTAGACCTATTTGTCCCCTCATTTTTCATTACATCATTTAGAATAACAGGCGCATACAATGTCTTTAAAAGTTGAATGTAGGAACATGAATTTTATGTCTTGCGACTAAGCAACTACTCTGTTAAAAAATAAAAGGAATGTTAGCTGTAACAAGTGTGTTTTTTATCATTTAAGATTTTCAAGTTTGAGTGAAATGCGATTGGGAACTTCTCTGAAATCTCGGTTCTAAGACGTGTTCAGTATGTTATCATAAGGCACTGTATTATAGGTATACTGGTTAGTACACTAGATACAAAGATTATAAATCAAGCAGTACACAAACACAGTTGACATCACTTTTCTTGAGAGCAAACATTTGAACTCAATAGTGTGAGGCACACAGTTCATCCCAGGCACGGTTCCTGTTCCACGACAGAGGCATCCTGAAGTTACACACGAAGTTCGGTTCTCAGCTTGATAGGTTTCGTGGGTGCAGTGAGTCCAGATGCGATGAATTCTATCTTGTCCTGGACCACCACAAGGCAAAACATTAGAGATCAATGCAGTTCTCTCTCTATGCTTCCTAATAACAGTTTACTTTCATGACGAATGATGTTTCTACCACCGAACTATACTGACATTTATTAAAACTCTGGAGTCTTTACAGTAATTACACACACGATACACTTACCGTGTCTTCACTTGGAAGAAACCGGAAGTGACGCAGGATGCGCACGGCAGCGAACTTGATTTCTAGAAGCGCCAGACGCATGCCGATACACTGACGTGGACCGTAGCCAAAGGCCAGCTCCGAAAGGATGCTGGGTAACTTGGAGCTTTCCGCCTCGCTAAACCTGTCAAAGATGAAATAAATGATGACAAATTCTCTTTTTTTACATCCGTCATATTCAAGATAACATCCCGTGCCTTTAAAAGAATTGTTGTCTACAATGTCTATTTACTGTTAAAATGGTGAACTTTATCAAATCATTTTTATCTATAAAGTTAATTTATTCAGGTGTGTCTCTGTGAACACCTGACAGAAGTTACCTTTCAGGCCAGAATTTCTCCGGGTCCTTGAAGTAGTCAGGGTCGTGCATGATGCTGTAGATGGGAATAGTTACACCGACACCAGCAGGAATGGTCACCCCTTTGATGGTTTTTAACTCTAACGCTTGTCTTGTGATCCTGTTTTGAGAAGACGAAGGTTAGTCTGGGAATTAAATGTAGAGTATCAGCGCCACAGCTTTTTTCTGATTTCCAATGCATTGCAAACAACAATGGCAGTCGTAGTGCTATAATTAGCATTCTGGTATCTGACATCAAGTGTAGGGACTGAAAAAGCCAAGGCATATTTTTTAGGAATAAAATATTTACCAAGATCCATATATTTAGGACATACAAAGAGAAAATGATGCTCAGTGTCAGCTGTATCAGGACAGAAGACGCAGAACTGAGAGGATTCATATGGGAGACAACTCACAATGACACAGGAGGGAAGAGCCGGAGTGTCTCGTGGATGGCGTTGTCCAGGTACTTCAGTCTGCCCACGTTGTCGTAGGTGGGGTCCTCCTGGGTACATGGGTATTGTAACGGAGATTATGAGACACTAGATGGACACTGAGTGAAGACTGTGAGATCAGGTCATGGATGTCCTTTTGTCGGTCTATTCATTAACTAATCGACAGAATAATCGTCATCTACCCAGATACCCCTAACAGCCGTGTACTAAGTGTCCTGGAGGCTGAGGTGAAGTTAAGGACTCACATCGCCCAGCTCGTCTCCCAGCTCCTCGTACACTCGCTGCTGAACGTCCTGGTTCTTGGCCAGGTTGTAGGTCAGGTACTGCAGGGTGGTGGCCGTTGTCTCGTACCCGGCGATCAGAATGATAAAGCCTTGACCCGCAACCTCCTCTCTCGACATACCTGGGGTTAAACGTCGTCGATGATTAGAACACATCCTCCGATAAATGGGTTGACTGTTAATAACACGTGTTACAACAGTCAACTGTATGGGAACGAGACTTTACTTTTATAAACATAGGGAGATAATTTTCATGTCATATTCACAAATTCCTTGAAGGATGAAGCTCAACAGGAACCCGCTCATTTTACAATTTACAAAGTTGCACAATCGCAGGTATTTTGCTGCCTGCAATGAAGGCTGACCAGGTAACGACTGTTTTACAGTGATGCTAACAGTACAAGACACAGCAGTCTAAGAACAGAGGCGGAGAAGCCAGAGTTGCTAACTGTAGATGTAGTTGTAATGTCCATTACTCACGTTTCTGACCTACGTCCATCCCAGTGTCCTCGGCATTGACTAGCAGCTGTAGGAAGTCTGTGCGCTGTTGACATGGAAACACACTCACACACTGTAAAGCAGGGGTCATACAGTCATACAGTGCTTTTGTCCTTATTCTTTTTAGAGCCATTTTAAAACTTTTTATTCGGTTCCTTTATTGTTTGTCTCCTAAATTACTGATTCAAACATCAGCATTTCTTTCAATGTAAACTTTGTGCTAGCCTTGTAACAGTCTAACAGAAGGAGAAACGAACCATTGCCTGCGTAACTGAGAGGTCACTGACCTTTTCGTCACCTATTGCTTGTCGTCTTTCGTCGACCATCCTGTACACGGAGTTGACGAGAAAGTCGGACTCTTTGCCCGATAATAATCCTTTGCCCATTGCCCTTATGAGTGGACTCAGGAACGGGAACATTCCTGTAAAATATTCTCCAAATTAAAGTGAAGGTTGAATCGTGTTTCTATCTACTTATTATTACAGTTCCCGACTATTGAGTTATTGGAGAGACTAAGAATTCTCCATTTTGAAAGTATTTACTACTGGTAGACTGTCAAGACGTCCTACTCCTTGCCCTCACACAAGTAGTAAATGATAGCTTGTCCTCTGGCATCCTCCAAACTACATTTAAAACAGTCTTAGTGAAACCGCTGTTAAAAAAGCCTACCATGGATATCAACTCGAAAACAATTACTGTCCAGTCTCAAACTTGAAACTTTCTTTCCAAAATCATTGAGAAACCCTTGAACCTTCAACCAACGTCTATCCTAACTCTGAAAATTTGATTTCTCAGTCACACTCTGCTTATCGCCCTGATCTCATCACAGCCTGTCCTGCTTAGGGTGACAAACGACATTTTGTCTCCTCTGATTAGAGGTGACATCTCATTTCTCACCATGTTAGACCTGTCTAGTGCCTTTGATACTATAGACCACATTCATAGACTCAGTACTCTCTATGGCATCTCAGGCTCCCCGCTCAACTGGTTTCAGTCATATCCCTCAGATAGGACTCAGACAGTTATAGTGGATGGCTGCGTGTCTACACCAGCCTCTACACACACAGGAGTTCCCCAAGGTTCTGTACTTGGTCCTACTCTCTTTATCATGCAAACTAGCCACTTACTACTCTAATACATCGCACTCTATGTCTGATCAAACATGTAGTGGTGTTTTCAGTTCTTAATATTTAACTGTAAACACTTTTGTCGACGTATTGAGACCACAATCACACGCCTTCTGATAAGTTGTGACAATGCCACCTACATGCCGACGATCAAGTTTGTCAGTAAAGCCTTCTTTAAGACAAAAAACATGCATCAGGGTGACTAATTCCTTTTTCTCCTATCTCCGCCTTCCTTCTTTTATGTATGTAATTAGTCTCAGTTTGCAACCCCACCGTTTCACTCCTTGACACTTGCTAAACGAAATTTCAAATCTGCTTTTGTTACAGTAGTAAGTGTATTCGGTATACAAGATGCCGCTTGCACTTACCTGCGATTGTGAGCCATCTGCTTCTGTTTCCTGACAATTTGTAGAACATGTTCTTACAACTCTGGACGAAGGGCTCGGCAGGTTGTGTCTGGGAGTTGGTCTCCAGTCCGAATGCCGTCCCCGTGATGACGTCCATGGTGAAGGCGCCAAAGACACTGAAAGAACAGATGTCAGACTGACCAAACACAGTGTCATACTTGTGCTGGACGTTTCGCTATAAGTTTTCAATGCGAGAAATTAATGCATAGTCGGACAGTCTTACGAACAGTCGTGTGTATTGTGTACGATCCTACAAATGACTTCACACATCAGAGGGTACCAGCATCTGGTTCGCAATGCCTAGTAATGCCGAACGAAATTATACTTTAAACTATTCTTTAGGTATCTTGAAGCATTCTGTTTAATTTAATAATAGAATTCGACAATTAATTAGTTATCTAAAGGCCCGTTATATAATTTCTATAAAAATGTGCAGGTTCTTTTTGTACTTCATTTCTTGTTTGATATCCCATTAATTAGTCACATCATTTCCGTATCTTTGCTTTATACAATTAGGTACGACTCAGAATAATATAGAATAATTTACACGAGATTCCAATGGACGATGGCTGTGAGTGTGCTGTTTGTGATTTTACCCAGACACTTTTTTTCGGGGGAGGGTGTCAGTCTACTGGGTATCTTACTATTTCTTGTTACCCTTAGAAAACATAACATGGTCTAGAGCAATACCAGAAGTAGACTTACTCTTTGATGTCAATGACTTCTTTGTGACACGTTTTGTCCTGGAGATTGTCCTTCAGGATATTAGCACATCGGTCCACAAAGTGACTCATCTGTTATCAGGAGTATAAAAATTACCCTACATCAGTGGACTGAATGTCTCAAATTAGAAACCACACTGAGATTACTGAAAAATAAAAAAAAAACGAACAAAAACAAACAAAAACAAACAATAAAAATACAATAAAATTGAGGGTTGAGAATTTTTTCGAATTCGTCTCCAGTCCTCTTATTTATCTATTAACGCAGTTCTCACATCTATGTATATATACTCACATTCTTCAACTTGCCGCCAGTGAATGTAGGTGTCATCAGCCTCCGAAGACGCTTCCACGTTGAACCTCCGGTGAAAAATAGTCCCTTGCTTACTATCGGCGGGCGGATATTAACAGTAAACTTGAAACAAAAAACACCAAATGGAATGGTGCATGGCATAATGAACACTACTAGAACTGTCTACATAAAAGAAACACCAGCAGGGAACATTTCACATTTGTAGACTTCGTGGCTGTTGTGTTCATAGCTTTAATTAAGTTTTGCGTGACTGTACAATAACACATTGTTAACCATCCACGTGCAAGCACGTGAAGACAAATTTGTCGGCAATGAGAAAAATAATTCTTACGAATCTGTCCGCAAAATTGTTGAAGTCCTTGACGAGTATTTCTTTCACTATGTCAGATCACTGACAACAAGCATGGGCTTGAGTGCGAAGAAGAATCTGAAATGGAAACACAAGCGTCTTTTAGCTATAGAACACACTAAAATTATTTAATATTATGTTTTAGTTGTTTACATCTTAATATTTACAGTGGTAGATATTTCCACTTACCCATACACGTGACCAAATTGTTTTCTCCACTCTGGTAGCGCATAAAGAAAGCCCTGCAATGAAAACAAACCTGTTCTGTAATGTAAGTCACATGAAGATTCTTTCCCTGTTTCTTTCTTTCTAATCTTGAGAATGGGAGAAATTGTCTGGGGAAAACATTCAAAAACTTGTACCCTCTTTTACTTGTTTTATATGTTTTACTCGGGGTCTGTTTTCTTGTCATTGTTTATGTTTGTCTCTCCCCTCACGTATATGCAAACTTTTTTCCTCTACCTAAAAATATGTTAAACAATGGGGTTGGAGTCAACACAAAATTACAGTCAGTTCTGCTCTTAGGCACACTTCAATCATCGAAATCATATTGCAATTACCTTTTTGTTGATGTCCCTTGCATTTCCCAAGAATGGTAGAGGTTTGGGGCCAGGTATTCCCAGACTTGTAAACATCCCGTGGTTCCATGTCCCGTACCTGACATCATCGTAACATTGAAATTATACCCGGGACCAGTGAGCTCTACTCAGGCACAGGTTCATGCCCCTGTTTTTTGTCATGTGTAATTTGCTAATTATCACTGATTCAGGAAGAAGACCTCTAAACAGAAGAGCTATACACAGAATGTCTACACTTTAGGATTAGGGACATTTTTCCCTCTCTCCTGGAAAACTTTCTGACTCAACACATCGATTTAAATGATTTCAAGGAACGGAAAAATAAGACAAGAAAATGGCTTAAAGACTAGGACTGATAACTAAAACCAAAAACTCTTGTAGAAGAAGTTAAGCTACTACTGATGGTCAAGAGGTGACATCTCCACAATACTGGATAAAAAATATCCCACCACCGGTCCCACCACGGATACAACAATATCTGTGACTAATAGTTTTTTTATATATTCAAAAGCGTGCATGAGGACGCGTGTGATATGTAAATAGTCTGAACATGAGAGATGGAGGCAAGACAAGAGATATGCAAGTTACAATGTTTGGGCGTTAGGTATCTACAGGGTTATGTGATGAGTGTAGAACAGACCTGGGCAAAGGCCGGCCAGCGGGCCGGATCCGGCCCACCTCCTGTCTCTGACCCGCCCGCCCGCTGACCCGCCCGCCAGTATATATATATATACAGTATTGGGTAAAACTGAGTTAACTATATTAGTCCGGCCCTCTAAAACCATCCCAATTTCTCATGCGGCCCCTTGGGAAAATTAATTGCCCGCCCCTGGTGTAGAAGGATTGGTAAGCACCAACCTCAGTTCTTGAACACTATTGTGAGTTTTTCACCCTCAGGACCTTGCTATGGCGCGAGAACTCGTGCATGACAACACTACAGTTACAGTCGCCAGACTTGTTGACACATGGGAGGTATGTAGACTAGTACATCCGCACCATTCACTGAAACTACTGATAAGACTACGGTTACAATAAAGATATGTACACCTCACAGTATTTTGTCATCGCACTGCATTATAGTGAACTCCAATGTGTTCTGATAAACTCATCCTAGGTGGAATTAAAAAATGCATTTAATAATGAGCCGCCCATCAGAGCATAGTGTAGATGACCTTAAGTGTACTTGTAGTAGCTGAACTACACAAGTCGTCTAACACACACCCTGATATGAGTACCGCCCCGCACCTCACCTGTGTACCCCGCATACCAACACCCTTCTATTCAGTTCGGTTCAGTGCTTTTTACTCCTTGAGGAGCACAGGGCCGTGCAACACCTGACACCGGACCGTTTGAGGCCTCCCCCTTCTATCGTCTGGATAAAAGAAACTTTTGGTCTAGTGAAACACAAAGCAGCTTGTCATGATGCCCTATAATTATGTTCAGTGCAGTTTAGTCTATAACCCTGTACATCTGCAGGACGGCAGTTCATGTCAACAGAAATTCTCCAGGGACAAGGCAAGGGTACTACATGTCTACAAATCTTTTCTAAGATGAAAACATGTGTACATGTACTTACACATAGAGTGTCAGCACTAGTATGATGAGCAACATCAGCCACACAGGAACATCGACGAGTCCCAGCACGTCCATGTTGAGGAGAGAGTTCTACAAGACTGTGTTTCGCGGGTACAGTCGTTAGGGGTGCAGATGACTAGGCAGTCTAGAGGTGACTGGTGTTTGTGTCGTCTGTGTATGTCGTGGCAGTCCCACTGGCACAGTGCCTCTCTCTCCCTACTCAGATGCAGTGTGTATGCCGCGGCAGGCGACCGACTAGCTGTAGCTTGTGCACGAGGTAAACAACCTTTGAGAACTTGCGTCCGGGGACTGTACTCCAGCGGTGCAGGCGTTAGTGGTTGTGCACTTAGCCTTAGTGCTGAAGTACCTAAAGTACTTGAAATGGTTATCTAGATAATGAGATCAACTTTAGCTATGAGGTGTGTGTGTGTGTGAAGTGTTGCGAGAAGTGATTAAAATGCTAGCCTGAGAAAAAAGCTAAACGTCGAACTATCGTAAGCCGAGGAGTAGGCTACCATCCATCCAAGGGCTTCTGCTTACGCAAAAAATTGCTTACAGTACGCATTAAAAGTTCGGAGGACCCCTTCAATTTTCGTCAATGGGGTTCCAGGGGACCCCTTCAAATTTGGGCGAAGAACAGATACAAAATTGGGTAAGTGTAGTGTCTGACATCGTAGCCCAACCTATTGTTGTCGTCTGCTACAAGGTGAGAGTAACTTCCCTTGCACTGTTTTTTTCCCTTAGCGGGAAGAGTTCCATCATGGACAGCATGGTTAAATCATCGTCTCAAAAACAGAAAGAAAGTGAGCACCCCAAGTACAGTGAGCATAAGCTCATCACAGAAGCTTGCACAGACTTCATGGCACAGAAATCTCGCCGTTTCTGACTAGACATTACAGTGCTTTGTGTGTCTGTAAGGCAGTTGAGCAAAGTACAGTGGAACCTCGGTTAACGAACATAATCCGTTCTGGAAAGTTGTTCGTTATCCGAAATGTTCGTTATCCGAAACAGTTTTTCCCATAAGAAATAAAGGAAATAGATTTAATTGGTTCCCAGCCCCTAATGACTCGCTGTGTACAACTCTGACGTCTGTGCGAGTGGCCTTGACCTGTACATGCTGATGTTTGTGGGTGTGTATCTTGAGAATGGAAAGGGTGGATTACTTTGAATTCGGCAAGTCTTATCTTGAACGTATCATTATCTCTTATCATTAGACATTATTCCATCATTAGTTTTTTTACTGGCATGTAAATCTTACAAACAAATAATTGAAGAATTTACAGAAGAAGATCTTCGTAAGGATGTTTTCTACATCTTAAAAATTAAAGTCTTTTTACGGGTAAAACTTCCGACTCCGGTAGCCTCTGTGTTTATTTTCTGCCTGACTGTGAGTATTTTTACTGTTAATGTTATTTGCGTCGCTATGATATACTTTAATGTGAAATCTGTATGAAAGACCCTTACAGTCATTCAAACGTTAAACAGCGCTCCGGCTATGAAATATTTCTCAACGTGCAAGAGAGACATAAATTGAACCTGCAATGCCAACAACTATACAGAAATCATTAAATTCCACACACTCCTCTATATTAACATCATTAAATGCCACACATCATTAAATGACAGTTTTCTATGCAGCAAGAAAGCTTTGTGACTCCTTTTAAAACAAAAATAAAATCACTCAAGTAGAATTTGACAGAACATAAATTCTGCTCCATAACGACAGATGTTACTGGTCTCGGCCATCTGACAGACAAAGAAACCCTCCATGCCTATATCACTTGGGAGGCAACAGGCGGTCAAAATGTGTTGCTGGGTGCACGAAACGTATCCTCCTCCTCCTCCTCCTCCTCCTCATCATCATCATCATTATCATCATCATCATCATGTAGAGGAGGTCACTTCTCGATTGTTCCTTCTCTCGAGTCCCTAGCAGCATCGAAAGCCGAAAATTCAAGGGTCCCATAAAGTTTACCGAGATAAGACTTCGTAAGCAGGGTTCTATCTGTATTACTTTCTTATTTTTCTTGCTGTTGGCTGTCCGAACTCTTGCTCAAAATCCAGCTATCCCAGATACATGCATATACAAAATAGTACATGAACTTCATACAGTAGTACAGCAGTATATACCATGAAACACAAGGTGAATACACATGCATAGAAGTATGTGTACTACATATACACAGCAGTACACTAGTGTGTATATATAATAGGGTTTTAGCATATAATAATATTAATATAATAGTATATTTTAGTATACATAATAATTAATACATATATAGTAGTACCTAAGTACACACATATAGTATGGAGGTGTGGGCAGGAAGGGGTGGAATTACTGCTTGGATTCACCCTCCATGAGCACACGTGACATTGTAAAATCCGGGGTAACTTCCTTTTTTTCTCGCTTTGAGGCTGAAGAAAAAACTTGTCCAGTGTCTGTCGCTTCTGCCTTTTTTGTAAAACTCTTCGGTAATACGACATCACATTATCATTGAGCATGTTAAGGCTCCTATTGCCGATAACACTGCTAGGGAAAGACTTTTCTACAGACTTTTCTTTGGAGCCATGATTGAGGAATATCTTATTAAAATAAAGTAAAAAATTCACTAAATAAAAAGGATGCACACAGATAAGGAGCGACCGATCGTAACTGTTTCTAGATCGCGAATGATGACATGTTGGTCGGTCACGTGTGGTTCACGTGGCTAATCGTTATCCGAAATTTTGTTCGCTATCCGAGACAAATTTTTAACGAAAGTTTTGTTCGTTTTCCGAAATATTCGCTATTCGAGGCGTTCGCTAACCGAGGTTCCACTGTATGTTGATATGTTGATTTGTTTTTTTTTTCACATTGTAAAGGGACCCCTTAGAGTTAGTCTGGGACCCCTTAGAAATCTGAAGGGGTCCCTGGGACCCCAAAGACTTTAGCCTTAGCAGAAGCCCTGCCGTGATCCAGTAACAATTTGTGAGTAAACAGTAATACACAGACATGGACACCATGTAGATCCCGACGCCATGAGGTCCCAAGGTACAAGCAGATGATATCATTCGCTCTCAAGCTATACAACAGGTCGAGAAGGGCAGTACTCTAAATGAGTATACAACATTTTGTCGGTCTGAAATATCAGATTAGAATCATCTCAGTTTTCTGGCCTGGCAAGACAAAGCTTTAATTAATACAGGTTTACATGCAAAAAGAACAGTGTCTGTTAGTAGATTGCTTTAAACTATTAAATTAAAGACCTTGTCTTGATCCAAACACATTAGCATAGTTACAATACAAACAACATAGTCAAGTATGTCAGTTATTCATCAACAAGGGAGATTGGGGAAAAAAGTACCTATAGAGAGTGCATGTCTACCTGAAAAATCTGAGATGACCTGGAATATTTCCGAGTAATAATTGGTACCTCAGGGACAATTTTTGCTGTAACAAGTGTAACAATCATTTAAGATTCACAAGTTTCAGTGAGATAATTCTAATCTGATAGTTCTCTGAAATCCCGTTTTCTAGATACAGTGGTTAAAACATCAGAGACAAAGGTTATAAAGCAAGCAGTCCACGTACACAGTTGAAATCGTTCTCATTAACAGCAAATATTTCAACTCAATAGTGTTAGGCACACAGTTCATCCCAGGCACAGTTCCAATTCCTCGAGAGAAGCATCCTGAAGTCACTCACGGAGTTCGGTTCTCAGCTTGAGAGGTTTCGTGGGAGAAGTGAGTAGAGATGCCACGAACTCGATCTTGTCCTGAACCATCACAGAGAAAAGGATCAGCATTGTTGTTTTTGTTTGTGTGTGGGCGTGCACTATACCGCTATTTTTACAGTAATTAGCCACATAATAAATAACATACACTTACTGGTGTGTCTTCACTTGGAAGTAACCGGAAGTGACGCAGGATGTGCACGGCAGCGAACTTGATTTCTAGAAGTGCCAGACGCATGCCGATACACTGACGTGGACCGTAGCCAAATGGCAGCTCCGAGAGGATTCTGGGTAGCTTTGAGCTTTCCGCCTCACTAAACCTGTCAAATAATTAAAAAAACCTGATAAATTCTGTTTTTGACACAAGTAAACGGCATATTCAAGAAAATATGTTGTGTTCTCCAAATAATAATTGTCTACAATATTTTTTTGCTTCTGAAATTGTCTACTTGAGCGACTCATGTTCATTCTTAAGAAGTTAATTTATTCAGGTGTGTCTCTGTGTACACCTCACAGTATTAGAAGTTACCTTTCAGGCCAGAACGTATCCGGTTCGTCGAAGTAGTCAGGGTCGTGCATGATGCTGTAGATGGGGATAGCTACACCGACACCAGCAGGAATGGTCACCCCTTTGATGGTTCTTGTCTCTAATGATTGTCTGGTGATACTGTTTTGAGAAGACGAAGGTTAGTCAGAGAATAAAGTCTGGTTGATAAAGATTGCTGTTATATATAATTTATAAGTATATTTGTCTGCCAGTACACTTTCTTAAACAATGACTTAAAATTGAAATATTATCAGCCTCAGCAACAAACAAATGAGCGAAATAAGGACTTTGACCACAATGACATTTATGGGTAGAGAGACCCATTGGTTATTACAGTGACAGTGGCAACTGACAGGATCACTATGGGAGACAACTCACAATGACACAGGTGGGAAGAGCCGGAGTGTCTCGTGGATGACGGTGTCCAGGTACTTCAGTCTGCCCACGTTGTCGTAGGTGGGGTCCTCCTGGGTACATGGGTATTGTAACGGAGATTATGAGACACTAGATGGATAATGAGTGAAGACTGTGAGGTCAGGTCATGGATAGTCCTTTTGTCGGTTGAACCGGTTGCTGCGTGGGGATGAATGCGATCCAAATTTGGATCCAAAAGCGTAAAAACAGGCGATGCTGTCAACTCATAATGAGTTTAGTTTAATTTAGTCTTTGATACGCCTTGAGGGAGATAAGGAATAATTGTATGGTCGTATCATAACAGACTGCACAAACCTAAATTGTCTAAGCGCGAGCATGTTTCATTTCGCTAGAATCAGTTTTAGTTATAAACTAACCGATAACCTCATCGTCATCTACCCAGATACCCCTAGCAGCTCTGTACTAAGTGTTATCGAAGCTGAGATGACGTTAAGGACTCACATCGCCCATCTCGTCTCTCATCTCCTCGTACACTCGCTGCTGAACGTCCTGGTTCTTGGCCAGGTTGTAGGTCAGGTACTGCAGGGTGGTGGCCGTTGTCTCGTACCCGGCGATCAGGATGGAAAAGCCCTGACCCGCAACCTCCTCTCTCGTCATACCTGGGGTTAAAGAGCATGGATGCTTACAACATGCAATCTGGAAAAATTGGTGGGTTGACTGTTATTAACATGTAACACATGTTACATGTAGGCAGGCAGTTTTCATGTCATATTTACAAGTTCCTAGAAGATAAAGACCAAAAAGAACAATTATTATACGAATTATTTCTCATGTCTGCTGCCCGTGATTTAGCGAGTACAAGAGAGATAGATGACTAAGAACAGGGACAGAGCAGCCAGCGTTGCTAACAGTTCGTCTGTTTGTAATGTTCATGTACTCACGTTTCTCATTTACATCCAACCCAGTGTCCTCGGCATTCACTAACAGCTGTAGGAAGTCTGTGCGCTGATGACACGGAAACACACACAAACAGACACACACACACACTATAAACCAAGGGTCATTAACTCACAAACTGCGCGCGTACTCTTGTTCTTACTCGTTGAGAACCATTTTTAAAGTTTTTCCTTCATTTTCTATATTTAACTGTGTGTTTTGTAAATTAAATAATGTTTAACTTTTATCTAGTTTGTACCACTACCACAGAATGAGAAACGAACCCATTTAGAGGTCACTGACCTTTTCGTCACCTATTGCTTGTCGTCTTTCGTCGACCATCCTGTACACGGAGTTGAAGAGAAAGTCTGACTCCTCTCCAGATAATATGCCTTTGCCCAGTGCCCTTATGAGTGGACTCAGGAACGGGAACATCGCTGTAAAATACCATTCTCCAAACTAAGGTGAGGGTCAAATAATTTTATATCTTCTTAGTTTACAGTTCTGAACTAAACTGAGAGACGAAGATTTCCTGCATTTTAAAATATTTTTGAAAGTAGGTGACGACAGAAAAACTCAAGAAACTATGTCCAAAAACTAAAGAAATATTTAAGACGAAGCCTCTTTCTTAAAAGAAATCAAAAAAAAAAAAAAAAGCTCTTTTTGAAGCGCCTTGGCAGTAGGATCTGGTTGCTGCTCAACCCATCGGGGGAGTGCAAATACACGAGTCGTGTTCTATTGACAGTATGCAGGATGTTGGCAAGTATCAACCTGTGACTGCAGATTCTAGCAATTAAGCGAGGACCCTCTCGTTGGTCTCGCCAAACTCATTTCAGCACACCATTGCCGATATGTGTCTAGCTCGACATTCCCATTAAAATCCCAGAATCATTTCAATGATGTCCTTCAATTATTTCTAATTGCTCGTCGTCCTCTTAGACTTTTCTTGAGGTCTGTGGTTTGTTTCAGTTTGCAACCTCCACTTTTTTTTCTCTCGTAAATGCCGAGGAGGTTTATCTACAAAGAAATTTATAGATGTTTTTGCAAGGATAGTTAAATGCATTAGATATATAAGATGCCTGTTGCAATTACCTGCGATTATAATCCATCTGTTTCTGTTTCCTGCAAATTTGTAGAACATATTCTTCATGCTTTGGACGAAGGGCTCGGCCGGTTGTGTCTGGGAGTTGGTCTCCAGTCCGAATGCCGTCCCCGTGATGACGTCCATGGTGAAGGCGCCAAAGACACTGAAAGAACAGATGTCAGACTGACCAACGACAGTGTCATACTTGTGCTGGACGTTTCCCTGTAAGTTTTCAATGCGAGAAATCAATGTGTATGCGCATAGTCAGACAGTCTTGCGAATGCTGGTGTGTTTTCTGTACGATCCTGGTAAAGACCTACCCGACTGGTGACACATATCATGCTCACTAATGAATGTCTCGAACGTGAATTTGCGAGGAGAACCACGAGTCTCCAGAAATTAAATAAAGTCGATTTCCTCGCTTTTTCAAATCTTTTTTTTTTTTTTGCCCACTGTTATCCTTAGAAAATATGACATGAACCTTAGCAGTCGCAGAAAGTAGACTTACTCCTTGACGTCAATCACTTCTTGCCGCCTTGTTTTTTCCTTGAGATTGTCTTCCAGAATATTAGCACATCGGTCCATGAAGTGACTCATCTGTTCTCAAGAGCAGTACCAAAAAATAGAACCCCATATGTTAATGGACTAGCACCAATAATAACAAATAAAATTGAAGGTTGAGAACTTTTTTTTTTAACTTGAAAAGGAAAAATTAACATATCAAAAGATACGTAGAGTATTCACTAAGCTGTTGGAAATGTTGTATGAATCTGCAGATTCTTTTATTTGTCCAATAACATGGTTCTCACAAATATACTTACATTCTTCAACTTGCCGCCAGTAAACGTAGGTGTCATCAGCCTCCGAAGGCGCTTCCACGTTGAACCTCGGGTAAAAAATAGTCCCTTGCTTACTATCGGCGGGCGGATATTACCAGTAAACTATAAAAAAACAAATTCCAGCAAACTGAATGTTGAATGACATGACGAATAATACTAGTACTGTCTATATATTTATAGAAACTAATAACAAGGGACATTTTCCACTTTTATACTTTGTGGTTGTTTCTTTTATAATTAATAAATTTTTGCGTGACTGTACATTAACCCATTGCTAGCCACCCACGTGTACACATGTGAAGATAAAATTTGTCAGCGATGAGAAAAATAATTCTCACGAATCTGTCCGCAAAAATTGTTGAAGTCCTTGACCAGTATTTCTTTCAGTATGTCGAGATCACTGACCACAAGCATGGGCTTGAGTGCGAACAAGGTTCTGTAAAGTGAAAACAAATTTCTTTCACATCTTCGAGCTATACACAATTTTGGAGAATTATTTGTGCATGCGACCTTCTCTCTCACCCGATGGTTGGATGTCTGTTGTGTATTCTTCTTCTACGTTGGCTTTTACAATTTAAAACTGATTGTTGACATTGCTGTGTACACCGGTATACACTGTACACGCCTACAAATGTCCAACATAATCCTTTATTTCTCCATGTTTATGTTCGCAGCGCAATCTTTATAATGTTGCTGAAGACCGTGCTGAAGTTTACAGCACGTGATGACATACCCGCACCAAGTGGATGTAAAATTGTCTACTTACCCATACACGTGACCATATTGTTTTCTCCAGTCGCTTAGTGCATAAATAAAACCCTGTAACAAAACAAACGTGTACTCTAATTTACTGTCAGTTTTAAAACCGTTCCTCTGTTTCTTTCCTTTCTAATCTTGTGGATGGGGGAAACTGTCTGGGGGTAAATTTAAACATTAAATTATATTTTTGGTCTGTTTTTCTTTTCTTTTTTTTTTTCTCCCTATTTATCCCTGTTCACCTACGTATATGCAAATACTTTTTCTCTACATCTCAGAACCTGGTCGCGTATCGCCCCCAGCATCGCCAGAAGAATGCTCGCAATCGCTCACACAGCCGCACGAACACACGAACACACAAAACACACAAACACACGAACACACAAAACACACGAACACAAACACACAAACACACGAACACACAAGCACACCCACTCTCTCAGAGGCGGGACAAGACTTACCTTAAGCTACAGTGAGTACACGGAAGTGACGATCACTCTTTGCAGTTTCATATGATAATATTTCTTGATATTCTCAAGATTACTCAAAATGGTCCAAAATATTTTCCTGATGTCACTGACCTTATTGTCTGGAGTCGTTGCCCTTAAATCTACAGTGATCTCCCTTTACTGCAGGAATGTACAGTAGTGAGTCCTCGCGTTGTTCCTCATCCTACATCTTTGTTATCATTTTGTGATTTTGTTTTACATCTTCGTTACTATTTGTGATCTTGTGTCACGGACCGTCCGCAGACACGCGCATTCTCTCCATAAACCAATATAATCAGGATCGCTTGAGGGTGGGCGTACCTCCTTAGAGGCACCAATAATTATTGAATTCAAACATAATTTTAAATGAAAAAAGGACAAAGTATCAACAATCAGAGATTCACTCCTTCTTTCGCCACACAAGAATTATTACCAATATATTATATCATTCATCCAACGTACTATTAGAGTTAACCATAAAGTTGATTCTCATAATTATTGTCACTGATAAAGTATTCCGCTGTCTCCGGTGCTGTCCTTTCTTGATGAATTACCAATGTTAATATCCAATGTATTATGTACGTTCTTGACGAAACCCAAAACTTTTTATATTAAAGTCACTGCAACCCTCCCAAGTCCTCTATTCTAATGAGTAACACTTATCTTCTTTCCTATAAGTCAATTTATCATTTTTAAAAAAGTGTTTTTACGATACCAACAGTTTACAAGCAGAACGTCACGGACTTGCACATGCGGTTGCCTCCTGGGTGGTTAGCAGGATGAGGATGGGTTAGCTGAAGGCCGAGAGAAAACCTTCCTTCCACCGGCGGTTTAATCTCAGGCTGTTTTGAACCACCAATTCCAACTTCTGTTCCGTCGTCTGCTCTCTGCTTACCGTTTTTTCACTAACGTTATTTTTGCTCTATCTTTTTCGTCACCTTATTTTGACATCACAATTTACGTCATTTGCTCAAGGGCAAACAACTTCCTGCCCACTACTCTAGATCAGATCAACCACGGTTGTCGACCTTCCCGCCTTACCCTCTCTACTAAGTACTTATCCGTTACATCTTGTTATACATCTTTATTAATATTTGGTGATCTTGTTCAGCGCAGTGAGTCCGCCTTTGGCTGAAATATTTTATAAATTCTCACTTCTTCTTAGTAGTAGTAGTATACTACAATTACCTTTCTCTCGAAGTCCATTGCATTGCCTAAGAATGGTAGAGGTTTAGGGCCAGGTATTCCCAGACTCGTAAAGAAGCCGTGGTTCCATGTTCCATACCTGAGAAAAGCGTAAAACCTAAATTTTACGAGGGACGAGTGAGTTGCGCAGGTGAACGTACTATCTATAATATTTATCTGTAGTCAGAAAATAAGAGGAGCGGAGGAGAGATAAGGGATAAAATTGCTATGTTTGTGCGCGCCATGGACATATTACTTACACACACATGCCACATCATGCAGAAGGAAGGACGTGTACTGAGTGTAGACCTGTTGGAGACCTCTAACCTCAGTTCTTGAATGTTTGTTTGTCCATCTGCCTGGTATGGCGTGACACGTGTGACAACACTACATCAGTTTCAAATTACTACAGTTGTGAACACCCAGGTTTCTCCCTCACCTGTGTATAGATCAGCGCCCTTGTGGTATATTGTTTCCTCCATCTCTTGTTGTATTTTCATGTTATTTTATTGCTTTTTCGTTATTTCTTCTATTCTCTATGTGTGACATTAACGTAAGATAAAATAATGCTTCTAATTATTAACATTACCATTACATTTATGTCAGTAACAACCTGTACAAATTAATTTATTGAATTGTAATGTGACTAGAACATGTTTGTGTTCTTGCATGTAGTTTTTGTGCTTATGTTACCTTTTTTTTTGTTCTTTACTACTTTTCATGCGTAATGTATGCTGTTATCTGTCCTTGCCCCATTCTATGAAACCAATGATTAGAAGAGGTAAAATAAAATTAAAAGAAATTATACAGCTTTATATAAAAATTACATTTTGTCGTCTTACTGAGTTGACTGAAAGATAAACCTAAACGGCTTGCGTTTTTTTTCCAGATATCAGTAGATACATGCGATATAAACTTAACCGGTAAATTTCAGCCTCCACCCTTCACCTGACCTCTTCTTTCGTGTGCAGCGCTCGCTTAAGGGAAACATTTTTCTAACGGAACACAAAGCAGCCAGTCATGATCCCCTATAATTATATATATATAATGAATATATAATGAAGTCTAGTGGTGTTAACACTTGTTATGTACATCAGCAGGACGGCAGTTGATGTCTGCACATACTCCAGGGACAGGGCAAGGGTACTACATGCCTACACATCTGTTAGAGCAGACCTGGGCAAAGGCCGGCCCGCCCGCCAGTATGTATACTATATATACAGTATTGGGTAAAACTGAGTTAGCTATATTAGTCCAGCCCTCTAAAACCATCCCAATTTGATGATGATGAAGTTTTTATAACGCGCTAGTATCCGCATCACAAAAATTTCTCATGCGGCCCCTTGGGAAAATTAATTGCCCCACCAATGTGTTAGAGACTGCTGTAAGATGAAAACATCTGTACATGTACTTACATATACAATGTCAGCACTAATATGATGAGCAACATCAGCCACACAGGAACATCCACGAGGCCCAGAACTTCCATGTTGAGGAGAGAGTGTCTCAAGACTTACTGTGAACTGTCACAAGTGAACAACAGGATACAGAGAAAGCAGTGGTGTGACCTTGCTCTCAAATTTGTGGGGCACCAGGAGGGGAATTTCTATTGTTTCTTTATTGCTATATAGTTCATTTTATAATTATATAATGTATTCTATAGCTATATAATTCCTTTTATAATTATATAATGTATTCTATAGCTATATAGTCCATTTTATAATTATTAAACGCATTCTATAACTATATAATTCATCATTATAATTAGAAAACGCAATCGAGAGCTATAAAGTCATTCTATAAACAAAGTATTTCATTTATAATATACGGAAAAGTTGCGACACAGTTCATTATATATAATTCAATTTTATAGCTAATCCAATGCATTCTGTAATTATACAATGAACTGTACAGCCAAAGAGGGGAAAGTATAAAAATTCCCCTCCTGGCGCCCCACACAAGCAGACGGTGTGTGACCCACAGTCTGGCGAAGCTCACCTTTGTGTGCCGAGGAGGACCCACTCATGAGAAGAAGCAGTTGCCAGCGGTGCAGGCGCACCGAGGACCCTTGGTGCACAGGTACTGAAAGTACTCAACATGGTGACATTGACCCAGTGAGTGAGAGAAAGAGGGAGCTGTGGTCTGAATAGACGACAATTATTTAGCTGAGACAGCATGAGATAATGTTTGCGGTGTTGAATTTAGTCTGCCATCCATCCAATGACAAACTCAGAGCACAAACAATAATTATGTCAGCTGAAGTTTCATGAAGACATCTTGCGGTGAAAATCCAGGTCACAGCTTTCCCCAGTTAAAAGACAATCAGTGCAGTTTATTCAAAGAGTTGTTTTAGAAATTATTTTACAAAAGAAGCCTGATGATGACGACTGTGAAAAAGATTTGTAAAACATGTTTATTGTGCTTGTGCTTGTTTGTACTGGAAAGAGATTATGAGGATGGTACTTTTAATATTTATTTTACATTATCATTATGTAATTAGGTAAAGCTGTATGTGGACAGATTTTCTGTATTTTAATGTTTTGTTAACCCTTTCCTTCATTATTGAATCTTTCTCTAAACTACTCCTGTCTCTGTGTGTGCTGGTTTCAAAATAAGAGTGATGTTTGAAAGATTTGTAATCCCAAGGGACAAAGGAATTCGAATTCATGATCATGTGTACTTATTTTCATGTAAAGATAAGATGTGAAATAACATTTATCCATGTTGCGAAATACTCAGCACAAACACATTTATTCTGGTTGCCTTTATTTGTCATCTGATTATCAACTTTGACACTCAAGCAAGACAAAGTGTACGAGATTTCAAACAAGTGTTATATGAATGTAACTCAACATGATATCCTCTTATTACCGATGACTAAGACTCACTCGCTCACCTGCCACCTTTCTCATTTTCTCTGTGTGGGTGCGTGTACGGAGGTACATGAGTGCGTGAGTCAATGTGTGTCGAAATGAAGTCAATGAACTCTCGAATAAGACATCAAGCCTTTGTCTTCATGCTGTGCTTGGAAGGAAAGGAAACATCAGAGAAGCTGAATCTCCTAAAGTTATTTTTAACCGAGGATAGGATGTGTGAATAAATAAAGATAAGCGCTGCTGCGGCTGCTGCGTGTGATTCAGTGTTGCATTATGGGGCTATGCACGTGCTTCTGCCCGGAGTCTGATGACCTTTGATGCCGGTGGACCTGGCTGCTTTAGCTGATTGTAGGTCTGCACACAGAGAGAGACTAGTCAATACTTATTTTAAGTTCGTGTAATTAATGTTAAAAACATTATGCTCATAGATACCTTAAAATATTTAAGTTTGAGTTCACACGCATCCGCTTGTGTTTGACGTTTGCTTATTTCCCCTGATGTGACCTCCCTATGGTGTTTTTTTTTCTTTTTTTTTTCTTTTTTTTTTTTTTAGACAATTTTATCGTATCTAGATTGTTAAGAAATTATCATAAACATGTCCAAGGTTTGTTTGTTCAGTTTCATAAGTTTATCACACACAAAAACATTCATTCCCTCGTTTGTTCGTTCATATCATTCCTGATATCTTAATATTTTACCGGCGTGTTGTCCGCGGGCAGGAACCTCAAGCGACGTAAGAAGTAGACGACAGCGAACTTAATCTCGATGAGAGCCAGTCGCATGCCGATACACTGTCGAGGGCCGTAGCCAAACACTAACTCCAGTAGGATGGGGTTCATTCGGACGCGATTCTCCTCGCTGAACCTGCATTAGTCCATCACATTAGGATCATCACTCCCTTCTATTCTCGTTAGAGGATGTTGATGATGATGACGATGACGACAACAATGATGATGATGCCTGGGTATTTAGTGATTATTTTATGCCAATGTGCTTTATACCTGTCAGGTCTGAATTTGTCCGGGTCGTCAAAGAATTCTGGATCGTGCATAATATTGTGGATGGGGACATCGACTCCACAGCCAGCAGGGATGGTCACATCCCAGAATTCTAGTCGTCTGCCGTGCTCGCCTGTTGATCCTGCACACACAGCCAAGTGTATTTTCACAGTTCATGCCTGATTACACAATAAAAGGTTATACATGTATCCTTCGAAGAAAAGAGTTCACTTACAAACACACACCCTACACCGACTTGCTCCTCGTTTGTTTCTTACTTTCTTCGTAAAGACAATGAAGAGGCAGGCGAGGTCCTTGGCTGCAGGAAAAGCGTGGTAACATGGAGGCTGGCGCTTGTTTTACTTTAGGTGTTAATAATTAAAAAAAAAAATACTCGAGGACAGATATGAACATGGGAGTAGAAGAGAACATAAGGTTGGAAAGACTAGAGAGTGAACAGCGAAACTCACATGGCCACAGGCGGAAACAAGCGCAGAGTCTCATGGATGACACTGTCCAGGTACTTGAGTCCGCCCACGTTGTCGTAAGTTGGGTCCGCCTGCAGATGGTCGTACAAACAACTCAGTTATTGTTAGTATTTGACATTGTTAGCACAGTGATGTAACAGTACTAGTCCGTTGTCTCAACAGCTGGTGCAGCTGGTGCAGCTGGTGCGTTTATTAGCCTTATTTCCTCTGCGTTTTCAGTGACTTCTTCAAACAGCTCAACCAGGAGGAGGACAACACGTGCGATGGAGTAATCGCTAGCTCCTTAATTATGACAAGTAAAATGATTTTTTACAGCCTGAGAAATGGCATTGAGTGAGCGTCTGCAAAGATGTTACTAGAGAGGATGAATACCAAAACCAGATTACCTTTACGATGTTATGTCTCTATGCCAAACTCTGCGAGATCAGGAAACCATTCTATTGTTAACTTCCAAAATACACATTGAGAATACTGCAGGTGTAAAATATTTTCTTCATTAAGATGTAATGTTATCAGAAATGTATCTATCATTGTGTACTGTTGATCGTTACACGCTAATAATGCTAATGATTTAGAGATTCGAAACTCAGAAGAGAGGGAGGAGTGATAGATGAGACGTACATCACCGATGGTGTCGATGATCTCCTCGTACACTCGCTGCTGCACGTCCTGATGCAGGGCGAGGTTGTAGGTCAGGAACTGCAATGTCGTCGATGTCGTCTCATAACCAGCCATCAGGATCACGAAACCTTGGCCAGCTACCTCTTCCCTCGTCATGCCTAATGATTGCACACATACGTACACACACGCACGCAGCGTACACACACACACAGGTCAGGTGCAAGCGAGAGACATCTTGTGTTGATACTCTAATTAACCTACAGACTTGAACTCATTACTAAACATTCAAGATGAACGTGGGTCTGATCTGGATCGAAAGGGAATCGTGTGAAAGCGAGTAGACAGGACTAAAGAAAATCAGATATGCAAGATGTATCAGACCAAATGCGTTTGTTTTATTGTTCAAAACATATATTGATAGAATGTGTTCACGTTTGTAGCTTTTCTCCTCGCCATCGCCATCTCGACTGTCAGCAACTTGGTCGGAGTCTGCCTCTGCGTCCACCAGAAGCTGCAGGAAGTCTGTTCGCTTCTATGGTACAGAAGTACACGTACTCACACATGTATGCACCGGCACACACACACACACACACGCAGACAACGTACATATTTCTTAAATCAGTTTCAGTTAATATTATTAATTACTAATAATACTAGATTAATGATATGCAAGAATTGTCCTCAGAGAGATGGCGATAGAGAAAGAGAGATAAAGCGTGCAATCCTGATGTTAACTTGTACAGAATTTGTGTGCAAGTGTATATGGATGTAGACTGTGTAGAATGGAGGTAGGACTGACACATTGTACTGGAGAATTCTGGTGGCGTGGATAAATAAAGTATTGGTGTTGTCATGTCTGTACTTCTTTTTATGTGGTCAAAAACTAACGGTCAACGATACAGGTTTTCAACGCTCACGTACAGTTAAAAAAAGAAAAAAAAATACAAATTTAAGTACAAAGATCTGCCACTAATTCCCTGGCGCACATGCGCAGTTCCGGGTCTGTCGTCTTTGAGCAGGTCAGAGGTCACAAAGAGCTCGCTGGTGCGGGAGGATTTACCTTCCTGTCACTCGAGGCTTTCTTCCTCTCGTCGACCATCTCGTACACCGACTGCAGAAAGAAGTCCGCTTCTTCCTCCGCAAACACCGTCAGTCCTAGAGTTTGCACGAGCGGCGCGAGGAACGGGAAGACACCTGCAGGCAGCGCAGCATGGGATCAGAACTCGAACGGTTTTCCAAGGAGAGGAAACGGAAAAGTAAATAGAATAACAGCGAGAATGATTGATATTCCCGTTAAAAATAATGTGACTGTTCATTCAAGATGATCTCTCAGATAATGTTAGCGATGTGTTTGATGTGCATGTTTCAAACTCACAACACACAGCAGCATCAGCACATTTTTTGCGTCATTCTTATTCATTTCGTGATTATCATTATTTGGAAGTGAAAACAAATAACTATACTGCAAAATGAAATAAAATATACAAAGAATTTACACAGATTTTGTTTAGTTGCCATTTCATTTCCATTTAAACACCGTCACAATATTAACTTTCATTTGTTTTAATGTAGTTTGTACTTTACTTATAAACAATGCATCGTTGCTGAAATTTTAATTTCATCAACCTTCATTAATTTATCTTTGTAGAGCAATATATAACATTCCTAGAGTAATAAAAAGGTGACTGATAGCTTCTGCGAATACTTGCCAACAATTCTGAGCACCCATCCGGAGCCGCCTGAATTGAGTTTACCAAAGAACTTCCTGCAGTTGACGACAAACGGTTCGTCCTCCCTTGTCTGGGAGTTGGTCTCCAGTCCAAATGCTGTTCCTGCGATCACATCCATAGTGAAGGCGCCGAACACACTGACAAAACAAGAGACGATAGACTGTTTAGTACAGAGAACAAGACAGCGACGACGATACATGTAGACGATAGATGAATGTAGTGGATAATACATCACAGTAGAATTTCAGCCATTGTCCTTACGTGTTCCAAGTTATGCTAGAAATAATCACGAATAAATAAATAATAAATTTAGCATGTTATTCGGTTGTTTGTTGAAAAAGAGTTCGTTTAGTTCTGGTTTATTCTGTCGCTCTTTTTATACTCGTATAACTGCTTGTAGTGTTGGATTAAAATATTGTAAAGATGGCGGCCTAAAGACCCGGATTATCGTCCACCAGCCTTTGATACTCACGCTTTCACATCGATGGGCTCCTCTCGGCGGCTTTTCTCTACTAGAATTTCTTCCAAAATTCGACTGCAACGCTGAATGTAATGGCACATCTAAAATATAATAAAACAAATCATTTGAGTACAGTCAGCGAAGTTATTGTCTATTTGTCTTGTCTGTTTAAAAAGCGAGAGAATTCCGATATGATCTTGGTCAATGTCTATCTCATATAATATTTTAATAAAGAAAATAATTAATATTTAAAATACCCAAAGTAAGGTGACAAAATGTTATTTTTTGTTCCCCATCATAATTCCGTGTTTATTCCCAGAGAATTCTGGGTAAACGTCTTTGTCAAGAAAGTATTGCCAGGTATGGAATGTTTACTTCTAAAAATATAAACAATATGGTGCTGTGACAATATATTTCAGGCTCACTACTGTATTCAGGTTTAGACTCACGTGTTTCAGTTTGCTGGAGGTGAAGGCCGGTGTCATCAGTGTACGGATGCGTTTCCAGGCTGGTCCCCCCACAAAGAACAGTCCTTTGTCTACAACAGCCGGGCGGGTGCCACCGGTAACAAACTTAACGACACCAGCATCTTTAGCAACTTCTTCATGCACATCTGATGCTTGAGCATCTCTTAGAATCATGAGCAACAACTAACCAGTTAACGGTCCCAAACTGTACACCATAGTGGAATAATTCCAAACATTTCCCCTTCATAATCCTCCCTTTACACATCTTAAGTAAATTGTTTTGATATAATTATCTGAAAATGTTATACTAAGTAAGATGGATAGAAAAGGTTTGCACTAAAGAAAAATAAATCTTCCCAGAAGTTTGTATCAACCGCATTTGACATATTCGTGTGATGGCGGGCGTGGGTTCAGGTGGGGGAAAGGTAAGACAAAGTTAAAGCAACAGCAGGTAAAAGGCAGGTAAAAAAAACTTACAAATCTGTCCGAAAAGTTGTTGAATTCCTTAACGAGCACCTCTCGCAGAATGTCGAGGTCGCTGACCACTAGAATAGGACTTCTACCGAAGTACAGGCTGCACAGAGTCAAGCAGGTCAGTTGTACTTACAAATATGTCAAGTCATCTTTAAAATATTTTGAATGTTCTGTTAAAGTTGAAGAGCAGCCGTTGGCTGTTACACCCGTACAGCTGCCTGAACTGATGTACAAATACTCTTGTACAGAAGGACAATCTTCTTACCCGAACACGCGTCCATACTGAGTCTTCCAGTCATCAACAGCTTTCAGCATGGTCTGAACAGAAGATGAGAGGCCGTCAGAGTAAACTAATTCTTTATAAGTATTATGAAGGTATTTACTGTCTGAAGTGATATAAGTTCAGTTCAAGCTTTGAGGGTAGTTTTCTTTGTAAGCGTGAAAAGCGTCATCTGGACGTGATGTGTGTATTCTAGGATCTGGAGAATGGCTCTGAGTGTGTGTGTGTGTGTAAAACACCGAAAGTACCTAGAGGTTGGGAAAACACAGATATTTCCCGTTGTTAAACACTTTTTGCTTACCTTTTTAATCACTTCCTTGCTGTTGCCGTGGAAATATTGAGGTTTGGGACCAGGGATCCCAAGTCTTGACCAGGTTGAGTAGGGCCATGTGGTGTATCTGCACATCATTTGTGGTTTTGTCAGTTGTAAATTAATTCGCGTTGATGGCATGCATCCCGGGTAGTTTTATTCCCAACACATTTTTGCGGTTTACTGTGTCGAATATGGCTATTATATTTCTTTATCTTATTATCAATAATCTTCCTAGTATATCTCTCTGGTTTCTTGG
Source organism: Pomacea canaliculata (assembly GCF_003073045.1). Lineage (NCBI taxonomy): Eukaryota > Metazoa > Mollusca > Gastropoda > Architaenioglossa > Ampullariidae > Pomacea > Pomacea canaliculata. Next base: position 6,180,574 of record NC_037597.1, on the reverse strand, counting down.
GGCAAAAGTCTACCTAATGTATTTTTCTGGTTTATTCTGGCTAATCTACCCTGGTTTAGTATGCTGGTTTATTGTTCCGCGAGTCTACTCTCTAGTTTATTGTGGCGAGAATCTACCTCTATATTTCTCTCGTTTATTGCTGTGACATTTTCGAGGATTTCTCGGGAAGTGACAGCTCACAGACTTCTTTTAATGTCAGTGAAACTATAGATGACACGGCAGGAGTTAGCAATTGTTTGAGGAATATTTTTGTCATGACTTGCGAGTGTACATCTGATGCGGAAAGCTTAGTCTGGACATGATGCACTCCGTGTGTATGAACATCAAGGTTTAGTTGTGTACATTGCACTTGCGGTTATTTTTAACAAATCAGCATCCGCATTCTCAGGTTCCAACCATTAACAGATGACAATGAAACCAAATGTTAGATGTTGAGTTCTGATGAATCTTGGGGTTATATGCAACACCCGTTACCCTTCATCGTTATGGACGACTTCATGTACAAGAAGAAATCATCTTCACGCACTCCAGCTTCCAGGATTTCGTGTGACATTGATTTCTTTTCATGAACTGTTTGTGCTTATTTTTTCTCTTTGACCACGTGACTGCTGCACTTGTTTACGGGTTCGGCCAGCCGTGATATTCACTATAGCTGCTGACTTGGAATGAAGATCAGTTAAAATAAAAAACAAACAACCAGGTGACTGTTGTGAGCCACAGTCCGGCACTTGTCGTTGGTGGCAACTGATGATGCTCGAGATAAAACGCTGCGGGTCAACAAATGAGATCTTTACCGGTTTTCTTTTGTGTGTAAAACTTGCTTATCATTTCTTTCTTAATAACCACAGCCTACATCGTTGTAAGGAGGTAGCGAATAGAAAATGTTAAAAAACATCAAGAAATGTCAACGTCCAATCTTTCGTGGGAAACATTTTGTGTGTTTGTGTGTGGACCTGTAGACAGATTCAGTGGAAATGTTTATGAGTTTTGTAAGTTGTCGTTACATAAGATATACATGTTTGTTGAATACGTGCAGTTGACGATAGTATGTCAAGCTTCCAGTGACATAGTGGATGGTCAATGAAAGCAGCAGTGTCTGTGATACTGAGCTTCTAGACATCTTTGTACACCAGGGCCCATGTCGTAGTCAGTACACCTCAAGAGAGCTTTTATTAATAATCAAATAATCCAATGACTTCTTGGGTTTTTTTAATGTTTTTTTTGGGCGTTCCTTCTCCAATTCTCACAGCTTCCCACATCCATGTGCTCCTGACATGCTCCTCACATCAGCTAGATCGTTATTCTAACTGCCAACCTCAGTACCTGATGAGCTGGTCTAATCTAATGAAAACAGAACCTTTGCCATGACAACCTGAGAAACAGTTAAAGTTGCTACTAAATAAACAGCAATACTTCAGCGACCCGTGTGAACATGAAACAGATCTTACAAGTGGTTAACGGAGGTAGCTGCAGTACTTACAGATAAATTGCTGCCAGCACCACGACAGTCAGCAGCAGCCAGTAAGGGATGTCTAGCAGCCCTAACATGTCCATGATGTGGATAACTCAGTGTTTAAATGTTAAACCTGTCTCACCAAACTGTTCCAGCTGTGTGCCGCACTCATCAAGCAGTAATGTTCAAAGAAGGCAGACAGAGCTAAGTGCCGAGGTAGCAGGTAATATCTTGTTATCTAAGCCGAATATCTTGCAACCAGAGCAGTTTTGGTTCACAGTTTTTGCGCGACAGAGTGATGGTGTCGGTGTTTTAAAGCTTTTGTCTCTAGCGATAAGCTAGGTCTCTGATGACGAGGCTGGTGAGGTCAGGATCATATGATGCCACTTGACCATCCTTGACCCAGTTGACCAGCATCTCAAGATGAACTTGAGCTGATTAAAAATGTATGGTGGCGGTGATAAAAAAAACAGCTCGAAACTTCTGGGTAAGTACTTGACATTTGTTGATCTTAGGTGACCGGCGACTCTTTGCACGTTGCAGAAATGATTTAGAAATGTGTTTACGACACTTGAAAAATGTGATTTGCCATGGACTGAAGCATGTACCGAGATGTAAAATTCATGCCTCCTCACGGCCTGACCCAAGACTATCATTCCTGGCTACAGAGCTGAGAACACAAACTTGACACGAAACAGTTTACATGTACTTATACAGAAATCCGCCGCATCACCCTACCAAACAAGAAGCCTTCACGATTGTTTCGTGCACCTTTGCATTTGAATGAACGCATGTTAGTTGGATGGGACACACCACAGAGAAAAGGATGTGAGTGAGAAAACTTAATTTACAGACTTGTAAACCAGTTTCGCCATAATAAAGTTTTTAATAGTAATAATTGAACTTCTTCAATCCTACTTGTAAAGTCAATCTGCAAGTCTTAACTTTCATTCTCACATTGCTAACCTCTTGGTCATCTCACACAAAGCAAATCAAAACAATAGTTACATAACTGAACCAAGAAAAGCTTGGTAAAGTCTGCACTACAAGTTCAACAGCATATTTAGGACCATCCTTGGCAAAGAATTTTGAGAATCTCTTGTAATTCTTAATTAAAGCGTACAGGGCATAAAATCGTTCCTTGCATATTATATTCATCTGCTAATATCATTGGAAAAACAGTGTCATGTAATAGAAAGTTGTCTAATACACCTGTTTATTCATGATCACACACAAGGCAAATGAGCTACAATGTCTCAATTACAATCTTTTATTTCTATAAACAATTTGGCTGAAAATGGAATCCTACTTTAGGATGGATACTGATTATCAAAATTTTGTAAAACGTCAAGTGATGAAAAAAATTACATAACAATTAGAACCACCCCGTAGTAATAAGGTCAGTTCGTTGTCAACAATTCACTTGTATTGTAAATAATAAAAAAGAATTGTATTTTCAATTCTTTCTTACACTACCCGTGTAGTGCCCTCAAATCTTGCGCCATTCACCCACCACACACAGTTGTGCACACATGCACACTTAAATACCATGCCACACGATCAACAGTTTCATAATTTTTGTCATCTGGGAATATTTCAATGGGAAGTTGTATGTCAATCACTTTCGATTTAGAGTATTTAACAAATTGAAGTTTGCTGGTAAAAATCAAGGTACTTGTGAACATATTTACTACTAGTATTATTAAGTAGTAGTACTAGTTTTTATACTTTCTTGGAAACTTTAATTGCCAAGTAACACAGGGTGGTTCTGCTAGCTAAAGAATTATGCATTTAATGAACAGGGCAACATTCCCAAAGAGGGTTTGAAACACATCACAGATACATTTTTTCATAAAACAAATTTGCAGTTTTCTTTATTTTCATGCTATAAATTACAGCAATAAACAGTGTGGCAATAAGCCACAACATATAACTCTCTGTTGAACATAATGTGTGAAAAATCACTAAAAATATATGCGTACAGCTATGCACATTTCACTTTACACTGAGTAAATCACGATCATTTCTTACCAGTAATGAGAGCTCTTATAGTAGTGGACTTAATGGGTTCTTTTAACACAAACTCATACACACACCACAGAGACCGAGATGCATATTTCAGATCTGTGACATGTGTCTTATACACTTCTTGCTTGGTTAAAATATTCATAAAATCATAAAGTGAAGGTAGTTTAAGTTTTAACAGCCAGTCTAATCTGAGAGATGCTAAGGTTGGCACAATAACTAACAACAGCGACTCTCACCTAGTGATGCCTATGCTGAATCAAGAGATAAAAATCTTGAATACACTGCAACATCAGATACTCTGAAATACAATATTGTACCCAACTGATGTTCGCACAAAATAGTTTTTAAACAAAACCTTTTTCTCCCATGGGAATATTAAAAAATATCCATGAGGCTACTGGTCACTTAACCATATTCACACACAATAACCATTCAGCCTGGATATTCCACAAAAAATATTTAAAGGCCATCATAACTCATGCAATCAAGCAACTAGATCAGTCCACATGCATCTAAAAAAAAAAACCCACCAGGGTTTCTGTACTGCAATCTGGAAACAATTTTCAGTGGGTAGTGATTTGATCCTCTTCTCTCTATAAATTGTGAGCTACTCATCAATTTTTAAAATTTATAAACTGAGAAGAAATCTTATTGTTCCATACAAAGGTTGATAATGTGGAAATGTATAAAGCCCACATTTTGAAATTTATTTTCTAATGATGCATGAAAACCAACAGGCTGGCCCTCTATTATATGTACATCCAGTTCAGGCCTTACCTTCCAAGATGAGACAGTCACACTCACAGTTTCAAATCCCTGTAGCACAGTTTATTCACACCGAAATAGAGAAGAAACAAGCTGAATTCAACATGTATTCATTCATACTGTTATTCACAACCTATTAAAGTTTTTTTTTAAAAATGGCAGGACTGTTGCATGAAAAAAATGTGGAGATCCCAGAAATATCCACATCTTTAAATTCTTTTGACTTTCAATTTTTTAAAGGTGTTCCTGTAAAAAAAAAAAATTAAAAAAAATCACACTGTTGACTTAGAAATACATAAGACCATGAACTTAGTAAGAATATGCACATAGAAAATGCTGGTGCTGTCACAGACATTAAAACATTAAAAGTTTCAGAATAAAAGAATCCATGAAACAGAAGATAATAAAACCACCAACGACACCAAACGAACAATAACCTAACCATTTCCTAGGTCTGTTAATTACAGTTTCAGTGAAGAAATAAAAGACACTCCACATGCTTAAAAATGCCTTGGAAATGGCTGCTTACTTACTGTTTGATTCATTTGTGCTCATTTTTTTGTTAGTTTAGACAACCTGTCCTTCTGAAAAAAAAAGTATGCCAAATGTAGGTTTTAGTATATTTACATTGCTGGTATGAATGTTATTGTTTTATTAAATGTTTCTACAGCCAGGTTAAATAAAGATGGAAAAATCTAAGATCTAATGTGCAAACCATTGTAATTTGAATTTGGTTGCAATATTCTCTCCAAGACACACAGATTACTTACATAAAAGTTTCTAATCTTTATTCCTCTTATAACCATGGCATATAACATGTAGATATCCATCAAGTATTTTCTTTTTCCCAATGTAATTTTTCCTACATATGTCAAACTCATACCAGTCCTCCAGCAGTCTTTGCCCGTGTTTCCACCGCCTTCTTGTTTTCCTGCATTTTGCGCAACCTGTTTTCAGCATCTCTCATCCTTGAAAAAAGTAAACAATTTAAATACAGCCTTGATAGAAAAATAAATTGCTAATACAAAGTAAAATATTTGTTGACAAACTTTAACTAGGAGCATGCACTTCTGAACCATTCTGAAAAGCTAGCAAACAAATCTAATTAATGCTGTTCACTTTGGTTACAGTTTTACTCACATTAGATCTTAACAAGTCAATTTACCTAAGTTTGACAATTCTCTGCTGCTCTCGTTTCCAGTAATCTTTGAAATTCTGGCAGAAGGAAAGCCAGAGAGAGAAGAAATACTCAGGTTTCACATCTTCCTCTCCGTCTTTTGGTTTAACGCAGAAAAAACTGACCATCTGATGAAACCTTCAAATTCAAGGAATAAGGTGAAATAATGATCTGATAATGATAACATTTTTTAAAAATCTCTTTTCGATGAATATAATTCAAAAATGTTCATAGTGTGCATGGATTTCACTTCTTTCAGAGTAAAAGAAGCTTCTTTTTGCATGTAAGAACTTATTTAATGCTTTAGCTATTATACCCCTGAAATAATGATGACGAGGCAAGTAAAACAGGTTTATGTCTACAGAGTGTTCATATGAATCTGGCTTTGAAGGCAAACAAACATGCTTGTTTCTCTGAAGGTTGTTCACAGCTGAATGTATATCTTATTAAATGATGAGTTTATTTTCATCTGAAGATGGACAATGAAACCTTTACTATTCTGGATGGTGATGAACAAAATAGGCATCTGTAAGGTTTGAAACTGCTTGCCTACCTCTCTGAAACATTTTTCAACATTTCTTCTTGATCTGCCAGATCAAGCTTTCCTGAAAAAAAAAGAGAAATAAGTCAATGCAATGGTTTAGATCCTTCCTCTCATTAACATCTTACTTTAGAACTATGAAACAGAACTAAAGGATACTATAGTGAAGTAGAACTAAGCTTTTCTTGACATATGCTACGAGTTCTATCACCTGACCAAAAAAAAAAAAATTGCTTGATGAGCATGTTCATAATTGTAGCTGGACCACAGCAGACCTGCAACTATGGCACAGATCCTCGATCATACTGGCAATAGTTCTTGTCAGACAGGCGCCATCTAGGGTTTGAAATGCAAATTGCAACTACTTAAAAGACAGCCAGAGCAACCAAGGGGAAATACAACTCCTCAGGGCAAAGTAGTAAACACTTAGAGACAACAGCTCTACCTCACCAAGGCAAAAAGGCTTCACTGTCTTGTGGATAACACTGGGAAGATATAGACTAAGGGAGAACAGCCTGACAGAAAATGGGAAATCAACACAGCATCGGGGCAAATGCTTCCAACATCAGAAATACCAGTCAAGACACTACTTCTTAGGGCATACCTCCATGAAAGTATAGGTCAGGGATTAGTGCCCATGAGTTCCCAAGCAAGCAAACATGGTCCTGCTGCCAGTTCCAGGAGCTCAGTACTACTTACTCCCAGGTGGGATAACTCTGATGACAGTTGATGTTCAACAAAGCCGGCCTCCGTCCCCAGTGCTGTTCAGCGCACATGTAGAAAAAAATCCTACAAGATACACTCCATGAGCACCACTTCTCCATGTCCATTAAATGGAGACCACTAAGTAATCTCTGCTTTGGTGATGACATTGATTTGATGGCAGGACAGCACAGTGAGTTCCAGGCCCTCAAAAACAAGGTTGGACAAAAGCAAAGTAATGGTGAATACCATTGGACAAGAAAAAGCAGAGATCCACTTAAACAGCACACAACTTAAAAGGGTGAGTTTCAAGTACCTGAAATCAATGCGCTCTAAGGATGGCAGCAGTGCAGCAGACATTCAATATTGAATCCTAGCAGCAACAGCAGCCCAAGCGAGACTGAATAAAATATGGGACAGCAGAAGTATAAGCTTTATCACTAAGTTCAACCTGCAGAAGTCCCTAGTTGTTCCATCATGCTGTATGGTTCCCAAATGTGGACACTGCTGAGATGGACAGCAGGATCCAGGCATCTGAAACTAAATGTTTCAGGAGACTGCTATAAACCTCTTACAAGGAACAAATTCATATGTAACCAGTTAACCTCTACTCCACTGTCAAGGAGCAAAAAACTGACTTGAATTGCTGGACACAACACTCTACCTCAGACAGTCCCTGTGGGGAAGGACATCACTGTAGTAAGCAAAAGAAAAACTAGATGATAAACATGAAAGAGTGGACAGGCTGCCAGATGAGGGACCTACTAAGAGGTGCTCAAGATCGGCCTTGATCTACCCCTGATGACTAGTGCTGATTGGTCGACCCCTTGGGATGGTTAGCTTGCTCCATGTCTGCTGGTATCAGTTATGGGAAAAATGATGATTACCTGCACATGCATAGAATTTATATATATATAGTTTAATATTTAACACAGAGAATCTTACCTTTTGAAAGAAAGCTTGCACTACACTTTGAAATGGTTCTTTGTTCTCTTCGGTTGCATTTAGTAGCACCTCTGCTGCCTTTGCTTCTGCCACTTAATGATTCATAATGATTCTTAATGATTAATGATTCCCTCAAATAAAAAACTAAATAGTCTATACTTTAATTCAGAATATATAGAATACTATAATACTGAACGGTAAATAGTAAAGAGGGGTAGTGAATGTAAGTGGCTCACTGAGTCTAAGGCATGGCATGTACCTGGAGCCCAAACCTCCCTTTCTCAAATGTAGAAAATAAAATGGATACTGTGATGTATTGATCTGCCTTAATTATATTGCCCCTTTCTTATTTTCCCAAATTATCACTGCACAAATGCATATACTTCACAAAGAAAAAATAAACAAAAAGATGGCAATGAATGCTTCTAAACTGCTGTATTTTTTTTCTTTATTGTTTTTGACCAGAGGAGCAGCAGTCCATGAATGAAAAAGGAAGTGCTCAAGCAACTAAATGTTCCATGAGTTTATACCTCATTTGTTTCTTTTACTAACTCTAGCTGACTTACATTCAAAATCTCGCTTGATGCGAGCCAACTCTTTCTCCATGTCCTCAAAGTTGACCAGCCCAGCCTGGACGATGTCACTGGGGTCTGGCAAGGGAAGCTTAACCTTGTCAGTTCCAGCATCATCTCTTTCATAATTACGTACATATTGCATGACCAGGTATTGAAGAAGGCATGTTCGGGTATCCTGGAAGCATTTTTGCCACAAAACATCCCAAAGGACATATATAATATTTTAGCATTTTAAAATCAAATAAGAATAAAAACCACCAGAACAAAGAAATGAAGAAAGAACTGACAAACAAATGCCAATTTCACAGTCATCAAAATAAGAGTATAGGCATGAGCATACTGACCTTAGCTTTGTAGTCCTTCAGTTTGGGTAAGATATCTAATTCGAAACCATCTGCCTGTCCTCTTGTTCTGCTTCCTAAATAACAACACATCTCACATAATTGTTAAAAAAAAAAAAAGACTCAAAACTACAATTTGGGTAAACACTATTAACACTCTGAAAATTAAACCATCTAAAAGGGAACTGATGCAAAATTATTTGTTAAATGAATAAAGTAATACATTTTAGCAGCTGTAGTTAATAAAACTTGCCTCCATTCATGTAGTTTCCAAGGGCAAGTATCAAGCCAAAAATATTTTTGATAGCAGGTCCTTCAGTAAGCATCTGATGAAAAAAAAATTTAACACTGGCAGTGCACAGAAGGTACTTCAGAGACTAATAAAAGTAAAAGTTAATCTTTCATGAGAAAAAATAATCGAATCTTCCAGTGTCATAAATTAGCATTCCCTGAGACAAAGCAATAAAATTCAAGATTTCCAAAGTGTTTAAGCTACAGTACATTATAAAGACAGTTGTAATAACACAGACATGTTCACACTACTGGGAATCTTCAAGACGCAGCAATGAACAGAGTGCAGTGTTGGTAGTTTACCTCACATGTCATCTTTAGGTTGTTGAGCTTATTTTCTATCGCAGACGTGCTTTCCTGAAAGGCAGACTGGAAAATAAAGCAAAAGATCCTGTCCGCACAGTTTGGTATCTTGTTCAGGTCATGCAGAAATCTGCAAGAGTATGTCAGAGTGGCAAATTTGGGTTAGGTAACATAGGACCACCCTCCGATATGATACAAATATTAAACAATACTTTAAAAGACAGCTTGCGTCATACAAATATAGTAATAAAATGTATCTCTTGCATTACTTAAAAATAGACTTAAAACAGATTTTTTCCTAATAAGAAATTCCATTCAGTAGCACAAAAATCCAGAATAAAATGCTTATCAAAATATTCCTCCATCGTTTCCCTTCTTTCTAAGCCATGTACCTGTCATACCCAGCATATACACACACACACACTAGACTCTCCCCCTCTCTCATGCAAAAACAGTACTGCACATTAATGCAGTCAATGCAATCCGCTCAAATATTCCTTTATATTTGCATCTAGGAACATTCTATTCATATAATTTGAAACAAAATCTTATTTGGACAGCATAAGAATTTCATGTTTTGGAGGAATGTCAGTTTCATTAACAACTTATAAAAACAAAAATATGAATTCGGCATATCTAGCATGCTCAAACTGCTCTTAAGTAAACATCCATCACAAAAATTTAGCAAAAGCATATGATGCCCAGAAACAATTGCCACTTACTGTTCTGGTTTGTCCAAAGGAATATCTGGATGAGATTCCAATTGTTTCTTAATGGATTTGATTTCATCGGCATCTGGGCGCTGGATTATTTAGAAGCATAGTGACAAAAACAAGTAGATGGCGTTTCATTTTCAACTGATCGTGATTATTTATTCATCTTTATAAGAACTAACTGATACATATATATAACTATGCAAAAGATTATTTTAATTATGGAAGGATTTTTTAAAAAGAACTTTATTTAGAATGCTACCATAATCCTTGAACAAACCAGAAAATGTTTCTATTATTGAATTCTCAAAGAACAATTTTTCCTAACTGAAAAAAAAAACTTTAATGCACCTCAAGAGTTAAAACCCCTGAAACAATGATGACAGATGTTAAGAAAGTTCTTCCTAAACAGATGGCAGGGATGCAAACTTGTTTAGTAGACGGAAATGTTAAAAAAAGCACAAGAAAGACAGAACATGCCACTCACATTCTCATAGATTGCTTTGAATTTTTCAATGTCCAGTAAAGATGTGTCAAGATGCAAAATGGCTGGAAAAAATGTTAGAGACCATACACTCATGCTTGCACAACAATCCCTGATCAGCAAATATTTTTCTCCCCTTGTATTTTGACAGAAAATGCAAACTGCTGCGTTTGGATCTGATCTTCAAAATCATCAAAAACAATGTAAACATCTGGCAAGAATTCTGCACCATGCAAAAAGCTAAGTGTTTGAAAAAGTTAATTATCTAAGACATTAGAGAAAAACTGTTCCATGCAGAAGGTACGTTTTTCACAACCTGTTTGTTTTAATATAAAGGACCTGGTAGGCAAGAATATCGGTAAGCATGGAAGGAGCTGACTGCAAAAACTTACTGAGTTAGTATATTGGAAACATGCTGTAAGACTGTGCTTGTACTAGCTTCCTCTAGGGGAGAGTTATTACACAAACAGGTACAACCTAAAGGTGGGTGGGTGGATAGTGGGAAGTAGAAAACAGTATAATTCATTGATCCATAAGCTAATCCTACTTTAGCCTACATAATTCTACGAGTAATATAATTCTGCACCCTTCTACAATCGACAAGTACATTCTCAGAGCAACAGTGATGTCACTAACATTTAACTCCTCCATTTTGAAACCAAATCATTGCTCTCACCATGTTCTATTTCTGACATATCTAGTCGGGTGGTGGAAAGGAGAATTCCAACCGCTTGAGATCTTCTTGCATCAATGACTTTGGCAACCTGGAATTGAGTGACTGAAATAAAACCTCCAATGCTTCTCAAATTCTTGGGCAGAGGTTCATCCACACAGACTCCTCTACCATTCACATATAAAAACCACCCGCACCTACCACATGCACATTGTAAACTACATACTGCTCAGATTTCCTTTTATCATCTTTTATATCAGTAAGGTGCAACAGTTCATAATAGAGGGTTTGGCATGAGTAGTGCAACCAACCACTATCTTGAGCAGTGGTTCTCAAAGTGTCATCAGTGGACCACTTTTAGGCTGCATCCATATCAGGTGGTCTGCGGCTGACAGTCATCATACATCAGCACAGTGATGTTTAAATCCCCAGATACACTAATTATTCCAGTATTGATTTCAAATGAGTTTTAATTTTATTCATGCCCAACTACTCATTCGCACAAAATGCTTGCTTACCAGCTGTCTTTATGTACATTAGAGCATTGTGTTATTTAACTGCATCATCTGTTACCCTTAGTAATGCAGTGCACATACTTATTTTTATTTTTATTTATACATACTTCGCAAAGTATGTAATGTTATGTAAACTTATTACTATACTACTGTCACAAAAGTACATTTAGTTTTGAATTGTAATGAAACAAATGCGGAAATTTAAATTTGAAATTCTCGGTACAGAGGGATTTTAGGCCTTGGTGGTCCGCCATATTTTTTACTTTAGTAAAGTGGTCCACCGTCCAAAATACTTTGAGAGCCACTGATCTAGAGAACCGCAGAGCCAAATTCTTCATTTAAAACACAATTGAAAGTCAATACTGAATCATTCTTCAGCTCACCTGCTTTTTAGCATTAGCTTTGGGTTTGGTGGAAGTGGATCTTTTGGATGGTACGACAGAAACCTTGGAGAATAAATCATCAAACTCATCCATGTCCAGTCTGGCTTCTTCTAGAGATTCCCAGAACAAACCCTTCCTACAGATGCAGTATATGGATTCAGCCATTAAAACAATAAAAAGAGTAATCTAATAGTTGTTGCAAGGTTCCCTTTAATTTAATGAAAATATAATGCACATATTAATAGTAGTTTAGGATTGCTTTAAATAAATCCCCAAATAAAAAATGCCACATGCTATTTAGCTGACTCAAATAGTTTCCATACTTTTCAGTAAAGAAATCTTTTCTCATTACCATTACTCTCAACAGGATTTGTTTTCTATATATATCATATAAGTGGTAACACTTAAAGACAAATAAGAACAGTTGATCAAATGACATCACTGACTTCAGTATCACAAAAAGGTCTAGAGAATTCTACAGCTTGCATTTGCTTTAAAATTGCAAGGATTATGACCATTGTTTTAGCAGGAGCAGACTCCAGGACTAAATGGCACACACAGCTAAATACAGTTTAGCTATATAGTTTGCATGAGTCTCTTTCTTACAGTTATTAGCTCCCTGTTTCACTACAATGTTCCACATGAAGGATGCAAGCAGATGACCTTTTATATTATGCATGTTGTAGATAACTATTACAGTATGCAAGCCTCATGCAAGATGTTTTATTAAGCTTCTTTGTGGTGTGACTGTTGTTGCAGCATTTTTTTTCACGTGGTTACATTTTTAATAAATATTTTATCTTAAGAAGAAAGGCCAAACATGATTGATGTTTTGTCAAATATTGAAGCCAACTCACTCAGATGGAGCTTCTGGCTTCAAATTATGAACTTGAATCCTCTTCCAAAACAAAGGTTTCATTGGTGACTTAGGATTGACAATGGGCTTGGAAGGTGCTGAAATAAAATGCAGAATTAAGATTACTGTTGATGCTATCTGCAATAACGATGTAAGTAATAAGTGCCCATAAAATCATTATTTATGCATGTACACTTTCAATGAAAGATATGAAATTCAAAATCTAAAACAAAGAAAGATAATTCATTAAACACAACTCATTAAATATAACAATCACTCTGCTAACAGCCACTTAAGAATTATCTGAGCTGGGAGGAGAGGAAGAGTTACTTTTGCGCAATGTGACTCCAAAGGGAGAGACAAGTAGTGGACATCCTGGAGGTGGTGGTGGTGGGGGTGCTCCACTTCCCATGGCAGGAGGAGGTGGTGGTGGTGGTGGAACAGGTGGTGGAACACAATGTGTCTGTGGTGGTGGTGGCGGCGGAGGGGGTGGAGGTGGTGGAGGTGGCCTATGTGTTGGGGTGCATATCTGGGAATATAAATCTGATGCAAAGGGCTGGTCGTACTCTTGGAGGCATCCTGCCTCAGTCAGCTCCACAGGTGTCTTTAGAGGTGGCATGACATCAGGGGAGTCTGTGCTACGATTTTCATAGTTAGTTGTTACACACTCTGGAGTAGCTATCTTTGAATGATACGACTTCTGTTCTCCTGTACTGTGGGCGCTTGTGCTGGCCAAGCTCCTGAGCCGAGAACTGGAACTGTCTCCATCTGCCTCTCTGAACCCTGCTTCATCTTGAGCTGCCTGAGCATGGGAAAGTGCTGCTTGTGCCAGGCGCTCTATACCAGCAAGCTGGCGGTACTTCTCTACTTCTTGTTCAAGACGACGGACTTCAGCACGCAAATCTTCAACCCGTATGTAGTAGCCCGCATGCAGTCGCTCCAATTCCTCAGCATGTTCTTTCTATGAACAGAAAAGCTCTCAATGACTGCATCTGCACATTATCAAGAACAAAGAACAGTTGATCTAGTGGATCACTAAAGTAACTATTTCTGAATGATAGAATTGGTCACAACAACTTTCTGTTTAATGAACTGAAAGTTCTTAGTGATGTACCATCAAAATTATGTTGAGCTGGGGATGATTTGTATTCCTTAATCACCTTTAAGTGGTGAAATAATAGAATACTTTAAAAATTAAGTTTTCAAGCATTCTGCCCAATGAAGTGCCATTAAGACATTTTTGCAAAAAAAAAAAAGGAGAGGAATTTTTTTTTTTAAAGATCTACAGGTAAACTTTTTCCTTTTAAGTTTATTGATCCATTGACGTTTTCAGCCTCCTGCCTCTTACGAATAAGTTTTTGCTAAAATGTCAAGTTTTGTTTTTCCCAAAATGTAGATGACGAGAACTTAAAGATAACAAAAGTACCCTCAGTGAATGCAAGTCTCTTCCGTGAGTTGATGTTACTGATAACAGCTTTGACCAAGTTTGGCAAAGTTTTGACATGACTTGAATGTAAAGACTTTGCCACAACTGATCAACCATTTGTGGGTATCTGTGCGATTAAGAATTAAGGGACTTAGCTGACACATATTGTCAAATATGTAATGATGCAAAATTTATGCATGAAAGTAATGCCCAATTCTGACAATATGTGACAGTGTGACATTTTTTTATATGAAAATAAAGCACAATGCTGAAAATATGTGACAATGGGAATTTGTTTTATATGAAGATTAAGCAAAAATCTGACAATGTGTGTTTGGCTCAAAATAGCTCTTTAGACATTAAATTACTAACACGTGGTCTTGCATCTCCTGCTCAAAGCCTCTGCATTCTTGCGTAAACGAATAACAGTCGTCGGCCAGCAGCCAACGGCTTTAAATGAACTCCCGAAATGATCTACAGAATGAGGTGCACTCCGGCAAACGAGTCCGTGATGGCAGGGAATGGGGATGTAATGCTGTCCTCAGGCTGATCTATGGGCAGGACGACTGCCTGCACCCAGACTACACGACCTTCACTCATGCGCACTGACAGTCTTTACTCTCTTCATAGTCGTTGCCGCCTTTGATCTTGCTGAAAAGGGAAATCCGCGCGCGTGTGGTGGTAGCGGGCGGGGGTGTTCTCCTGTTCTGTCTGATTGGTGTAAATGGTACATTACTCACAAGTATCAGCTACTTGAGTACGAGAAGCTATGGTGGAGACTTAAAGGGGGTGCATGAACCATAATTTGTGAGGAGGGGGAGTAAACCCCTACTACCCCAAAATGTGGCGAGTGGCGGAGCTGGGAGAGGAGGTAACATTAAGACATTGCATGCCCACTCGCCAGCCTCACCCTTGCCTGGTTTTACAGATGTAAAGTTCGTTAGAGTTGTGTTGCTGCTACGAACAGCCGAGGAAGGGTGCAGCGAGGTCGGTTGTTTTCCATTGTTCCCTATTAATTTACGAACGGGTGTGGGCGGGGAAGGTCCCCAGCGGTTATTAACGGAGCAGTTTGTAACCACCAAGACACAAAATGTACTGTTTCTCTTCATGTTCCTCCACTCTGCATCTCCCTTAACTGCCGCGAGCGTGCATGTGGGAAGAGTGTAAAGAACAGTCTGGTATTTCCATACATTTGTTTTTGCACGTGTGGGCGGTGTGGGTGGCGACAAAGATCTCCCACGCCTCTTACTGTGTGACTGTTGAAGCGTGCACGTACAGTTCCTCTCGCCAGGAAGTCAGACGTAGGAATAAATATATATGTTCACGTGATCAAGAACAAACAGTTCGTTGGTTGATGAAATCTGACCTGGTTCACTCTGAAAACTGTGGAGTGTGGATCGAGTCAAGTTTGACCGCGGGATCCGTTGATGCGGATCAAGAGAGTCTGTAAAATCAATCTATAACCGTGGATGTTTGTTTTGCATGAATTATTCACCTCCGTCATCGTCCTCTAACTGTACCACCGTCTGCCGCACTACACAGCTTAAAATTCGCCTTTGTCTCGATCTCCATTATTAACAAACTCACGCCTTTGTCATTTCAAGTTTGTGAGAAATAATCTTTCCACACTCTGCTTTGTCACAGAAAGATTCTGGATTAGTAATAGTACTTCCACAAATAATTAGTCGGAAAGGGCGATTCGACCATCCATCCCGCAAACACATACTCGCCCACACACACACATACATTCATAAAACAATGTAAACCACGACCAAAAAAAAAAAAGAGGGGGGAAGAAAAACGACAAAAAATCTACGAAGAAATTAATAACAGGTCAAAGAAAGATCGACAGGAAAAGACAGCGAAAAAGGGATTTAAAAAAAAGTACTATACACTTTACAGAGCTGCTTCAAAAATAAGTCAAGTAACAAACACTTTCAGAGAGAGTGAGACAGACAGAAAAAGAAAGATAGAATGAGAGAGACAGAGACCGCGGATAGCTTGGGCGAGTTAGCACACAACTAAAGACGAAGGAATGACCAAAACTGTCACAACCTTCTCCTGCGACAGGATCAGTTCATAGGCGGCACACTTGGGATGCAGGAGACCCATCTCGCCATGCACGTCGCAAGCGCTTGCAAGGACTGACACAAGTCTCCACACACTTCAAATCTCGTTTAGCAGCCAGTATTTTCGACGAGATCTCACTTCAAGCAAAAGACACGCCCGCAACAGTCGCCTTCGCGAACATGAACCTCACGCTCATCGTAAAGTAACGAGGTACACGACAGAGCGACTAAAAGCTTCTAACTCCCGTGCTGTTCAAACCACCTGTCGCCACGCAACACCTTTCCCCGATAGCAATCGTGGTAGGTTCGAGACACACAGTAGTGCAATGTTTTCCGACTATTTTATTCGCTGCGTTGACGAAACATGTCCCACCTGTTGCACACCTGCTCGCGCTTATATTCACGAGGACTGTTGTCCGACGGTGAGTTACCTCTCTTCTCCATAAAATCAATCCAGATCTTTTTTTGCCAGTTTCATGCTTCATTCTGCTAAAGCAGCAAAAACATTGCAAACAATTCGCAACAGGTAGTTCGCTAAACATTTGAGGAGGTGTGTTTTTCTAAATACCCGGTGCTGTTATTGTTTATTGTTTTATGTGTGTATGTATGAGTGTGTGTAAAATACAGTCGAGCTGTCAAAGGTTCAAACTTGCCTGTAGTCTCTCCACCTCGCTGTTATACTCTCGCCTCATCAACACCATGGCCGACTGGTGCTCTGAAAAACAGCAACGACACGTTAGTTTCACCTACAATGTACCAGCATAAATGAAGATCACGTTAACAATACCCTCCCTCCCCCTCCTTTCATTTCTGTCTCGACTAGGATACACGACATTATCTTTAATTTCTGTAATTATCGTTAATCTGTATTCAGGATCCAGTCTTTTCCCACGATCTTTCTTCCTCCAAAAGCGTGAATACCACAAACTAATTCTACAAATGTATTCTGTTTTATAATTACTCTACTTCTTAGTGAATTATTCATGTATGTCTGCATTATTTCTCAACATACCCCCAAATTGCTGAGTATAAATCACTTTTTTCATCGGTCATTTATATCATCTGTTTTTGCCTATGTTTGCGCTTTTTAATTGCTAAACAACAACAACAAAAAATGTCCACGTTCTGCTCTGTTCTCTGAGAACAAGCCAGGTCAAGATACTTACCATACTCCATGTCGACACTCATACCTAACAACACTTGCGGCATCATTGCACTTTCATGGAATACCAGCGAACCACTAACAACCATGATGCGGGATGCGAACTCCAGCCTCAGTAGACTGTTAACCACAGCCCAGGGCGAAGTACAGGTTCAGCAACAGTCAAAACTTACAGTGACCACTTCACCCGAAGACAGCAACATGATGCGAGCTTTTAAAGTGACCACTACTTGCGGCCACCTATGTGTTTTACAGAGGAGCCTTTCTCAACAACCATGTCACGTTGAAATCCGCCATACGTCTTACTATATTTGTCTAAACTGACCTATCTGTACACGAAAAAGCTCATTTCTTTTCCTCTCATTTATTATTACTAGTGGTGTGTCTAAATTATTTTGTCCTTGCATGATAGACCAAACCCTTCAGTTTGGGAAAGAAACAACAAAGACCACCAAAAGTGACAGTTTAGCTAGAAAACTGAAGAACTTATCTGGGCAGGCATTCGAAGATCGCAAATTAAAAAGTCAATTATACATTTACACACCCTAACCCTTTGTTTTTATCTTCACGTGAAAAGTAAAACAAACTACAAGATATCTTAAATCAAACCAACCAGCGGTGAAGAGTGTCCCGTCTGTACCCAGTCATCTGCCAACGTCTAGTCTCTGAAGTTCCACCACCACCACACACCGTTCGCCTAGAAAGGTCCCACCAGTGTTTGCGCAAAAGCGCTGCAGCCAGGAGCCAGAACACAACACGTTTGTGAAGGCCAGAACAATTGTAAGTGTGCTGCCCATTTCCTCCCAGCCGGCAGGCGACAGCAATTACTCGTGTTGTTAACATTTCAACTCACCCACTGCGTTTGTAGGCGAGAGGAGCGACAAACAATACCCTGTCATTCAAAGATGCGAGACCGCTGCTGAAACGGTCCCTTCCGCGACCCCAGGAGGTGCAGCAGAGGCGGCGAAGGGTGTGCAGGCACAGAGACGGGTAGGTAGGCACGTGTAGACTGTATAACATGACCTCCTTCTGTATCGCAAATCATGTTAATCCCCGTGGAAGGGTCTACCGCCAAAGGTGCAGTGCTCACTTCCTTCCAGACAAAGCAATCTTCTTCCTCCATGAAAAGCAAGGCGATAGTGAGGAAATGGCGAGTGATAGTACATTTTTAATGCCTCTCCCGTTCCTCGTGATTAGCACGCACCCAGAACGAGCCCCCTCCCTCCTCTTTTGGCTTAGATAGTTCTAAATAACAAAAGAGAGTGACGGGACATAGCTGCAGACCTCCTAAGTTTGTTTTTCGAACATATCCCAAACAGGTAAAAACACTCACACAGCAATATTTTCCTACCACCTAATTGTTATTAGGGTCAACAGTTCTTCGTGATCTTTCACGGTTTTCCTCGACGCGCTTACTCGGGTAGAAGGTCAGACGTCAGGTGAGGTCCTAGCTGTGTATCGCATTTCTTGGCGCCTGTACACAGGTCTCGTGTCCTCATTGCCGTCTGCCTTTACTCTTGTTTACAGACCGACATTACTCTCTCTTACTCCTTACTCTCAGTGAGCTGCACTCACCACACGTCGCTGCCTTCTTCTCCCTAAATACAAGCTCCTCCCTCTATTCCCCTCTTAACTCCTGGATACAGCCGCAGTTGCGTGGGTAAGAGGGTTTGTCTTGTGAAATCTTTTCCTCCCATATGTGGCATCATCCGCCATCACTCCTCAGTGCACAGTCTGTGCAGAATCTCCTTTGGTTTAAGGTGATCACATACAGTCTACCATAAAATTGCCTCGGAGATTTTCCAGCCAGGTTCTACGCATTTAATCTTTAAAACTGTTTTGTACAAGCAAATTTAGAAGCAAATTTTAGTGAGAACGTGTTCTGAAATTCTTATCGACAGCAGTGAGGAGAAACTTAGGGACAACAGTGCCATGTGTGGTGCCTACCCTCTTCTGTGTACTTGGCGGGCCGGACGCTGGTATCCTCTCCCAGGTTGGGTGGCCACGTAGGGTGGAGGCGGCCAGGCAGGTCAGCCGGCGCCTGCGACGGGTCCTGCTTCGTCCAGTAGTAATGACCATTGGGCTGCAAACATGCCAAGCAAAAAAGATAGTGATGAGTCAGGCTACAGTGACAGTAGGAAGACAGCATGACACCCGGTTTATGGTCAAATTATTCTTAGTCGGTATGGGAGGGCCAGATGACTGAGGGGATGGATCTGCTTGAGAATCACTTGGGTTCCTTCGATCAAGCAATAAAACGGGAAGGGGAGGGAAGATTTTGTCACTCGCTATGTGTAATGGGGCGCCAACCCTGGTGGTTAGTGAACCCTACGCCGGCCTGGGCCTGTGACTAACGAGTTGCCACCTAATAAAGAGAGTACCTGACATATCAGGGGAGGTAAACGGAGATTCAGGCTCCTCTCCTCGCACACACCGTATCTTACACACACGGTGAACCTCTAATAACTTATCTGCCTCTTGAGCCACTAGACCGAGACCCTTTACCTAATTTCTATACAGACGATGGGTTCATCATCTTTTTTATTTAGCCCCATATGCAGAAGTCCCATCAAAAGCCTTCTCATCTATGTGTATTCTGTCATCTTGCCTTCTCTAAGTTTATCTGTTGTCCGCACACGTACAAACATTTCTGACATCGCCACCATAAACACTGCTACTTAATAGTAGCCAACTGTCAGCAGCCCTGAAGTATCTGCGAGCAACTTGTTCATGATGCTTAATGCCTGACGGGTTTGTTTCCAGGCTTCACTACACTATGTTACATGCTACCAGTGGGGTACAGAGTGATGGTTAACGTTCGGTTAACAAAATCGGACCATAGGTAATTAACGTTTGAAGGCGCAAGCGAGAACAGGTGTGGGAGTCGTGAAGGTGATAAAACATCGCCCCATCTTTTCGCTACCGTCTTGGGTTTCAATTCGTTGTGACTGCACAGCTGCTCCGAGGAAGGGACACGACTGAAGCGTGTTTCACTGGGTGGGAAGACCTGCCTGCTCGATTCAGCGTGAGGACAATTCAGGATGATGCGCCACTTAGTGGTGTAGCTAACAGCGCCGGATTTCTTTCTGTTCACTTCTGAACATTTGTTTAGTTCGTCGAATTGCGTTTTAAAAAGTGCCGGTTCCTTAAGCACGACGGTGATGCAAACTAAAATGTACCTAATGCATAAAACATTGTTGTTTTCAAAATTAAACGCTTCTCATGTTGAGAAAAATATCAATCAATAATGGTGAGGATCCTACCAGTAAAATAATAAAAGCAAAGAAATACATTTTAAAACAACAATGTTAGCGACGAAGACTGTATTTTTTTAACAGCTATATACGCTTTTACGTGTTTACTATCAATTATCCCTCCACCCTCCTGTTGCGCCATTCCTGTATGATACCCTCAGTCCAGGAGTTCTACAAAAAAAGTGAGGCTGGCTGTTGTACACTATTCGTACAATTCGCCAAAAAACGAAACAACAGAAAAAAAGAGAATGAGAGGGAAAAATGAAATACTGTCTGCTACATAGCTGCAACTCTGCCCCCTCCCCCGCAAGCTTTCTGAATGACTTTCTGCAGACCTACCTTTCTACTAGGAAAGTGGGCAACTAGGCGAAAAGGAAAAAAAATTAAACGCAGGTTGTCTACCATTTCTCTGGAAGGGTCATAGTCTGGGTTAGACCGTGGCGGCTATTTTTGGAGTATGCCTTAACACACGGGTGCAGTCCCCGCTGTGTCTTCTATTGATACCACCTGCTTTATTGTTCCGGTCAAAAGCTGCCTTCCGAACTGTGCAAATGGGAAACAATGGTATCGGTTTGTCCTCTTTCTGTGCCTGGCCAACGTCATCTGAATCAAGTGCACATATTATGGGATTCCTCTTTGGGTTTCGACTAATGGGTGCCAGGTAAGCCTGGTTTTTTGTAATATATTTTTAGCTCTTGTTTGTTATCTGCAATCATGCAATCACGTGCTGTCCACGTCATCTGTGTTGGTGCATCTGCATCGTCTGCTTTCCAGGTGTGGTGATCCCACTCTTCACACACCAAAACTAAAGTGTTACACGCGGGTGTCCATCGTCTAGATGCTACGAGAAAATTTGTCACACCAACTGACCGGTCGCCGTTGCTCATATCTATCAAGACAACAATGTCAGTCTATGATGATACTCTATGATGCGACTTTATGAAGGGACGGTCAGGATACGTTTAATACAGATAATGGCGCCTTGGTGTGAGCCAAAGTCTAGCTACAAACTTGTGAATTCCATCAATTCTGAGCATGGGATATTGTCTTGTTTCAAATAAGCAATCCAGCCATGTTTTCCAGGTACTGTTTGCGTTACTCAAGTACATTTTTGTTGTACTTTTATGATTTTTTTTTTGATTGTGTAAACTTAACAAAGTTCTTTGAAAACTAAAACTAAAGTGTTTGCATGTAAGAAAAACTAGCTCTGTGCAATTTTTGGGGTGATTTGAAGGAACAAAGATAAATAATTCAGTACAATTTTTTAGTTGTAATCTAGTTGTCATATTAATCTTTATTGAAAAATAAAAGACATGGATATAGTTTTCATAATGTTATTTATATTATTATTATTGCCCTTCGCACCTCCTGGTGCATAGGCCATCGACGACAGTTTACTGTTGTCGATGTTTTAGTAGCAAGGATTTGTTTTTACGGGGTGGGGGTGCTGGCCCCACGCCCAACCCTCCTCCTTTTTCAGCCGGGCTTAGGACCGTCCTTGGCGGAGAGCAGCCAGCCCTGTAAACAGGTGCCACGTGCAGAGAAAGAACAGCATGCCCGAGACGAGAAATGAACTCAGGGCAGCCAACCTTCACTGTATTGGTGACAGGCGCTAACAGCGCTAACCGTTGCGCCACCGGGCCGCTTCTTTCATAATGTTAACTTCTAATAATTGTTGTTATTCAGAAAATTTATAGTTCAGAATTTTCGCGCTCAGGTTAGAGAGACTCTTGGATACTCTGTAGGCTGCTGATTAGTGTGCTCAACTGTGTTCAAGGCCTGCGGCTGGAACCCCCCCCCCCCATTCCCGAGTATCCAGCAATTGCCTAATGCAACAAATAGATACCACATGTATCAGAGAAGATAAAGATGTTGGAAGGTAAGGATTGAGAATTACCTCCTACATGCTGTGCCCTACACACAGTAAACCACTCATTACTCTATGGCCACTAGGCTAAGGAACTCTAGATATCAAAAACAAAACGAGTAAAGTACAGCTTCACATGCTGTAGACAAAGGATTTATAATAAGCACCCACCTTGAAAGAAGGCTCACGTAGACTTTGTTGTCCCTGGATTGGGGAGAGAACACCTGCTGCAAGTAGGTGTGTACAGAACTGTGACATGAGCACAGCAATATCATGCTTGGTCAGAATCAAGCTGAGGTAGTGGGATGAGTCAAAGTGACTGGATAACCATTGCAGTAACAGCTGGCCTGATAAATAGAAGTAGGTATAATCTCAATAATCGGATTTTGCAGCTGTTGAAAAATATTATCAAAACTAATGAATGAGTCATCCAATTACTGTTTGTCACACGTATGGTGCTGCAGGCATATATTTCAGCCACATAAAATCTTAAATATGCAACACCTCCAGGCAACAGTCTAAGAGACAGCTCTTCTCAAGGTGCTCACAGAACGGATTTGCTTTGTATAGAGTTTTATTTCACAATTAAGATTCACTTCTGCCCTGTAAATATCTCTGTTCAGTAAAATGGTAACAGAGTTCATCATATTTTATTTTTCAGCTCACCCCTACTACTAAAACACCAGACACAGGTAAGACAAACCACATCTGAAACTCTTTTAACACTGAATGTTGTGGTGGTTGCATGCAGAAGACTTACCATCAAATACCTCTGAGTGGCTGAAGCGTAGCTTGTGAGGCAAGTCCACTGGATGCTTGACAGCATCATCTAAGTTGACATTGGGTGTATATTTCTCACCAGACTGTACTTGGGAGTTCTTTTCTAATGCTCGACCTTCCAGTTTTGACACATTAATGTTGCTCACATACGTGACGTTGACTGGATCATCGAGGTTAGTCTCATCACCTTGCTCTTTGTATTCAAGTTTGGTCCCATAGCTGTTAGGGGTATACCCAAAACTGATATTGCTAAGCATTTGATCCCCAAAAAGTGACCTCAATCTTACTTCATCTAGCTCTTGCATGGCCTGGTCAAGATCGGTAACTGCAACATTCCATTTTCCTGAAGAAGGGCCAGTCCTTGAAGATGGTTCCGTGTCAATAAATGTAGCAGAGCCATCCAAAGAGTAGCTGGTCTTTGTTGGATACCGTGAGCAGTGGGATGAGCTATTAGAGCCCTGTTCGCTCCCTTCGTTAACAGACATGCTTCTTGGGGACTGGCGTAGAGTGTATGCTCCACTCATGGAGGTGGTACTGTGGCGATGGTGATGATGAAAGTGGGGATGATGGAACTGCTGGGGTTGAGCTGATTCAACTTCCTCATGATTTTGATACCGGGAAGCCCTTGTCTCATCTTCCTGCAGGTGAATTTTACGTTGTGGGGTGCCAGGATTGCTTGAGGTCATTCCACCATGCGGCAAATCAGTTCCTTTCATCTGAATGATGCTATCTCTCTCTGTCATTGTATTGTTGCCCTGAGAATAACCCTCAATGGTTCTGTTTTGTTGTATAAACTGGAAATCCTGCTGACCATACTGTGGAAAAGTTTGCCTTGCATTCTTTGTGAACAACATAAAGTTCTCCATCTAATCTTAACCTAAAAATTTTGACAGTTTACAAACGCATGGTTTTCTTCTCGTTTGATACACCATTAGGCAACATCAATAGTCTGCAGCATCTGTAAAGCAGAAAGAAAACTTTCTAAGTGGTCCACAACGAAATGCTCCAATCAAGAAATTCTCACTGCCTACATTATCATCATCAAATTTTTTATGTGATCTGATAAGTAATGCTTTCAACTTTTCTAAATAGGATTTAACAATAGTGCTCATAAGATCACGGAAAGTGTAAGATTAATGAGTTACCCTCCCCACTCTATTTATATAACACAAGATAATAAATAGTAAATGAAATATTTTCATAGCAGCTGAAACGATAGACAAGAAGTAATTTTATTACTATTTACGCCGTGAATTAGAATGCATAAATGTGAAACTGCACATTGTACAGTTATTTGCTCTTCCTGTGCAGTGCGCTGAGCTTCTCTCTTTGACAATGAAGCATGCTATACAAGTGCACTCATATTACTGTAAAGTGAGTCCTGCTGTCACTGGAAAAAGGCACCATAAAAATGAGCTTATTATTATATGACTGGTGTGAATTATAATGTACGAAAAGGTTTATAAACCATGTTGCTGAAAAATAAGCATGCATATATTATGTGAAGAATTAGACTAAACAATGTTTGGACTATGCCAGCAAAATCCTTCACCTGCCTAAAAAGGTGGCCTCCCTTTAATAGGGAATTACTGATTTTTTTTTCCTGGGGTGCCTTTAGATGGTCGGGGTATTAGTTACACTGAGGTTATGATAATGGTCATAGTTTTTAGTTCTTCATCATAAATGTTTATAATATACTTTTTTCAAAACTAATTTTGACTCATTAACAATAGTGGGCAACTGAAGATCATGCAATAAGAATTCTGAATAAACATGATGCATGAGTAGATCTTAAAAAAACTGCAAACACAGCATCAGCTCTGGTAAACTGGATTGCTTGTGTACAAAGAAACTGCATTTTCCTGAATAACCTAAACACATTTTCTTCAGTAGTAAATTACAAAATAACTGCTGCTTACCTTCTTTTATTTTATACTGACCTATTTATTTGATGGATATACAGGTGGTATAAAGTGCATAAATGTTATATAGTGAAAGTTGTGATGATGTTAGGCATTAGACAAGATTATGCAGGATTTCGGTATACTGCAATGAGGTAAAATTATTCTCATCAGAATAATGAAATATGGTTTCCACAAATACTATCATAATATTTGCTATGGGAATGATTTTTTTGGGGTGTGGGAGGGGGAATAAAGTACATTCTGAGGTTCAACTGTACAAACTGCTCTAACATCAATTTTTTAAACCTTTAATCCGTAGTTGCTCTGTGAGTGTGACACTTCTTATTTCACCATTATTCTCTGCGAAGTCTACCAACCCGTCAATTAGATATCTTTGTTGCACATTCTGATATTGGTGCTTACTATACAGTATAGTGGACATTTCATGCAGATATATAATGTAATATGTAACCGCACTGTGCAAACACCGGAGAAAATTATTAGGTACAGATTATATATGGTAAAGTACCTATACATCTTTCGAAAATATTTTATAATTAAAGCATTATCTAGTTAAATCTTTTTTTTTTAAGTATACTGCTTGTGATGAAGTGTTTCCTATTCCAAAACGCATGCATTCATAACATATTGTTAGTTGCATCCTTCTTAATAAACATCTAAAGTGCATAGGCATAAAAACAGATTAAATAAAAGAATTTATCTAAGAACTGAAAGTTTACATATTAGATTTTGCTTCCTGCGTACGACATCCTGTACGACAAACCGTTCAACACAAAAAGTTCGAAGCCGACTGTAACGTACGAGATCAATGACTGATGCAAACGTCAAAGAATTAACATACGTTTAAACACGTGAAGTCTAGGTGGCTAGGAGCAGGATTCCAGTATGTGTTTACATTTTTCTAATATTTTTGGTATCTTTGATCGTCCCTGCACACCCATTGTACTTTTTTTTTTTTTTATGAAGACAAAGTGAAGCTAGCAAAAGCAAGGCAGTCAACTACTTTTCTCTTGCATGATGTGAATGAATGAAGACCGAGACCATTTGAGAATAAGCGTAATGAGAATTTCTCTTCCTTGCTGATGTTACTGTCTTTTGTCTGATGACACGCGAGATTTTAAACTCTTGTGGGTAGACTTGCCAGATCCGCCCCAAAAATACTATAATCCATCCAGCAGTTACGGTAAGATGACAGACATATAAGCTGTATTTTTGTTGTTGTTATTGTTATTGAAAAAGAATTTTTGTTATTATTGAAAACAGAATTTTCTCGATCATCTGGGAATTAATCTTTAAATTAACCTGGACTTACTCCATTTTATCAGAGTGGAAGCTCTCTTTCTCTGAAACACAGACACATCTACACACTCCCCTATCAACCTACACCCACACCTACACATTCTCTCTCTTCATCTCTTTCGCTCGTCACACAGGTATATACGTGTCTCTCTCTCTCTTACGCGCCATAACTATCTCTCACTTCTATTTCTCACATTACCGTTCATCACAGTAGAGTGACGATTTCATCAATAGTGAAATAATTAAAAGACAACTCCAAAGACGGTGCTCTTTAGAACAGTTTTTTTTTTTTAAAGGAACGAGTCCAGTCCCGATCGACCCATTCACAAACACAAGTATTTAGTGGATTGCCTTTTTTTTCGGAAGACAGGTATCAAACAGCGATAGCAGAGTCACTGATTACTTCCGGTGTCGGGCATATAGATGTTTGTGCAAGCCAGATCACTCACTGAAGCAGACAGAAGTAAACCCCGGCTCCATAATATTCAGGTTAAATCGAGAGGGTGGTGTAAAAACCATGCATCAAACAACCAAACATCATCAAAAAAGGCTTCTGGTCAGCCCCACACTGCATGGTCTATTCCGCGAAAGAAGCCCAATCAAATGAAGGAAAATAGTACTCTCAGAGATTACGAGGGACCACTTGGAAACGATGGGAGGGTTTCCAGAATTCTCTAGATTCATTTTGAGGCTGCTTGATGTTTTCTGCTGACTTGGCTGGAAGGATTGCTTGTGGGAGATTGATTACACGGACCACTTCTTTATTGATTCAGAATGCACATGACATAACGATGGTTCCAGAAAAGAGCGTTAAGATTATGACATCTTGCGCATTTCTCATGGTCGAAGTCGTTTTTTAAACTGCAGACCGCCACGCGATGAATTGATATCACGTTGGAGGGAATGAATGAGGGAGTGGAGAGAGAGAGTGTGTAGGAAACCCAAAAAAGGAGACTTTCGATACTTTCTCTTTTTATCTCTCTCTCTCGGAATGCATTTGTGAGACAGAGACACAGAAATCTTCGTCTGTCATTCATAAAAACATAGATACATATATATCTACATATGTGCAGGCGAACATCCGGGTATCCATTTACATGGACACATACACTGATATGCACACACATACATATGCATTGCTGTCACACATTGAAACATCACACACACACACAGTACAAGTAAAGGTGACACGGAGTGAGAGATCAGCATCCACTCTGCTCTGCGCATCCGGCAGCTGTCTGACAGTTCCAGTTCTGCCGGGCGAGGGACGTGAACCCGGCAGCTGTATCTGGCGAGGCCCACACCATCTTGCGCAATCCCGCTTGTCAACGGGATCGAACTTCATTTGACGGCGTAATGGTTCCTCCCAATCCGCTGGGCCAGTGCGGCGCCGCAGGCAAATCACCGGAAGTGACAGCAGCACTGATGTTAGGATGCCAACAGGCTGACTTGCCTGCAGGACCAGCTGCTATTACTTTGTCCTATCAAATCTCGTTATAAAAGAAAAAAAAAGAAAAAGAAAAAACGATTACCTTGTGAAGAAGAGCCTCTAAAAAGGTTTGGCTTACCAACGTTGTTGTGAAACAAAAAATACAAAAATAAAAAGCTCTTTCCTGCAGCTTGTGTTGTTAGGATATGACGACCTGAAAGGCCAGTCGAGCGATGCCGAGCGCCACCTGCAGGATGTGGGTTATCTATTGACATAAAAAACCCCGATACCAGTCAGTCAGGCGTGCTAATTGTCAATACATCGTCACGTCCACTAACGAGTCGGAGACGCACGATTCTTTAGAAGCACACGACCACGAGCTTTCGTCACGTGCGGTCACGTGCACCTTGACGGAGAGCGCTTCCGGTCATCGCATTATCAGCCATTTATTGTGAAATCATCGTCCGTTTTAATGGGACACAGTTTCTTTCTTTACTGGTGTTGTTGTTGACGATGGGAGGATTTAGCTAATCACGTGAATTTACTTACCCACCATCCTCGGTTCCTGTGTGTGGATTATGTGGCTGATCGCTTCATGATTGTACGTGGCAGGGGAAAAAAACACTTAAAAGAAGGAATAGGCTCCGGAATCGATTTAGTGTGGGACTGTTAGTCTAGGACAGCTGTTCCGGAACTATTTTGTCCACTGAGTAGGCAGATCTCGAGATGCTTCGGTGAGGTTTGGAGGCTGGTGGGATGGGGAGTGAACAAGAGGGAAAGAGAGCGTGTGTGTATGGGTGCGTGTGTGGGTGGACTAATGTAACAGTTGCTTTTTACTTTTGGTATGAAAAAAACGCCCTAGCGTTGTAAAAGAAGATAAATGAATCAAATGATTGGAATTTTTTATGGAAAATAATTATGTGGAAGGTCGAGACAGTGTTTCACGGTGACGCTATCGAACTCTTCTGACTACGTCCAAGGAAAGGCATTGATTAATAATGTGAGTGATGGGAGTAGCTAGACGATCGATGTCACGGCACACGATAGCGGAAGCAGGGCTTGATGACGAAGGAGATGATTTGTTGGGTACTTTTGTCGTAACATCCAAACTAAGGTCTGTTGATAGTTTTTAAAGTAAGCAAAGTTAGAAAAATCAGAGACCCATAAAAGAAGCTGCTTTTCACGGTTTTCTAGAAATGTACCGTTGCTACATTTTTTTTAAACTTAGAAGAAGCTAATGCAACTGCAGATGGTAAGTTCATTAAGTTAGCAAACCTCCATCGAAGGCAGATAAAGCGGGACAGGGTCACAGCACTGGCAGCCAAATCTGAGACTACAGCGCCATCTGTGGCGAGTGATCGATGTGGCAGGCTGTGCGGCTCGAAAAAAGCATTGGTGACCCGCTGATAGATAGACAAAAGACTTGACACTCCGATCGACAGAATTTCTTATTCTTTGGTTCTCTTCTAATCTTCCATCCTCATTAGCTAACCGCGTTTAATTTTTCCTCCGTCAGAGTTTCCTGCCATCTCTGATGTCTTCTTGCTGTTGTTTCTTCCGGAGATGAGCGCCGAAAACTTGTCCAAAGTAAAAAAAATCGGAAGTTTAACAATTTATTTGTAAGAAAACTTTTCAGATTAAAGACTCGTAGCATAGGAACGGCGGGAAATAACTAACAAACGACCATTCTGTCCGCCAGATGTCGTGACTGGAGCGGATAGGAAGTGACGTCAACAGATCCTGGAGGGCGGACCGTCATGGCTTCGTCTTGGCAAGCGGCTTACTCGGCTGATGAGGTTCGGGGAGTGGGAGGGACAGGGAGAAGGGGGCCGAGCAATCGCCAGCCCCCGCGTCCCCACCTCACCTCGTGCCTTGTTTCTGTCATATCAGATTAGTCTGTGACTTCCGTCTTCAGACAGATCAGGCAGTCGACTTCTAAGCCAATGGCCAAGACATGGGCCAGCCAATACGCCCGGGTTTAGGGTCGCAGACGCCTTACTACAGGCCCCCATCGATCTTAGCCCTTTTCTTTGGGGTTCAAACGCTGTCGGCACAGAAGGGTAGGACTGTCGCGTGCCGCACACACCGTGAAAAGGACCCGTTGCACGTGGTCGCTGATGGAGTTTAGCTTCTGATGACCCTGGACCACCTCCCATGTGGAGTTGTCCGCGTCTGATAGTTCTGACTTCGGGTTTTGTCTATGTCAAGCAGTTCTGACATTGGCTTCTTCTTATGAGATCAGGTTTTGTCCTCTTCAGCAGCTCTGACATCGGGGTTTATCTACCTCAAGCGCTTTTGTCTTCTGATTTGGGTGAACAGAATAAATAAATAATCAAGCCATATATTAATAAGAGTATACTTACGATAAGGTCATTGTTTATCTTCCTGGTTGTCGCGGTTAAGTCTGAGAAAAGAAAGAAAGGAAGTACACCGCCTTTCAAGAGTAAAAGGAAAACATCCGGGACAGCTGTGACCTGGACACAATGAACCACATCTCACACCGTCGTGCCAAAGAAAACGAAGCTTTTATTTTGAATAAACTTCTCTTTCTTTTCTCAAGATATGTCAAAGCAATGAAAATGTCATCATGCTGAATAATGCCAGCACAGTTATTATGACATGAGAGGAAAGGCAACAGCCCACTAACGGATGATATAGTAAGGTGTCAAAACACCTGTCCCACCGAGTTTTGCTTCGACGGTTTAACGCGCAAAATATGAAGAAAAACAAGGTATGAATAGTGTAATAACTGATTCTCTTTATGTCCACCACCGACTCGACAAAAAGCCACGAAGCATAAAACATTCAGTATGTTCATGCACTGGGATTGGCATTAATGTCTTTACAATAACCCTATCTCCCTCCCCCAGTCGCCTGCCTGACCTCAGGTCTGATAAACTACTTTCCCCCCATGTCTCACCTTTCCCTTCTATCCACTCTCTCATTGTCAGTCGTATTGTCAAGCTAATTCTTCATTCCTTAGCTTGTCTTATCAACAACAAACACATGTCGTTATGAGAGGATCTGCTGGTCCTGCTTGTCTGTATCTAACAAATCAATCTATCTTTCCCACCCGGCTTATTCCGTGTGCATCTGTTCTGCTAAATTATTCAAGGATGTGCGAGCTTGTTAGTCTGTCTGAATTAGGTTTTATTATTAAATAACGGGATCTTAAATACCCGTATGGAGCTAGCTCACGCTCAGTGTGAATAATTTAGTAGAACAAATGTATTATTGTATGTTCATTGTAGGCTGTTCTCTCTCTCCTGTCCTGTCGGGGCTTGTTTGTGAGTGAAGGGTGAAAGCCTGAAATACATGATCTGGGGGTACAATCATGGCGATATCTCTTGGAAGGTAAATTGTAAGGCAGTGTCACACTTGAAAGGCAGTCTTTCAAAAGAACCCCGCCCTTTCCTTTCAACATCTGTTCCTAGGTCTTGATAAAGACCCCTTCCACTCCCTAACGGTAAACATAGAGAACACGTGACTGATATCCTTGCCGTGTTGAGTGGGTTTCTATGACCAGTGTTTGTGGGGTTGAAGTTAAAGTTGGCTGAAATCAGTGGTGTTGTGGTCAAGAATATCATGGGCAAGCCGTGAAGGAAATGACTGAACTATACTGGATTATACTGTAGTCTGTACTAACCCAAGGAACTTGACGGACTTGTAAGGTAGGTTATTGATGTTTACTATCAAATGTTTGTTGTTGTGCCACAGGTCGGTTCATTGTCATTGACAGGAAAAATACCCTGAGACATGAAACTGTTACTGTGAAAAGTGTGAAAATAGATGAGAGAAGGGACGAAAGGAGAAAGTAAAATAAATTGCTTATCAGTATAAGTGAGGACAGTTTGAAAACCTGAAATTATATTTTTTATTACATTTTAGATAAACAAAAATAATTGAAGTTGATCAATAACATAAACACCAACGCAGTAATAGTTTAATTCCTTGGCGAAAATCACTTTATTTAGAGAGCACTTCTCTCTTTTCCTATTTGCGTGCATGTGTGTGCTCGCGCACGCAGTTGAGACAAGTGAAGGCAGCAGAAAGAGAGAAGGAGAGAGAGAAGGAAGGAGAAAGAAGCTGAGGAGTAGAATTTTGACGCCCAAGTAGTAAAGCAAATTGCTTACTCAGAAACGAAAGCGATCGAACTTGTCAGACACAGTCTTATTGATTACACGCTGAGGAATCTTCGAATCGGGTGGGAAGGGGGAGGATATTTGGGTGTGAGAGGGAAAGAATTGACCCTGGTCACGAAGGGCAAGCACGTAAGTACACACGTATGTTGTTCAAAACAATTTGTGCTTCATATGTGTGAGGGCAGATAAAGAATGTTCCGAGTGTGGTTTATCTCATATTAACAAGAGGGAATATTAAAAGACATGGCCGCCGCTTCACAGTCAGTACTCTTCGTTCTAACAGCAGTTGCCCGGGGTATTTTTTTAAACGGGGAACGTGGTTCCTAGCGGACCGATGTTGGAAGGGTATCGGGTTCCGTTTTCTAAGCGGACACGTGAACTTTGCCCCTCATCAAGCGCGTGTGCATGTAGAAACCATACACATCTCCTGATGATTTTATTGACACCATTGTTTATCACCTGCTTCTCGTCGCAAGCCTAACAGTTTCTGGCTGTTTGTCTCACCAAGGTAAATTTCGACATAACAGTTCGAATTTAGCACCGTTGTGTTTGAAAAAAAAAAACAAATGGTTCACATGTCAGAAGAAGGTTTAGCTATTATGACCGGCTTGTTTATATCGACATCTAATTGTGAGCATATTATATACTTCTTGATAAGTGAAAATTCACGTTAGCAGCCCGCAGTCCTCCATCATTAGACTGTCCTGTCAGGCTGCACTTGTGTGGTTAGGGTGGGACAAGGAGGATGATGCCGACAACCAACAACTAAATGACACACGAATCTGAAGCCAGTGGCCATGTAAGACTATTATTTTAGTCCTTTTTTCCTTCACTCTATCTGCATAGGCAGCTTACTTCCAAAGACAGAAGAAGATTTGCCTTATGATGATTTACACATTAGCAATAATGAGAAGCTGAAGACAAGAGGCAGGTTACAAGATAGCGATGTGGACATCATTAAAAAAGCAGAAAGGGTGCGGCAAGTAGGGAGGTTTAGATAGGTACATTATACAAGTTCAAGGGAAGTTTAGCTACAGTGCATTTTAAAAGTTCAAGTATAGTTTAGGTGCGGTACATAATAAAAAGTTGAGAGAGGTTTCGCTACGGTACCGAGTAAAAGATTGAGGGAAATTTTATCCTGCCAAATGTGTTGGGGGATCAGACAAACGAACAAAGAGCCATTCTTTTTTTTTCTTTGTTTACTTGTTTTGTTTCTAAATAGTGTGAGAGACGGAAACAAAGTAACAGAGTCGAAATGAGATCTCACAAAATCCGGAAGATCTTTTTTTTTTTTTTTTTTTTTTTGTTTTTGGCCGAAGCAAGACAAACAAAGCATATGTTTACACCTCAGATAAAAAGAACATTCCAAAGACTAACAAAAATGTTTGCTAAATGCTCTGCATTTTGACGAAGAGAAGAAAAAAAAAGTTGAGCGGCATTGCTGAGCTTTTAGTCAACACCGTCTAGTTGGAGTGAACACTGGTGTAGTGGGGAGGGGATGTCCTTTGTGCCTTTCTGAGCTCGCCACAAGACGCTTTTAAGACAGTCCTCCATGTTTGCCAGGCCTTCATCTCCTTGTGGTCACAGTTTGTTCTTTCCCAAGTTTATACTTCGATCGGCGTTATCAGAGCATGGGGTCTGCATTAGCAAAATCATTAGCGATAATACTTCTTATGAACAGGAAGAAGAGATGGAGAGCAAACGAGGACAGGAGTTGAGAAATGAGAGAGTAAAAGAAAAAAGTGTGAGAGGGAGAGAGAGAGAGGAGGGGAACGAAAGGGACAATTATTTTGATGTGCATCGCACGTGAAGACATGGTTGAACAAGCTCACTACTTCCTTTTTGTCCGGGTAACGGTTCTTGGAGTATGGCGAGGAACTGGCTTCAGTTCCGTTGTTTAGACAAACTGCTTTCTTTTTAAGCACCTTCCAATCAGTTCTTTTCACCAAGCTTTTTGCCGTGTATGGAGGTATGCTTCTAGCACTTTCTGTCTACTATGTGACACATGCCACAGGCCATATTTCTCTAGGCGTCTCTCAGAGGCTGGAGGATCTGGTTACCACGGCATCATAATTCTTTTCAATCAATGCTTTGTGTACTTGTATTAGCCGATACATTGAGATTGGCATGC
Source organism: Pomacea canaliculata (assembly GCF_003073045.1). Classification (NCBI taxonomy): domain Eukaryota; kingdom Metazoa; phylum Mollusca; class Gastropoda; order Architaenioglossa; family Ampullariidae; genus Pomacea; species Pomacea canaliculata. The sequence continues at coordinate 6,146,345 of NC_037597.1, read as the reverse complement.
ATATCTTGCCGATATGTCTCACCACATTTCCAGGGGTGACTATTATCTAAAAATTAAAGTGGAGCAGAGGGAATCTTTCAGCAGACAAAAGTTACAGATGGGAGGACAGTTAAAGAATAAGTTACAAAGGGCAATGAGTACTCGATCTTGGAATCGTACAAAACATGAGGGAAAAAACTGTGTGTGAGAGAGAGGGAGAGAGTGAGTGAGTGACGAAGTGCACGCAAGTGCTGAACAGTACTATCTGTATCATACAAAATATGCTCAGTAACACGAACTCCTCATCAGGTTTCAACTTGGGTAAACAGTCGCATGGCTAGTCATGTGCAACCGTTCAGCTCGGTCACACACATTAATTATTTCTGTCAGAAACAGCCTCTCTTATCCAATTATTCCCCGGCCTTCATTTTGAATTCACGAGTTCGTTTGAGGGTTAGATACGGCCCGGTGGGTGAGTGGTCCAGGTTCTCTCTGCCCGGTGCACCACGCCCAGTGATGAGCTAATTACCTACTACGTGTATGGTATTCCATACTTGTAAGTAATATTAGATAAATACTCAGAAGTAAACCCCTAAGGCGAATCGAGATGTTAGCATGGCTTCTCAGATCGAACGCTTTCAATGAAAAAAAAAAAAAAAGAAAAACACCATCAGGACTTAATGCAATCGTGTTCGCAACCAAGGTGAGCCATCGGTTGAAGGATCTCGGGTGTGGATTCACTGCTTAGCCTCTTGCGAAGTTCTCCACTGCTAGTCTCGGCGAGCCTAAACAAAGAATGTGGCTAAACCGGAAGCTTTATTGTCTTTTGCCTCGTTTTAGTAGGTAACTGGAAAAAATCGTCTGCCAGCAGTCCAGTAATACAAGTTCGTGAAATATGTCGGATCGGTTGAGGACCGGATTAACAACGACTGTGCCCACCAGTGACAAGCTCCAGAGAGTTGACAGCAAAAAGTGTTACTGGCTTCTGAGATGGCAAACAACGGCAAAGCAAGAAAAACCAGGATGCAGACAATAAGGCTAGTGTCTATTATCTGCTTCTCTGTTTCAGTGACTGTAAATTTTCAAGGATATTTGAAGAGATTTTTGAAAACAGGAGACTCTTACACGTTTCCTTTTAAAAAAGAAAGGCTAGCGAATCTCACCATTAACACAATGCCAACAACAGCACTGAGCACCTTTTTCTCCTCTTAACTCCCCGTTATCAGCAGCACGCAGGCATACCATGTTTTTATTCGGACATATCTCTTTCCTCCATCTCTCCTACTCTCGCTCTCTCTTTCATGATCGAAGCTTTCACATGTGAGCAAAAAAGACGCATGGAATGGATTGAAAGAAATAAAGGATGATTAGAGATTACATTGGAGTAAGCAGCTGTGGGTTTAACTTCTTAATAAATATTATTGTCATCTAATACAAATATCCGTTCTAACAGAATCTGCTCAGATTCCTGCTCGTCATAAACCTCATGACTATGTGTTCTGTTGGTCAGTCTTCCATTTATGTTTACTGTTAGAATCTACTCCTTGAAAACTCAGAACAAAATGTCTTTAAATCTCGCTGCAAATTATATAATTTTGTCTCAGATAATTTACTACTGCTACCGTTCAACCACACGCCATGATGGCCACCTGGACTCGTTCTCCTTCCTCCTAGTCAGTTGGTGTTTTCGCTCTCAGTTGGACAGGAACTCGCCATTATGGATCCTGTCCACCGTGAGGTCCTGGACGTCAACCACAACTACCTGGTGGAGCGTGTCTGTGCTGCACATGTCTTGCCACGCCTCGTCAGAGACGACATCGTCAATGACGACGATGTCAAGCAGCTGCAAAGGTACCACGTATAGTCCACGTATGGTTCGGTTAAATTTCACGTACAGCCCACGTATACTCATGTATAGCACGGTTATAGTCTACATACGTCCGTGAGTAGTCCGTGTACAGTCCACTTATGGACTTTCTAAAATCCACGAATATTCTAGGTGTGGTCCACTTAGAGACCCCGCATAGCCACTAAAGACTAAGTTGGGGTAGCTGTTTTACCCCTGATGTTGTGTTTTGTGTAAGGTTTATTTTCCATAGAAAAAGTGTTCTGTGTTAATGAGAAAGTGGTCTGGCCGAGGTTTGTCAGTGAACTTATTGATTTGCTTTCTAATTAAATACCACGTGACCTTTGCTGCAAGTAAAATACAAATCCTTGTGCAGAAATTTCCAACTAGATTAACCGATCTTTAAAGCGTGGCTACAAAAGAAAAAAAATCTTTTTACTGAGATTAAATGGGTGTTTATTTGTATACGCGCAGATTGATAAACGTGGGATGCTTTTGTGTTTTAAATATCCATTGAGAGATCAAGTAAATACAGAAATAGATTTCAAGATTGTTTTATTGTTTTTCGCCATTCTATTGAGAAACCATCCATAAACATGAGTTTCCCTTCAGGGCTCTCGTGTTGCATCGATTAACGTGGTCATTCATTGATTTGCTCATCCCTGGATTGATTACAGGACGGAAGGACAAGGGCCTCGAGCCGTTAACCGCTTGATGCTGCTGACACTTCGCCGCAGAGGCAGCTGTGCGTACGCGGCCTTGCACCGTGCCCTCCGAGACGCGGGGTTAGATGACGTGTGCGACACTTTGCTGGACACCGAGCTCGCTCTTCGGGAGGGTCTTGCAGCCGACAGGATCGGATCCATGGTCAGTCTAGGAAGGTGGTGTTAGACAGAAAACACTTATTATCTGCTTGCCTGTACACCTGCACATACTGACAAATAATGGTGAAACACGCTCTTTCCTTCCTTCTTCCCTACAAAATATTTCCCCACTTATCAGCAGCCTCTTATTCCTACCTATCTTCAAATTTCAGTTGGAAGAAGTATTCAAATTTGATCTTTAAATATAAGAACTGATTTGTGACAGATTTCTGGTAAATATGTTTGGTTAGGCAATGATGTCCGTTTTTTTTATACTGATAAGAACGACCGACAGCAGAACAAATTCAAACTTGGGCATTCATATCGCGTGATACAAGTACTTTTCTTTTAGAATACATCTAATCATTTTTTTTTAATTTAATTTTTTCAGCTTTCAGGGACACGAAAAGCTCGATTTATATGCTTTTCTATTTTTTTCTCCTATTAACCTTTTTTTGTTCACATGCAAAAAAAAACAAAAACAAATAAATAAATAAAAATAAAAAATACACTAGAGGAGGGTGGGAAGAACGAATGCTGTTCTTTTCTGATCTGCCACAATGGTAACCCATTTATGACAACGACCCCGGCAGCTCATCCACTCAGCATCCTGCAGCACTCGCCAAACACTCGACACACAATGTTGATTAAACAGCGGCTGCACGACCACCAGATGATCCTCTGGATGATACAGGGAGGCTGGATGGGACGACGGTTGAGGGAAAGGGGATAATTGGGGGTAGAGAAAAATTGTTGATACCTTTATTTGTTCTTATAGTAAGATGTCGGATTACTGTGAACACTAATGAACAGCTGTTTGTCTCTCCCATCCTTCATTATCTCTCTCTCTCTCACACACACACAGACATAAATATTTTACATGTATATGCACACTTGCGTCTAGTTTTGTTTACAACCCTGACACAAGCTTTTATTTCTTCGTTTTTTCCTCCTTCGCAACTAGCTCTCATATAACTTTTAAAAATACTAACACGCACAACCGAAAATACGAGAAGAGCATGACCTGGCCAGCATTTGCCCTCCCCGAGATTAGACATGGACACCAGAGTTGAAAAGGTAAAAACTGTCTGACCTTTCCTCGGCTATCAGTGTCGTTCTCCTCAAATAGAACTGCTGACCCAGGCTGGGGTCAGAGAGGAATAGGGACGGAGGTTGAGTGGGACACTAGGTCGCGATCTGCTGGCCGGCAGTTGCGCAATCTCCACCCCGAGTATCGACCTCACACACGGCGTGAGTCCATCCGCCTTCTTCCACAGAAAACCTGACAAAGAGAAAACTTTGCTAACCTTTGCGACCAGCTAGTCATGAACACAACTCGTGTATCTACTTGATAATTCCTTACACTGGAGATGACCTCCGTTAATGTGGATATGAAACTCCCCCGAAACCAAAAAAAAAAAAAAAAAAAGAAATCAACTTACGGTTCTTTGACGCAGATGTAAATCGTTTCAGTCAAAATATTTTATTCAGGCATCTATGATTCCGATGTGTCATACATTCTGTCACTCCACTTTTTAAAATTCACTTCTCATATTAACCGACCCTAGAAAGATTAAAAATGAAGCAGGGTAGACGCAAAAATTATGAATTAAAATATTTTTGAAAGGATTATCTATTTATTTCATATTCAATCATCATGTATAGTAATCTAAAGTTTATTATAATTTTATTAACTGTGATTACATTTTAGCTGTTCTAACCCGCGGTCAATGTTTGATGAATTTCAAAAGTGTAAACATTGCAAAACAAAAGTCATTTTGAAATGGGCGGTGCATTACTTCTTAAAGTCTTTAACTTTATAATATTATATTATGTACACTAATTGGCTTGGGATCTGCAACACCTGAACAAAATGTCAGAAAATTCGCTCTTGAACAGTTTTGCTGCTTCTGATTTTTTCTAACTCGAATTCTGATTTTTTCTGTGTTTTATGTTTAATCCCATGAGTGCGAGAAATGGTTAGGAGAAAACGCAACAAGCACATAAATTCGAATTCTAGCACTCAGTATTGACAGCCTCCAATCTCGAAATCTCTAAAACAAACACAAAATAAATGTAGTAAATCAAACAATCAAGGAAAGCAAAGAGGCAAAACAAAGAAAGAAACAAAAGGAGTGTAAAACCATGTTTTATTATTTAGCTGATGTTGTTTAAAGTTAAGAATTCTCAGAAATTTATTTGTGGTAACATCGTGCGCAGGAATGCTAACTGCCTGGTTTTTGTGCAGGAAAGAAGCTCGTAACCTTGGAAACAGATGCCCAGATACCAAATGACATGAAGGTGGCCGCCACAACAAAAGTCGAGAGTCCCTCGCCGAGCGCAAGTTCCGAGAGCAGACTGGATCCACCCGTGGACAGTCAGCAGGCACCTGAGTCAGCAGGTACCCCAGTCAGCAGGTCCCCGAGTCAGCAGGTACCCGAGTCAGCCGTCTCCCCTGTCAACTCACAGGAAGATGTGGAGAGAGACCAGCGAATCCGAGACCTGGAACAGGAAGTCAACAAGCTGCGACTCACTCACGACACGATGGAAGCGGAATTTAAAAAGCAACTGGAAAAACTTGAGCAAGGACAAAATGAAAAAGGAAAAGGTGGAGGTTGTTTGGTCATGTGACAACATTTTGCTATCATTTTGCCACAGGATGTTTGCTACCTCCAGTGTAATTGTGCGACCGACGGGTATGTTCTTACTAAAGTGTGATTTGATGAATCTTCCTTTAAAATGTAGAAGTGGCCACCAGAATACAAACATTTCTTCTTCAGAAAATTGTTCTTGGAGACAACATGTGTGTGAAGAGGACTTTACTGAGAACTTACATTTTCAACGGACTGCTCTACTGTGATCACGTGACCCAGGAAACCCGCCTCTGGGGCTGGCACGTCGGCTTGGTTGGCGCATGCGCTTTGACAGATCTGGCCAAAAATTGATTGACTTTCGCCATAAATAAGCAGTTTTTCTTTCAACCGAAATTCTCTTGAGAACAAAGTGTGCATAGAACGCCAGAATTCAATTTATTGGTCAGATTGGCCTCTGCTCGTGTGCAGACCTCGCAGTCGCGTGTTTGTGATCTCGCGACAATCACGTGACCTAGACGGGACGTCTGACGAGGACGAGAAGAAAAAAAGTGAGGACGGGAGAGGTTCAGTTGATTCCCCTTCTTTCTCACATGTGCATTCATGGATTAATTACCACGGGAACAAAGTCTCATATGTGTTCGTGTGTGTGTGTGATTGCATGCCCGTGCTCACACATATACACATGCGCACACACACACACACGCAGATGCATAATTGGATTGCATCGGTGATGGCATTTTGATCCTCATGGGATCTCGCTTCCAAAAAAAAAATGTTCACTAATATATAAGCGTATGACATCTATCCTGAATTATTTTTTAATGGGATGTATGGCGCTGCCTCACACACATTCTAAGAGCGACAAGAATCTTAAACTGTTCCCAAGGTCCACACCTATCCGCCTGCCATTTTGCCATTACCATGCCGCAGACGTGTTGCCATTGTGGAAGCCTGTGTTCTATGCTTCTAAAGTTCCTGGATTTTTGTGGTTTTTTTTTTGTTTTTGTTTGTTTCTTCCCCATCAACACTGACTGCAGCTTTCAGGCAGCCTCGCCTCCGGCGAACTTGCTTTGTTTTGCCGTGCACAGCGTTTACCTCCTCCATTCATGTTTCAGGTTCATTAAGCTGGCATCATACGGTTCGAGCCGTTGGAGGGAAATAAGCAAGAGGCAAGTGCGAAGAAATGACGAAACATTTTCATAAGAAACGTCTGCGACGACAGTTTTTCCCACAATCCCCTCCTCTTAACTGCACCAAGGAGGACGTACAGGGCGGGGAAGCCTTTGTCGTGGATTTGAGAAAATTTTCATAACTGCTCTCTGGCCGCATATTTCATCCGCATTAATCAGATCGTGTGAAGGTGGCTTTACCCATGGCCGATCCAGTGAATTCTGTAGTGAGTGAAATAGTTGGATGTGAAGAATATTGCATCCTTCAAGCCCTCCGTACAATGAAACCTCATTATTCTGAGGATGTTGTGTATTCATTAGGTACTAGACATACTTGATAGTAATATATTATTTTATTATTATTATTATTATTATTATTATTATTATTATTAAAGAGAAAGACTTTGGCTATAGGTCTGGACAAAGAACTGAACAGATCATCGAAGAAGAGTTTACGTTCATCGAAAAAGAAATATAATAATCGCCTTAGCTCGAGTGGATTTCTGCCGCTGACTCTTCCATCTGTGATTTGTATTATTGTGTTTCGATCTGCCGCTTCATTTGAGTTATTAATGCATGCGGCAAAACACTGAAACATGTGTAGCTTGAGGCTCCTTTTAGCTTGACATGTTGACGCCTCATGTCCAGAAACAGTCTGAAAGGGTATTTTGAGTGATAGGGGAGATAAAAAATGTGGAGGCGCCAGCAACTCACTCCCCACATCCCTCCTTCTCTGTTATCTCTGTCTTTTTCTCTACAGTTCTGCCTCCTGCTGGCTTCTTTCGTCTCTCACTACCACCCCTGTCTCCAGGCCATTCCACCTCCCTCTCTGTCGTCCACTCCCTTAGAATACTTTCTCAAATTACCACGTTGTCAAAGCTTCTTCTGCAATGTACATGGCAATGCTTCTGCGTTCTTATTTATCCATTCAGAGCCACCAGAAACATCATTTATCAGAGAATATCAGCATTAAAAAAGTAAAAATACTCCGTAAAACGTTCACAACCCAAATATACCCCAAGACTCTCTTGTAGACAAAAATAATGTTTCTTGCCAAATTTGGTGAGGACTACATTGGCTTTTACATAATTTTCCAAGAAGAAGAGCCCCAACCAACTCCCACACACAAATTTTACCACAATATGTAATATAATCGCCTGGTTTATACCTCCCTCTCTGGAGTTCAATGCACTATTCGTCGAGTCTCGGAAGTTTGCGTGTCCTCTGTCATCCGGTCACCAACCAGTCACCACTGCAACTTCTCATACCCATCATCCGGGCATCGCCAGAGAGGAAAAGCATCGTCGCGTGATGTGAATGCTTTCCGCTTACCTCGGCCGTCTCGTCAGATGATCCTCTTGTTGAAGGTTAGGCGGACCTCAAACCCTCCCACCTCCATGGTGTCAGCCATTTTTACTCTCCCACCATCAGCTTCTGACTCAAATTTCGTGGGTGGGAGAAATAGGATGTTGGTAGTCTTTGCAGCAATCTTCTTCCCTCCCCTTTTGTATATGTTCATCTGCTTCGCTTTTCCAAACCCTGCACTCAAGAGGGTTGAAGGAAGGGAGGAAAGTGAAAGAAAAGGAGAAGAGAGGTGAAATTCCTACTCAAAGGTCGGCGCGAGCTGTGGTGAGGGAAATATCGCAGGCGGTGTCCGCTTTTGTAAATTTTGCTGACATTTTGTGATAGAAGACGGTGGTGAAAGGGCACTGGACAGCTTGAGAAGCAATCGGCCCCCAAACAAACGATCGTGTTTTTCAGAGTTTGAAATGTGCTGCTGTCTGATATTTCCACTTCTTATCTGTTCTCCCGATTTCGACCGCCCATTGCTTGCAGTGGCAGAGAATTTGTGTGAGTGAAACTTATGTAAAAATTTACACAAACACAATCAATAATCAGATTCGCGGGGAGGGAGAGAGAGAGACCTTTTTCCTCCCCTCATCAGAGTGTGATTGCCCAGCCCGAAGGTGACGGGGTATGGATTTTCCTTGGGTTTTTCATACTTTTTTCTTCTTCTTTCTTCTAACAAGACTGATATGAGCATGAAAAAATTCGATGCAGTGCGCATGGGCGAGATACTGCGCCGGAAGTGAGACCGAGATGCGGTGGAACAAACACAGGAAGTGCATTCGGTCATCGTTTCATCACGGCGGCAGGTCGGTGAAGGCAGTGAAGATTAATTCATCACTGGAAGGGTGAAGGGCGGAGCAGGAGACAGGCTACTGAGGCAGCTGTGCAGACTACGAAGAAAAACTTCGCCTTGTAAGACGTGAACCGTTGCCAGGATGACCTTTGTGACAGCTTGTCATCCGGGCACCTGCTGCACGGGCGCTCAAAGACTTTCATGCAGTTCCTGAGGAGATTGGACTTGGCGTTTGTGCACTCAAGAGCAGTAAACCTTACAGCTGTTTACACAAGTTTCTTTTTTTTCTTTTCTTTTGATTCATCATCCTCATCATTTCATTCTCGTCGTCATTATCATTGTAATCGTCACCATGATCCCATGCGCTTTCATTCCTCTTTCTCTCTTTCTCTTTCACACACAAACACGCAAGCACCTACATATCAAAACAAGCAAACATACAAATATGAAACTTTCCTCTCCACCTCACACATGGAAGCGCACACACAAACACACACACGTGCAAAATAAATATGACATTCATATTCATACACAAACCTATTCAGAAGCATAGGGACGCTCATACAAATTCGTTTAGTGTCGACAATCAGTTCTGAGTCCCCTGGTTATGTGTGTTTGTGTCATCTGATTATCTGTTAATGCGTGCTGGAGATGGCGAATTTCCGTCAATCGTTCTTTTCAGTAAAAAAAAAAATTGTTCACCGAAACTTCGTTCAGGGATTCCTACGTTTTTTGACTAAATGGAAGCAAGCTCTCAGATGCACCAAGGCAGCCAAGTATGAAGTTGACAGTGCAAGCGGGACTGTGAGCAGACAAGACCCACTAAACAAGACCGCTAGAGACTTGATTCATTTTGAAAGAACTTGGACTGGGTCACTTTGTTTGAAAGCAGATTTTTTTTTTCGAGTCCTAGTAGAATTGTCTCCTGGCAGATGAATGAGACAGGGCAATGTGTCAAGGTCAAACTGGCCTGCCAATAAGGAATGCTTAGAGCCACTTCCGAGGAGAGCACAGCTTTCTGCTGATTGGAAAATGCAATGCCAGGAACCAACTGATCCTGGAAACAATGTCTTTTTTCAATTCTGGTTTCGGAAGTGCTGCGTTGGCTGCTTTTCCGACGACAAGATGATAGAATGATTTTTGTTTGTTGGGGAACGGTCAATAGGATATGGGCTCGGAAAATTTCATTGTGCTGAAGCAAGCTGTTGGATCCTTCACGAAGCGAAATCCAGAACTTCCGGGGGACTATTCATCACTGAGGTTTTTCTAGATGAATCTCTCCCTGAACACCGTGGCTCTTAGGACACGAGGTTTTCGAAAAATAAGCTCTTCACACTGCTCCTGAAGTTGAAGTAGTTGACGGCCGACACATGTACCTACCAATGTGTTTTTTTATTCCTTTACTTGCTTTATTTCCAGTCGAGACATATCAGTCGTACAGGTAAAAGTATGTACTATTCACAATGGGATTCATGGTTATCGGAGTCAGGGACCAAAGTCCAAGGATCTGTAAAAAGTCCTATAGCTCTATGACAAGAGTCCAGAAGGTACGAAGCGGGCAAGTCTGATGCCGACGAGGTCTTTCTACTTCTGAAGTTTCATAATTGGATACCGGGACTTTACCGAAGCCTATAACTTTGATTTTTCCGCCTCAGACATTACGACCGAGATTTATAGCCATGATATTTCATGATAACATCGCCGATCTTATCGACAGAAAGCCAAAGGCAGATGGAGATGAAGGGTTACAAGGTAGATGGCGTGAAAACGCGAAGGAACGAAAAAGAGAAAACATATTTGTACGTTTGTTTTTAAACATTAGTATCTCCTTCTTTGATCCTGTGACAAAATTGTGTAATTTCTGTCCTGTTTGTAAACAGTCATTCTGCTGTCAGTGTAGATAACAGACCGAGGGCACGAGACCAAAGGGTTATCTATTATTTGGCCATCGATTGCAAGATAAGCACACGAGGAAATGTGGGACATTCAAAGATTTCGATTTATTGATGAGAAAATGTCTTTTCAGATAGGTCTCAGTTCGCCCTAGGCCTCCAGCCCAGTTTACTTAAGAAAGCCGAGCAAGCAACATATACAGAAAATACTTTGAAGACTATACATGAAATAAATGGAAAACAATCAAGGGTGGGGAGAATAATGAAACAAGGAAATAACGACTGAAAAGTAAAATGAACAGAAAACCAACAAAACGTCTGCGAATTGAAATCCCCAAAGGCAAAATAATTAACTACATTTTGTAGTAATTAATATCGAACAGGAGGTGGCATGCTATAAATATTTTTCATTTTGTAACCTTCCTTGATGTACACAAACTGCTTTCTACAGCATATAATAATAATAATAATAATAATAATAATAATAATAATAATAATAATAATAATAATAATAATAATAATAATAATAATAATTTGTGAACAGATATGTTTTCAGAGAGTATTTCAATGAAGCCTTGGAGTCCGAGTGGTGAATGTGATGTGGAAAAGAGTTCCACTGCTTTGTCTTTAATATTTATTTTTTTCTCAAGTATTATGTTTTTCTAATAACTCCCTACTCGTAATCTCAGCGAATTAAAATATCAACAGCAGTCATTTGCTTAATCCTTAAAATACCCCTTTGATTCATCTACAAAATAATTAAATATTTAACTGATGGCGTCCAGTGGGGAGACAGGCGCTTGTTACAAACTCTTGGAAGGCCACTGAAGACATAGTCATTTCCCTTCTTTTGATTACTTTTACTCTTCCGACACCCTTCTGCACTGTTTTCTCCTTGGCTGCGTGGAGTGCCAGGCCCTGTTCTCATCTGCGCAAAGTAGTTTTGACCTTTGGTTGAATGACGAATTCCTCCTGTGGGCATCACGTGCTCGGCGCCAGAGGACCGCCAGCTCCGATCTCGTCTGGAAGTTAGGAAGTTAGGAAATATATAACACCCACCTGGGCGAAATCTTGGCTTTCACGTTCTGACAACATGCAGCGGGCGTGAAGCCTTCGCTGACCTCGAGGTCTGCCGGCGGAAATGAAGTTGTCTTCTCCTGGGATTTTCAAACGTAGCGAACGTTATTATCTCCCTTGCCCTGCGCTCCTCGTCTGTTTTGCTTCAGCGTCGCAGTCTTCCCCAGCATTAATTTATTTTTAAAATCACAAAGTTACTATGTCATGTGGTTTGTACGTGAATTCTGGGGCGGCTTAAATTTGAAGTATACTGTTATTGACGGAAGTCAATGCTAAAGGAAGCAATGAAGAAAAAGGAAGAAGAAGAGAAAACTTCATTGCGAAATAACATATGACAATCCCCACACCTAACAAGCCAGAAGCACCTCCTGACAAAGACCAATGCAGTCACCATGCAGGTCCGTATTGTAGACAGACCTGGGTGGTGAGTACAACTCACCCTTGCTCCATGCCGAGACTGTCACGTGAGCTCATTGTGCTCTGAGCGCGTTAAGACGCCTCCACAGCGCAGTCAGTCCAGGGGGAGATCAATGGATTCTTAGTGCTTGATTTTCTTTCTTCCCCTTTTGCGCTTTAGGGTCCTAGGGAGATCGATTCACTAACACAATTTCTCGCCGCCAAGATCGCTTCATGCACGTCATCCCAACTCCGGCTCTGGGCGACTTTTTTCTGAATGTCCTCCTCGGGACTCTAGCTGTGGAGTGCAGAGCTCGGTGCTTTGTCTAAGGGATTGGTGCCAAAGTGTCAGTCCTCACAGCCGGAGGCACTACTTCCCTAACAGCGTGTTTGACAGCGGCTTAGGCCAACTGCTCTGGCTTATTTCCGCCGAAGAGTTTGAAACCCAAGAGTCGTGAAGCTGCTGATAACTTGCGAGACAACATTGTGGAACCTGTTTTATTGTCGTAGTGTGGGTTGCTGGGGAGGAGTCTGATAGGGCTATTAGGATTGTGACAGATTAGGAAGGAAGTCTCTGTAAGTCAAAGGTTGTAGGTACGAAGCTAGGTGGACGCAGCTGTCTGTGAATGAAAATGAGCGGAGAAAAAGCTGAAACAGCATAGTGGGTGTGGTTTGCAATCATTTTTCTAGGCAGTTTCTTATTGAATGTTCTTTTTCAAGCTGTTAGAACAAAAACAGGATTAATGGGGAAAAGAGTGCACTTCACGGACAAACAAGCACAGAATGACAGACAAGAAGGAGGAAGACTCATTGAAAAAAAAAAAGGAAATAAAGGGGACGATGTTTTAAGCTACGTCAGCCATTATGTCTCGATCTTCTTTACTAGTATATCAGGCATTTCCTCCTCTCAAACATCTCTCAAGTTTCCAGTCACATTATTTTACTCGATATGCTCCGCGCATCATTTGGCGCATCCTCACCCTACAGGAATAACAAAACATTCACGAAAAGTCTCGTCTGCTTTGGCATGTTGACGACCGTCGCCAGAACACCATGCCAGATCCCCGACAAGACCTGCATACAGCGCATGCGCCATGACGTCACTAACGGAAGTGAAGGGAAAGATGGACGAGGAGGGGAAAGAGCGAGCGAGAGAGGAACACGTAAGAAGGATGCTGAGCGTTGTCCCGTCACTTTCTGCTGACAAGAAACATAATTCGATCGAAGTCATCCTGAGTTGTCTCGCACTGCGCCGTGACCATTTTTTTTTTTTTTTGTGGCGAGGGTGCTGGAGCACGTTTGTCTGGTCTCTTCTGATTTGCATGATAATTGAAGGGTCGAGGCAATCATGCGCCCAGTTCGAGGCTTCGGAGGAGGGTTTTGTGCAGCGCCTCATGCTTATGGACTTAATGGCAACAGACGCACCCAGGCATGCGCAGACAAGCTCACTCTCTCAGCACTTTACAGCAACAAAAAACCAACAACAATATAAAACAGGGTTTCATACAGGTTTATATGATAACATAAGAAACAGTTCCAGGGTAATAATTATGCATCAATGCTAATGAACGCCACAGAATAGAGAGAGAGAGAAACTTTTTTTAATATCGTGTGGAAATATTTCTGGAAGGTGCTGGGGGATGTGGATCGTAAGGGATATGAATATGATTGTGTTATTGTTATAGGATAAGTTGATAGCCTGATGGTGTAAAGCAACTGATTCCTAGCCACAAACTGTTTGAAACAGTGAATTTTCCAAAACTGACCCAGCTGTGAGGTGAACACCAGGTCCGTCGAGGGTCAGGGGAAGGTAAGGCAGTGAGAGAGAGAGATATGAGCCCTCCTATAAAATTAACCCCGAGGTAAGTGAGGTCACCAGCACCTCCTGCGATACAACTATAAAGTCTCGGGACTGCTTTGTTTATTATCAGCGATCGCTGGACTGGCTGGTACAAGAAAGAGATTTCAAAACAATCACAGTAAGAAAGATAAAGAGGAGAAAGAAGAAAAGTCTCTACAGGTCAGGGATTGCTTTTAGATGACTATGACTATGGCTAATGATTATCATCCCAGAGCAATTAAAACTGGCAAAGCGGTGTGGTTTGCTGTGATCATGAACAAATACAATTTGTATAGAAAAATTCATTTACATTATCTTCAAAAAGTCAATGAACACTTAACTGATAATAATTATCTAACAGAATTACATCTCTTGTGTGGATGGGGTGGGTGTGTTTTCAATCAAAGGAGCCGTGAGAGAAATTTTATTTCATAAATGCTCAAAGAAAATAAAATGAAAATAATCAGTAATATTAATAAGTCTGTGGATCTGTCTTGGGGAATGGCTTTACCTTATGATGCTTATAGAAAGAGCGGGTATGTGCAGTATAACGGGTACACATGCCGGGTGCATAGAACGCCCCTAGTGACATTTCTTTTGTACTGAGTTCTGCAACACATGCTCAAACCGTCTTTTAATTTGTCCTTTTATGTTATCGAATGAAGTGCACTACATTAAATACATTAAATGGCGAGTGTTTATAGTCAAAGCTACCATAGCATAGTAAATAACACGACGGGTTTTCAGTGCGAATATTGCAGATTTGTTGGGAATTATTTTTTATGGATTTAAAAAAATATGCATGTTTTTTTGTTCTGAGAGTTGTGCGTGTGTGTGTTGTAATATTTTAGCTCAGTATCTATAGTTATGATAGTCCTGGGGTTAGGAATGATCTGGTTTAGGGTTAAGGTTTTGATATACGCTTTTATTGGACAGAGTGAGCCGACAAAACAATCAAGATGGTTGTTAGCTGTGGGACTTAACGATGTTTCAGCAACAGAGATACATCACTTCAAGAGTGCTAAAAAGGAGTTTTATCCCTCGAGACTATGAACTAGGAAACAAAGCTTTGCCTGAAAGCTGCTTCGTGCGCATAAAGCAAGCTTATGTTTTCAAAACATGTTTCAAGAAACGTTTCAAGTCATTTGCCATGATCTTGTTCGTTTTTGTTTGCCGCAAATATTGATGTCTATCTCGACAAAGTGACAAATCTCAATGTACTTATACACATTTTTGTGTTATGATGGTGTTCAAAGAGCTGATTGCAGTAGAATGCAGCATATGGGAGTTATAGCGAGAAGATTTAGAGAGATCGGCAAAAACTTTTTTTTTTTTTTTTTAATGAGGGAGCTTGCACTTTAGAGAACCGCTCGCATCAACGAAGAAACCTCTCAATGCATTCTAAAGATTTCAGTTATTTTGTGATTGCATAATGTGATTGCAGTTTCCACAAAATAGTGCATGCATTCTTGATAATCGCGCAAAAGCTGGAGCATAATGAAGCAGGATTTACACAAGTGTTCGGTTTTGAGTGCTTTTGCAGGAAAGATGTTTGTTTCTATTATGCAACTATTTGATTTTGCAGTTGTGGCGCACATTGCTTCCGGTATAGTCTGCTAAAAAGAATTCTGTCCTCAGGATGCCATAAGCTCAAAATCTACCATCACAAAGTTTTCAAACCGGTTTCCCACGTGCTGTACAAACAAACAAAACTTTGTTCAGTTCTAGCGACTTTCCTGGATCACAATTATTTGTTAAGACATATCAACAAGGCAAAGTGAATAACTTGACAGACGACTGACAGGGTAGCCACTGTTCTACTGCGCATGCGCTGCACGTTTAGTATAAGGGTGACACACAAGGAGCAAGTACAGTTCACTAATAGCTGTTCGAATAAGTTTGATCGTCCTTGTGTCATAGTTTCAAATGGAAATTTATTGACAGAAACTGTTGGACTGGTTATATTCCAACATGGATGTGTATAGGTGGACTGCTGTCTGTCTGCCAAGACCAACTTTTAGCTTCTTGTGAAGTTCTCCGCTGTTAGTCTCGGCGAGCCTAAACAATGAATGTGACTAAACCGGAAGCTTTGTACACACCTGCCTCGTTTTAGTAGTTAATTGGAAAAAAAAAATCATCTGCCAGCAAGTTGTAATTCCATCACAGATTAATCGTGGCGAACCCTGATTCGCTTTTAAACGAAAACCTACGAGTGGATTGACTAAACTATTGAGGAAAAATATCCAGTCAACTTTTACAAAATGATCTATCCCTTTTTTTAAAAAAGCAAACAGAAGAAAAATCGATGCCTAACCCCTGACTTCTTCCATCCGCCTAAGGTTTCACCCAATCAAAAGTCTTTCTGCATTTTGCAGGTTTCCTACCGCTAAAGGCTTTGAGTTATTTTTTCTTGCTTTATACTCCACTCTTGCGAACTTGTCACTATGGACCTAACAGGGAGGATGGGAGGCTGGGTTGCGAGGGTAGGGTAACTGCCCACAAATGAGAGCAATTATACTTTTTTTTCTCTTTTTGCGATTGCCAACAGCCTACTTGTTTAGAGATGGCGGCCCGGGGAATAGGACTCTTCCCTAGCTCTCAGCCATCAAGAGCGATCTCACTTGGAATCGGATTGGGATAGGTCCCAGATGTTGAGTCTGTCACATTCACGATTAATTCATCAAACCTTCTGTTCCTGTTCACATCTAACAATTATTTGATCGATCTGAGTGCAAGCACCTGTTTATGAATTTTTTAGACCCTCGTCTACTATGGTGATAAGACCAGGATTGATGACACTGAAGGAAATCGGTCATAGTTCGTCTTCTTCTCACTGTAACTATGATGAAAATCGTCATCATAACAGAGGATTTATTATCTATTTACGAAATATCATTTGTAATTATTGTTCTAATCTGTTAGGTTCTCTCTTTCAAATACATTAAAAAAACCTAAGTTAGGTGATGGGAAAAGAAAGGACTTATTAGCTTAGTTCTTTCGGTGCTTGCCAGTAAAATGAAAGATTTCTATGGTGTATAGGATGCCACAAGATCAGTTCATCACGAAGGCCCCACGGCATTTGGCTAATCAGGGTAAATTACTATTAATATTAATTACCGACGCCCCCGAGATAATGCCATGGAAACAGTTGCATGTAAATGCGCTCATTATTAGACACTAATATTTGCCAAATGAACTTTTGAACTTTTAGAAACAATTACAATCTCAACCCTAGCTTGAACCCAGAAGCATTTAGCTTTTGTGGGTTATTTTATTTTTCATTAATGTGTTTATGCATTTGATTGCTTCTCTCTTGGTTGAGACTGGGACCTGAGGTAAATTCTTTGCTTGAGTCTTTATTATTGTGTGGCAACCTAAATTTGAATTGCGGGAACGATTGTTTGTTTATTATTAACGGATCCACCAGGGTAGCAGACCTCATCGAACAAAAATTATGAACTGAGAGTGGAGGGTGAAGATGACATATTTATGTAGATGATCGAAATAACGATCTTACGGTTTCTTGACTGAAGGAAGTCATCTGTCTAACCGTCCTGTCAAATAATGGTCTTCTCGCTTGTTTTTTTTTTTTCATTACTTCCCTTGCCGCTTTCTTTCTTCCCTCCTTCCCTTATTAACTTTTTCCTTTCTTGCTAAATATAATGACATTTGTAAGATAAGAAAATAACTTACAATAAACACACCAAACTTTGAAAAGAATTATTTTCTTAAAAATGTGTCTACATTAAGAAATATCAAGTTCCTGAAGGTGTTAAAAGATTGCAATAGAGAAGAGTGTTTGACTAGTCTAGAAATATCCAAGATTTTCGTGAAATAAATTATTGTAAAACGACTAGGAAGTGGGTTTTAAAAAAGTGATAAATGAGTTTTGCTGATTTCTTGTTGCACCAGAACATTCCAGATTCGTCAGCCCGCAATTACACCTGTACTCACCGGTCTCACAGGTAAATGCCACGTAGGTGCAGCGTTTATATACATTCACTGTCGACCAGGCTATGGCCATGACAGACTGGTGTCAGATGACTATGTCAAGTGTACACACCTTTGGTTTTAGTGAACAAAGCAGCTTGTTGCCCTCATGTCCTGCTAGCCAAGACCAGTTTGTCCAAGACACTGTAGATAACATTGTCGCATCCGATGCCAAACTCACTCATGGTTAGGTAATGTACAGTCGTACATGTCATGAACTATGATGCTCATTTGTGACTACCAGTTGAAATGAAATGGTAACTTTTTGAAATCGAATGTCGAGAATGTTCGGAGGACTGCATTCATATCCTATTGAAATATCAGGACAACACATACAAAACTAAAAATTTCTTCATAAAAACAAAAAGAAAATTAGTAACCATTTAGTGTTATTGAAAGTCTAGTAAAGGTAAAAATGTGATGGAAACATAAACTATATTTGTTCGAAAAAAACGAATTGACAGTTTACTCCTCTTTCTACATTACTATGGTAAAGTGGTGAAATGGCGCTTCTAGAAAAAAGAGTAAAAATGACAGTTCTTTCGTCCTTCTGAAGTCCTTATCTGCAGCTCAGTAACTCTCATTTTGGTCGAGGAGAGAGCAAGAGAAGAGGACAGAGAAAGTGATTTTTACAGAGAGGACAGGAAGGACGAGAGAGAAGCTGTCTACGACGAAGTATAATTCGATTTTCTTTCCTTTAGAGTCTTGGTGAGGACCTGGCGTGGAATTAATGTAGGAGCGTCCATAAGCCTGGCCAAGAACCTAGAATGGGATTTAATGGTGTCAGGCTGATTTAGCCCTACCCTAGATTATCTTCTAGGGATGTGACAGTGTCTAGCGGATAGAAAGGCGAGAAAGCCGAGCATCCAAGCTGGAGCCTCGTTGCGATGAAGTGTACCTCGTCCTCGGTACTGCCATCTGGTTGTGTCATGTCACCATGCTCCTCGGCATCATCAGGATCTGTCAGCATCACTGTTTAGTTTTCCAACTACACCGTCCTTCGGTACTTCACACCCAGGCAGTTATACCGAACGGACCTCAAACATCTCGACGTGGTCATGGTTCCATGTTTATGTAATCCTTGTGATGTCCTAAGCTGTTACACCAATATTGGTAAAACTGTAAGTTCTAGATATCTACACAGAAATCCAAATGTTGAAGGCATAAAGACTTAATCCTTTTCCCAAAATGAATAGGCTTGCACTGTTGTGTTGGTGTAAATACATGATATTTTCATGTCCAGGGTTCTCCATGTTCAAAGTTACAACATTCAAGATCCCACTTCTTGGCTTTGTCTTGAAATCTGGAATCGCTGGTTGTCGTGATGTCTTTAGTGGATCCAGTTACACTGGGCAACTTTCTTTGCAGTCAACTTTTTTCAGCTTCTTGATACCACCCCAGAAAGTTCTAAATCATAATTTCAAACGGGTGGTTTATAAAGTTCAGTTAAGTCCTTTTTGCATTCCTTTGTCTCTCTGTCTACCCGCTATCTTTGCCACCTTCACGAGAACTCAGCAGTTTCTGTGTGATCCACGTTTACACAAAGACAATGAAAATTGTAGTAGTGGGCTTGGATGATGCGGCATTATGTAGACAACTTTCAGCTTGAAATAGTTGTGCACCTTTATGATTCATGCACAGCTTTGCTTACACGTCAACAAAACATTGTAAAGATGAAAAGTTTACCTACTGTCAGGGTGCAGTAACGAAAACGGATTACTTTTAAAGATAACAACTTCTTAGAGGCATTTTGGCCATGAAGAAATTGAGTTTGGGTGTGTGCTTAATCCTGTTGTACTCTCGGTATTGCTTGCAAATTCTCTGGGCTGGGAAGCAATGAACACAACAAACCACAGCCTGCAATATGAATAAAGTGACAGACTTTCACATCTCTAGACTAACAGGCTTTATGGTGCATAAAAATGTCCTCGAAACGTGTTGCAATGCCCCAGAATTATCCATCTCAGGCCAAAGTTACCTCTCTCTTTTGTGACAGAGAGAAAGAGGCGTCCATGACTGGTTGAGAGACCGAACTGGGGGCATTGCTGGTCGTGGGATGTGTATTTTAAACACTTAGATTCGTCAGAAAGAACAGTGGAATCAGCTGGTAGGGCCAGACCATATCGCCATGTAACGAGAGTAAGTGTGTGTGGCAGCACGAGCGAGGGCTTTAAGCGCTGGACACGTCCAAAAGTTTCTGGCTGTGAAGTATTTCCGTGCCGGCCGCCGGCCCACTCACGGAGCGTTCGGGGCCCCTACTTCCGCCGCATCTGTCGTCATCTCCGGTGGCCTCAGACACCGCGGGGAGCCAGTCAGTGTCTGGGGACACGCAGGGGGAGTCGCCTCTCCGTCCTGCGCCGTCTTCATGGCTGCTGCCGGCGGAGTCGTCGTCGCCATGGAAATCGTCTTCCTCTTCCTTTTCAGCCTCACAAAGGGGTGCAACTGTTTTTGTCGCGAAGACCGGCGTCTGGCCGCCATCAGTCTTTCTCTCCGTTCCGTTCGTCGCTTTGGGGCTGATGACGATGGCCGTTTTGCACGTTTTTGTTGTCAATGTTGCCGTCCTCTTGAAAACGGTTTTTTGTTGCGGGCTTACCCCATCGCCTTTTCGTCGGAAGGAGAAGTTGCAGATGACTCGGTCAGATTTAAGGCGCGCACTTTGCACCTTAGTTGGCTGCTGGTGTTGTCACCTGGAGGACCGTAGAAACAGTCGCTGGCTGGGGCAGACGAACATCGCTGGGGCAGCTTTGATGTGTCCTCTTGTGTTTCGTCCTCCACGTCGTCGATCATTACTAAATCCGAAGACTCCCCGGAGAAATCGGAACTGAAGTTTTCGTGGTCAGAGTCCTTGGGAGAACTGACGTCACGTCCGCTGAGACCGTTTCCGCTTCCGCTTGACTCTTCGGACGGAAGCTGTTGAACGGAGGCACAATCCACCAGACTGGAGCCCATTTTCTGGAAGGAGTGGTTCAACGTGGGGACATCGATGGTGTGTTGTCGCGGCAGACAAGCGGTGGAGTCGTTGTCAGCACCGAACAACTCCGCGTCCTTCAGCCGCGTGCTGTCCATCACCTGCGACTTGGACCTGCCCAGACAGGCCTTGTTGCCCTGCGTGCGTGCCCGGATGTCGCGCTTGCTGGACATGCCGCTGTCCAGGGACGGAGATGGGAAGAGAAGCGGCAGGACTTGGCAGACGAGTCCTGCGGGTGGCTGGCATGGCTGGCGCACACGCTGCTGCGGCTGCGGGACAGGGACGTTGCCAGCTTGGCCACCCGGTAGAATCTTGTGACCGGCTTCAGGAACTCCACCTCGTCCTTCTGGTAGCCTTGTTGCAGGCACCACTCCAGCGGCGTCAGGTGGCGCTCCTTGTCCTTCAGCACCAGCGAGGCTCGACCCTTCTGGGCCAGGATCTTCGCACAGTTCAGATTCCCGTTGCGCGCGGCCACCAGGATGGCAGTGTTGCCATCTTTGTTGTAATGGTCGACCTGCAGCCCAGACGACGGAAGTTGCGCACAAGCAGCTCAGTAGCCACGTCATTTCCGACGGCAGCGCTGTAGATCAAAGCGGTGTTTCCTGCAACAATATTGAGATATCGCTAATAGAAACACTCATCCTGAAGACAGACTGTTTTACATGAACGACATTGGTTGCTTGTTATTATTTTTCTATTGTTTAAAGTATGTTTTAAGTAAGTGGAGTAGCTCGAGATGCAGATAAATGATTCAAGTAATAAAAAGAAATGATTCACAACATTTTTTGATTAGTCATGCCTCTTATTCTTTCAAATTGCTGTTTGAAAATCGAAATATTTGTGCAGTCTGCAAGTAATAAAAATATTTCCAATGACACTAATTGTTATTCAGACCAAATAGTTTAACTATTTCTGCATACAGGGTTGGAGGCAAGAAGCCAGTTAAGGTAGACAAAATGTTGCCTCATATCTTCACATGAAAGAAATTAACGCAGAAATCAGACAATGTGTTGTAAAGGTCTTGTAGTTTTTTTTTAGGTTTAGTAATGACTAAAGCTCACTAAAAGCAAAGGACACGACATTCATGGAGAAAAATCGAGAATATAGGGAAAACCGAAAATCTTCATTCGTTTTTTCTTTCAGTTACTTAGAAGTATAAATGGATATAATACAAGGAGGGTAATCGGTAAAGTTTTTGCCATCTCAAAACAGAAAGAGCTAACAGGGTGATATTTTTTACCGCAATAATTTAGCAATCCTTAGTCTTACTGAGAGCCAAATAAAATAAACATTTATTGTATACTTATTTAAATCTGTACTCCCCACATAATTATCAGGAATTCATCGGCTCAGTCGTCTTCCCAGTCGTCACTTCTAAAACATAATAGCAGGAAAGCTTCTTAATGGATTACAAAAAATAAAATCTGTCACAATCCATCCATTATGTACATAGCTATTTTTAGCAAACTTCTCATTAAGGCCGTTGCTATGACTTGATTACTTTGGACATTGTGAAGAAACAAGCTAGAGACCCTGGAATGTTCTTAAGTAATCCTGAAATTTAACTTACAGACCACAAATTCCTCATTTATTGAGAAATCATTAGTGGTCTTCGCCAGGGACCCGGTGCGGAGAGAAGAAAAGTGCAGGCGACATCAGAATGTTCTGGAATTTTACTTTCAGAATTAAGGGCAGAGATGGAAGTTAATCATTTCCTGGACCCGACTTTCCCAAAAATACAGAGAAGCAATAACATTACATTATCCGTAATTATTTAATGATAAAATAACTGATTTATTGTAACTGATTCCCGATGTTGGAGGCAGTCTGTGCGACATTACAACTCGGATTCAAGCTTCAGCCCTGGCGGTTGTTGATGCTTTTATTTATTTATTGTGTCTATTGAGTAACCCTTGCAGTTGAAGCTCTTTGTTCAAAGGAAGTTGCACATGATGTCTGATCAGCTTGTATAGAATAATCACTGTTGTCCCAGCATCGACTAAGGACACACAGACTGACGAACATGCATACATGTCCTGTATTCATCATTTTTGCATTGTCATATTATCAGCCGTCCTCAAGCTCCAATCCCTAGATTTTAAACTCTTTAATCATTGGAATCGAAACATCTTCCTTGTTCTGGAAGATTAAACATTTCTTTCCCTTCTCTGTTTCGGAGAGAAGGACGAAACTTTTTAGTTCACTGACTTCTGCGGGGCATGCGCACAGCGACTTCAACGGACCTTTTTACTGTGGCCAATGAAAATGCAGTATTTAAAAACAACTGGGGACTAAATTTCGGTGAAAGGTGCTGAAGGAGATTTAAGAGAAACTTTCCATACAAACGTTGTTGCCAGTCTGGTTTTTTATGGATGTTTTATTAATTTTTATTTGCACATGCAGATAACTTTTTTTAAAGAGATTGTATCTGTCTGTATGTTTGTTTGTCTGTTTGTTTGCCTGTCAGTGTAAAAACAAAAATCACCATTTTCCTCGCAGCTCCTCAGTCAATTAAACTAATTAAAGGCTGACAAAAACATATCAAGCGCATGCTTGTAGCTTTCTTCACTCTTTCTTACTTGTCCTCCCACATGTGTGCTTTAAACTCTCTGACCATCTCATCGATGTTAGAAAATGGGGAGGACAAAAAAAAAAAAAAAAAAAAAAACCCAGGGAAGCAACGGTTTATTTGAAAACGAGCGCATTTCTAGGAATATCACGAGCATCTCGTGACACGACAACCAATCAGCAAGTCGCTGAAATCATGAATATATTTATTTAAAGACAATCAGCAGGCACGCAACGTGTCCTTTTTTTGAAAAACTCCGAAACATTCCCGAAAATGAAGAAAATAAATAAAACAAATCGGTCGCTAATGTTCTTGCAGATTCACGCAAAGATCTGTCTGCGGATATTTATGAATCTTGGCATTCATGAAGATTGTGAAAGCATTATTTTTTGATGATTTGCTCGTTTGTTTGTTTGTTTGTTTGTTTGTTTGTTTGTTTGTTTGTTTGTTTGTTTCTTTCTTTCTTTCTTTCCTTTCCTCTTCGTTATTTCTTTTGTTTGTTATCTTTGTACACACAATATTATACACGCAGGTGTACAGACTCACCTGCTTGTAACTGTTGTAAGGTGGACATCACATTAAATTAATATGAAAGTAAAAATATTTGTGCGAATGTCATCGATTCTTCTTTCGGACAATAGAAGTTCTTGGTGAATGAAAAACACGTTTTCGGTTAGTTCAGGTTGTTGGCCTGCCTTATCATCATGCTCTTACCAACCAGTTACACCGTTTGTTGACAACCCCTGCTATGCCATACTTAATGCAACAGAAAACAACTCACGGGCGTTAATACCTGGAAGACGAGGGTTTGTGACAACTAAGAGGAAAAGACAATTTAACCAGATTAAACCCTTAAGTTTCAGATCCCCTCCAACTGTCGGAGGTAATTTGTTTCACTACATTAAGCTTCCAACATCTCCCAAGACACACCTTAGCTACACAGGCTTTAGCTTCTTTGGGAATACAATGCTGCCAAGGAGTTAGCTAAGAAACTAAGGCAGCATCTAAACTCAAACCCACCCAGACATCAGAATCTTTAACAACATAGCCACAACTACCACGGAGGTTTCTCGGCTATATGTATCATTCATTTTTTTCTTCTTTATGTCGAAGCTGTTCATCCACAAGTGAACTCGAGTCTTCCTCCTTTAATGCACGAGCTTAGAAAGTGGACCAGAAGGTAGAGGACGAGTTCCTTGCCCACATCACGTGTTCACTATTTTGCAGAACTCAGTTTCGTGAACTGGATTTATCATCCAAACCCGATGTGTCCGCTGCTTCCCTCAGCCTCAATATCTTGTCGCCTGCTATGATGATACTTAAAACCTGAATGAAGGCTCTTTGGATTTTCTCATTCACCCGCTGCACGCAAACCCTGGAGAACTCTATAGCAAGCCAGGAGACAAGGAAATGGAGGCGGTCGGGAGGGGTGGAAGGGAAAAAATAATGTAGTCTTGCCTCACATTAAGAAGAGCAGGCTCCTCGGAGGGCTCCCATCTTTGAGTGTGAAAATATGTAGCATGTATCTGCATGCTGCTGGCGGGAGGGCATCACGCAAATGGCCCCTGAAAAATCTCTTGCAGCTAAAATATTGTGCTCGTGTGAGGAAGGACGTCTCGTTGACGCCTCCTATTAACATATTGAGACGATAACAGACGATCCTTTGCCCTACATGTGATGTGTTACGATTAGAAGCAAACATGGCCGTTTGTGAAGTACCTCCGTCTTCGAGCAACAGAGGAAGAATCGGGTAGACTTTGCACGAACATGGATTTACTTGAGAAAAGGGAGTCCTTCTGGTGGACCTTTCACTACACTCCCTGGTCCCTGACCAGTGTTTGAGCTGTGAAAATAAGCGATCAGCAAGTAGGTACCTCGTAGATAACAAGTACAGAAAACATGTAGATAACAGGTAGGCGACAGGTAAGGGTGCCAATTAAAGGTGCCAAGGAAGTCACTAAGAAATGGAAGCAAAGCAGTCGGTAGGCAACACATAGACAACAGGTAGGAAGAGAGTAGACAACAGGTAGGAAGAGAGTGGACAACAGGTAGGAAGAGAGTAGACAACAGGTAGGAAGAGAGTGGACAACAAAGATACACAGAAACAAACACGCAACGAGTAACCAACGTACCCAAGACATCCTCGACGTCGGGCTTGACGTTGTGGTGGTGGATGAGGATGCGCACGATGTCGTTGCAGCGCTTTTCGCAGGCGTGGATGAGGGCCGTGCGGCCCTGGCTGTCCGCCATGTTGACATCAGCGCCGCTCTCCAGCAGAATGTGAACGATCTGGTCTCGCGTCCCTTCCTCCTATCACAAAACAGTTTGAATATCCTTAAATTGTCGTATCTCAAACTCTCTGTTACACACAGAGTTCCACCACGTACTTCGTTGCAACTTTTACCAAAGTGAAATAAAATATTTTATGAATCTGACGCTCCATTGAAAACAAGAACGTCATTGAAAAACCAACTGATAGCTCGAGCATGTTTATGTCCGAACGCTAGCTTTATCAAATTAAAATCAAATTGTAAGTGAAACATGGCAGGTTGAGATTTATATGACAGATTATGACTTTCTGAATGGTTTCCACCCAATACCCCGGGTGTCAAGTAACGAGCTGACGTGCAATCTTGTCTAAAACACAGCTGCGCGCCAGATTTCTGACGCCGCCATGTTTCATACTCTTTGGTGAAGGAAAACAAACTGACCCTAATTCGCGGCGTAGAAGAAGCCATTTGTCAAGAAAGGCTTTAGCTGTCACCCCAGACTCCTCAGCTTTGCGCTGTACTCACGACTACATTTACAGAGACTGGAAGTTAACTGCGGGCGCTGGATGGTCGCCATCAAGTCCCTCGGCAATAAAACACCGCCGCCTCCTTGTACCCACCGACAGCTGTGTTTTCAGTGGGATGGATGTAAACAGCTGGTGTGCATCCACAAGGTTTGAGAGGAAACGATTTTAAACCTCGGTATTTATTATTTGAGATTAACTTGTCATTTCTTTTAGTTTGTTTCCTTTAATAATCGACATATGAACGGAGTCCAAGACCACGCAGTGTACAAGAATTTTCTCTGTCTCTCTCTCACTCACTGACACACTTGATTTACAGTAAAAATAGTCGTTGGAGAATGAAATACATCGCCTGACTGCGAAAACATCGGTGATGGACTCCGGAGGGTGCAAGTGCGTGCAAACGGATGAAAGGCAACAGTCACAGGTGACCAATCAGCGCGCGGCAGACTCCTCCCTGATTGAAGTCTCCTCGGAGCAGCGGCCACCCTGGTACCATCTTCATCTACCGAAAAAATGAAATCAGACCTGAGCCAGACCGCGTTCTCCGACATCACTACCGAGGGACCGAAGCTTTCGATTCATTTTGGCCGCACGGTAACGATATTCTCACTTAACACTGGACCCCTGCCTTCCGTCTCCGAGAGAAATGTGAAAACGAAGGGCCCTTATTTACGGTATCGGTCGAGATACAGCCCGAAGTAGTCTAAAGCAATAAGGTTGATTGTCAGTCGGCAAACCAAAGGACTGGACTGGGAGCAGGACTAATGAAAAAATCGAGAAGAAATATTTTAACTGTCGAAAAGCTCTCATTATTCAATTGAAGCCAGAAGCGGAGACACCATCACCTTTTAGCGATATTGCAGGCGTCTGTTTTTCCGCTGCAGGGGTGGTACACGGGGTGGTTGGCCTCATGCCAGACGGTGCTAATGTATCTCGCATGCTACCTCCTGATACCCCCCCTGAGTTTTCCTGAAAAATATCTTTCAAGAGGAAAGGGTACTACTGCAAGGTAGATTTATATCAGGCCACAAATAAACCCAGGAACTGAATTCCTTCTCGGACTTGTAGTAATGGGTATTGTCGGGATGCTGGTCACAATGGCCGGAAACCTCTGAGGTTCATTTACGACTGATCCACACCCACGGCATGACTGTGCATCTTGGAATTTGGCATCGGAGTAGGACATGAAGAAAAGCTGCGAAACTTTCTTCAATGAATACATTTAGGTCATCTGCAAACCTCCAATATCATCCCCAAACTTTTCCACCTTCACGTTTGTGCCTTCTTTCTGGAAACTATGAAGGAACAAGTTCGCGGATATATGCAAGCTAGGACAGAGAGGAGACAGGGACAGCCAAAGGAAAGACAGAGAAGATCACAATACTTTTATTATTTTTTATAAACTGAAAGTGCATTTGAGATTTAACCACGTTCAGGAAATTATTTCCGCTTTTCAGCCATCGAAATCAGCGTTTTCCCTTGAGGATGCCCCAGTCCGGAGCCAGTCGATATGGTGGGTAATAGATGTCAGTGCCGGAGCACAGCAGACTGCGGTTCCCAACGTGCTTTTACCTCAGAAACTCACATTGTTATTCCTTCATCACTATTCCTCAATTATTTTACTCGAAAACAATGCACAACTGTTTGCTGTTTAAAGCAGACGTGTGTTTCAATATTCTGCTTTTTCTTCTATTTTCATCTTCAGGTTCACTCCTTGAACTTTTCTTGACTTGGAGGTGCTCTGGCAAAGCAAGTTCAATATTTTCGATGTTTTACATTGTAAATAATGAGTCTAATCTTTCAAGCTCGTTGCTGCACGAGTGTTTTGCTTTGTTACTTTTAGGAAGCTCTTCTGTATTGGAGGTTAGAACGGCGTTTCGCAAAAAAAACAACAAAAAAACAAAAACAAAAAAAAAAACCAAAACGAAAGCATCTTCCACTAGTGAGGTGAAGGCAAATAAAGATTTCAGTGCATATTAATTATAATAATTGAGAAGGAATGCTTGTAAACAAGTAGGTACAGTCAGAGGGACCAGCTAATGTACAATATACATAATATTTACGAAGAAAGTGAAAGGAGCCGACTGAAGAACATATTTCCCTGTGGAGGAACAAACTAAAGTTTCCTAAAGATATATTGTGGAGGAATATATAATTTTATATACAATTTTAACACCAAGTTGTAGACATTGCCTTTGAAATTCGAAAATTTGGATCCCTGTAGTGCAGAACTGAGTAGTGGCTATCATCTTGTTCCATTGCTCACTTCTCCTCCTCCTCCGACCCCACCAAACGATTTCAATTTTGGAGAATATGCGGCTGCAGTTCAACAAGAGTCGTTCGTCTAACAGTTTTGGAGGCAATCCATCAATTTTAGCTCGCTCTCTAGCAACCTCCTGACAAATCTTCCTTTCTCGTGCTCCTTGGCGCGTGCGCTACATTCAAGACCATCAGTTTTTTTCCCCAAAGAGGAAGAAATGTTGATGCCTGGGAAAGGTGCACAAAACTACTAAAATATTAACATACTTTTGGGGGTAAAATTTTCACTGGACCTCGTTGTTAGATAGTAATACGAAGAAAAGCGCAAACATGTCGCCATAAATACTCTTCCCACTTTTCTATCTCATTTAAATTATTTATATTTGTTATGTTTTTTAAACAAGCTCTGTTATTTTTGTTTAAAATCATCCTAGCTCCTATGCTTCAAACAGAAAAAAGGAATACACCATTCTTTATACGTATATTAAATACATCACATAGACATGCAACAATCCAATTTAAAGCTGGTTAGAAAAATAATAAGCCACAGAAGCATCAAAGAAAAAACAAACTCCTAAAAACCCTTTCAAGGCACGATGAACAAACGAGGGATTTAATTAAAGACCATGATGTTGATGAATCACATTTCACACCAGTATTCTCTGTTCTCTGGAAGCAATCTTCAGAAGGCAACCCAAGATCCCAGGCTACCTCAAGAGCTGGTCACCGCCGCCGCCTTCCTGTCTCCCTCAGGAAAGCTGATCAAATTCTATTCATGTTCTGAACTAGGTTCTGGTACAAGAGTTTTCTTGTTTATTACCTCTTATTTCTTTTCAAACTTAGCTTTTAAGTCATTCAGTGCGCCTCACTTCACTTTCAAGCTGGAGG
The DNA here is from genome assembly GCF_003073045.1 of Pomacea canaliculata. Taxonomy (NCBI): domain Eukaryota; kingdom Metazoa; phylum Mollusca; class Gastropoda; order Architaenioglossa; family Ampullariidae; genus Pomacea; species Pomacea canaliculata. Next base: position 6,117,075 of record NC_037597.1, on the reverse strand, counting down.
TGAAATTGCTGTAACCCCCTTGAACATAGTAGAATGGGGTATAGACACCCTTCCTGAATAAATATCAAAGAGATCCTACTTTCAAAAGCCCAAGAAGTGCTAGACAGACAAAGAAAGTAGAACAAACAAGACTTGGTCAAGAATGACATCCCTCATCTCTGCAACCAAAGGACAACATCGATGAGAGAAAGTGAAAGTAAAGGTGTGAAGTATCTATCAAGTATATTCCAGTGAACTCTGACATCGTGAAGAAGATAAAGGTAGAAAAGGAGAACTGATGTCTGACCATGGAGTAGGGAATGGCACGGGGTGACCAGAAGCAAGGTTCGTTACCTACTGCAGACCCTCACCGAGACAGGTGAATGCAAGACTTCGGTCAATGAAAACAAATAACAGAACCAGCAATCAGATTCTTTTTTTCGCATTGGTACAACAGGATTACAACGACAAAGGACTCCTACAGAATGTATTCAAGCTTAAAGAAATAAAATCTTATCAGTGTCTTGTAAATACATCAAATGTACAGACATACATGCTCCCTAAAGACAAAAGCTCTTTGAGTGCCGTTGGCGGCCAGCCAAATCTTTGTTGGAGAAGTTGGAAAAGTAGGAAGTTTCCAGATGGTTATATCTTGAAAATACTTATTGATTTTGAAAACCATAATTTGAATGAAAACACATTCAAAGGGTACAAAGGCGAGGGTAACACAGGTCAGGATAAACTACGAAAACAAGGAAACAAGGTCGTGGAATGTTCTGGTTGATGGACGCAAAATAGGAACACACGCACAAAAACTCACAAACACACGTGAACGCAAGCACGCACTCCCAGTAAATAAGGTTTATGTAGTTCATTAATAAATATTATTGACTAGCAGCATACATGGATGGCATTAGAAGAAATGGAAAAGGTTGTGTGCCGTGAGAGTCCATCGACTTCCTCTGGAGCAGTTCGAGCGAAATTCTTCTTTGTCATTCCTTTCACCGCTTGGCTCTTGTTCCTAGCGCCCCACAGGCTTCTTCTGTCATCTTCTTCACATCTATAGCCGAGTGCAGGCGGAAGGAACGGTGTGTCTCTGTCTGTGCAGACCTTCTGGCAGAGCATTGACTTCCGGTCCAACTTGTGGCCAAAGCACGGCGAAGTGCAGTCTCTGGCTCCGCGAACCCAAGTTCGGGGCGTTGTTTATGTAACGACCCCCATCTGATGCATGGGTATTGAAGGCTGCTGACGTCAGCATTACCTATCCATCAACGGAATCAAGTAGTGCGCTTCACCTTGCTGCGTGCACAAGGTCGGTGAAAGTCGGTGGACTAGAGTTACGGGGCCTGGCAACCCGTTCTCTCCCCTCCTGCTGCTTCCTTTAACCTTATCAACTCAGTTCGTAGTAATGCTTAGGCCGGACGGCATTTATTTGCCAATAGCTGCTTGAAAGATCCATTTTGGTGATTTTTAAAAAATAAAATAAGTTACTTGATACATTCCGGTGAGTTCAACAGTAAAGGTCAACAGAGTTTCTTGCTTTCTTGTGACTGATGTGGTATACTTGTAGCTGTTGATTGAGCTACAGCTGAAAAAATTTAAACGTTTAAAATTTCTTGTGTATTTGGTGAATCATTTGCAGAAAGAATGCATATTGCGTAATATGCTGCATATTGATTTTAATGAACACAAAATTTAATGTTCTCAAAACGACAGAATGTTGTTTCCAATTCTAAGCTATCGGATATCTTGATATGTCCTCCCGCTATCTCTGAAAAACTACTTCAGCATCATCATAGCACTCCCTCCCATCCAATGTTTTTCTTTTTTGTTGTTAATTCTGTTCTGTTAATTCTTTCAAAAAGAAATCAAACCAAATATTCATTTTATCATACTCGTGACTATGCAAATTATTCTCCAAAAAACCTTCCTTTGACACGAAAAATAACTTTAAACATTTTCACACTCTCGCGCTAACCGTTGCTCAAACTGTCCCATTTGCAGTCGGGCTTACAAGATTTTTGACAAATATAACGATAAAATACTGCAAATGAGTGGCTTAAATTATATGAAATCGATGAAAATATTTGTAAAATATGGTAATTTGTTAAGTGGTGGGAGAAACGAAGTGAGATTAAGAGAAGACAAGAAAAACAATGATGACGATGACATTATCATTATTATTAAATGAAAAAAATGGTAGCAGAAAAGGAGAGAATTAAAGATAGAAAGAAAAAGACAAGATGGAGAAAGAGATTTCAAGATAGAAATAAACTATTGAATAAAGAAAAAAAATTGAAGAAAAGAGACGAAAGGAAAGCAAAAAAGGAGGAAGAATAAATGAAGAAAGAAGAAGGGAAGTAATTTACATGATTTTATGACTTAAAATTTGGCTTAACAGGTTTTTTTAACAAACACGACGATAAAATATTATTAAGTTAAATTTTATGACACACAAGATTAATCAACAGTTGGAAATGGATTGATGGGCGAGTCGATTCAACGTGACGCCCACACGCCATTGTGGACACTCGTGCAGCTCGTCCCTCGCTGGTCCTGGACAAACGCTCTTCACTGAAGGAGGCGACATGATTTCTGCAGGTCACGCAGCAGTCAACAGGACGCTTGTCCTCGAGCACTTCCTGTTGTGGACCTGACTCCACCCACACCACATCCCACAAGTACTTTCCCCGACAACGACCTGGCCCCTGACCGACAATGACCCTTATCTTCGTCTCACGCGATAGTTCGAGGCTCTCGGTTCAATGAACTCGGTGGATTGCTTTTCGAGGACCTGCGTGAATGGATGCTGCTGCTGCTGCTGCTCAACACAATGGAGCCGAGAGAGAACCTGTAGATGACAAGGATTGAAGCGACGATGCCGTGCAACCTCAATGTCCTTGACTACAGGAGTTCACTTCTCAACTTTCTCAAAAAATGTCTTTGTCTCTCTTGGCAAATAAAAAAAATGGACCGAGAACCTTCTTACACCGGTAACCAACTTTAAGGTCGTCCAACAAATGATGATGATTAACATGACTTGTATGCTGTTCCATGTTTGAGAGAGAGGTGGAGAGAGAGATGGGCAGAGTGTGAGAAAACTGTATACGTGCATAAACACATGTACACGGGTAGAACTCGACACTATCTGAAGCCATTAGTATCTGTGGTCTTGGCATACTCGCAGGTGTGTGCGGTACGATTGCGGTCGGAAACAAATATTTCACCTCCTAATGACAGCGCAGAAAGGGAGATAGATTATCTGCCAACTCGTTTCGCTTGAGTGTAAAGTATGATCACAAGGCTAAGGTTTATGCTTCCCAGAAGCCCTTGCAAGTCCGCATACGTAGCCAACGGAAAAATTTGAGTTATCGCATTTCTCTCTAAGGTGCTTCTGGGATTGAGCAGGGCTGCTTGTAAAGAGGGGATGGAAGAGATTGAAGGGATATATTTACGGGCTCTGGAAATGTTGCAGAAATTAGTATTTAGTCAAAAAGTTTTTCTCTTGAGTGCATGTATGTGTGTATACGTGAAGATATATGAGTGAAGGGGGGAGGGGAGAATAATGTTAGCTGGTGAGTGGTTTACAACATGAGTGAGTCGATAAAGAGAGGACATACGGAAAGAGAGAGATGTAGTAAACAAACCAGAAGTTGAGTACTAGACACAGGTACATGCTATACATCAGCCCCTCGATTAGCTGTCCATTAAATTAAAGTGTATCAGGCTGCTTTCAATGGATTTTCTGATAGTAAACAAACTACCTTTGTGTCTGTCGGTCAACGAATGAAATTGCAGCCAAACAGTCAATAGTCTGGACTCGCCACACAATGTCTGCTCGTTAGCAACTAGTTGGTTTACATAATTTGCATCCTTGGTGTTTATCTTTTCCATCCTTTCGGGGATTTTTTGTTTTCATTTGTTTCTGCTCTTCCCGTCTCTCTCTTTTTTTTTTTGGTTCTAATGACTGAGTGTCGTTTCAGATTTGTTTCTTTAGAGCGCAGTTGTTTGCACGACTTGTTGAAACCACAGGACTGGAACTGAAATTGGGGGTTAAAACTAATAGCTTTCTCCATACATCATGGCTTTCACAAACGACAATGTTGTGAAGCGCAGGCCTTCTCCCTCGGGCCTCCACCTAATGAATGAGGAGATAAACAGCTTTTCACATGGTTGTGGTGTAGCGGAAGGCAAAGTTTGTCCTTCCTGTTGTGTCACCGAAATAACTCTGGCACCGTGCAAAGTGCCCCATCAGGCTTTTCCAGACTGGTCTCTCACATTTTGAGTAGCTTTATAATTGTTTGGTTGGAAGTTTGATCGAAAAAAAGTTTGTAAAGCAGTTTATGTTGAAAGACACATACATATAAACAAACAAAGTTTGTGAGATTCGTGCGTGGAAGAAAGGAAGGGGGAAGAGATAAAATATATATATACTGCGGGGGGAGATGAATAACGGGATGGTGTAATAACATGAGAGTCTGAACACGGACAGAGGGGTTAAAGAGTTCATTCAGGCCAGATAGTGGTTAGCATGCCTAGACATAGACTCCAGTATACAACCTCCGGCTGCCATTGCCTAATGGATTTATAATGGTTTGGTGGAAATCCTCCGTGTAATTACCCTCAAACTCACCTCATTGTGGACAACCGATACCACTGCCCATGACCGAGAGTTTGAGACTATGTTACACGATCTGTTCATCGCCCTTCTTCTCCTTTGTTATAATTACTCTTTTTCATTCTATCCCCTTCTCTCTCTCTGTTTCTTTGTTTTCTAAGCAACTGTCGTTTACTTGCACAAAGGTCATGAAACAAAATCGAAGCTACCCGGTAATCTCTTCTTCTCAGTTTGAAATAAAGAAGCCATTTCTTTGACAGTTCCGAACCTGCAATCGTTAGAAATATTTACCCAGCTTCAGGGTCCAAACAAGGCAGACGGTGGATGCAGGATGCTTACCTTTATAAGGTTACTTTCTGAAAGAAAGAAGATTAGAGTTGGTGGCACACTACACCATGAACAGGCGAAAGAAAACAAAATAAATGTATATCAGCGAGAAAAATGTCCTTCCTGATATAAAATAAGACTGTTTCTCGGTAACTAGCCTGTGATGAGTTGTCGAGGAATGTTTTAAGTGTATTTCTACTTTATTTATGGGATTTTCCCCAGAAATGTATTCATTATGTCCGTTTGCTTTTTCTGTGTTTTTATTTTTAATTTATCGTAGAGTTACTCCAGTTTTTGTTTTCTTTAAGTGTCTTCATGATTTCATCCTTTCAGTCATTTATCTCTGCTTAGAATATTTTTATTTTTACAAAGTTCACACACACACACATATCTAAACGAATGAAAAAATGATATCACGTGCACGGACTCCACATTCAACTACACTCACACAAGTACAGACATACAAACACACTGCACACAGACACTCAGGCAAGTGCTTACCACACACCGACACACACACCCACAATCCTCTCCTCTTCCACAGAAAACTTCAATATTTAATGGGACAGAACATTTGTATATCCCTGACAATAACTCCGCCGACCGTGGAAAGTCTCCTAGCCCTATAAACATTTGTGAAAGCCTGGCTGTCTGTGTATAAACCTGTCTCCCATACACAGCATCTACCCCGCCCCTGGTGCAAGGTCGGACAGAACACTTTCAGATTATCAAAGTCGTTAGAATAAAATGCACCAAAGTTGTTTGGCTGTTCCGGGTTACTCGGCGGTTTTTACAGTTCATGAACGGTTTTCTCCATTGATTTCAAGTCCATTTCCACGTTCTTTTGATAGAATTAAATAATCATGGCCTGCGAACGCAGAATCTGCATTTCTCGTGATTTTCTCGTAAAAGCGAATGCTTCCCAACTTTCATAATCCTCAGTTTGTGTAATCACCCATGAGAGAACTCTAGCTCCTGGAGTCTTTTCTTCCGGTTTGAACTCATATTACAACAGGTCGTGAGGCCAGTTACATCTCTGAAATATTGAGCCATTCGCTGGTTTTTCAGTTTAAAAGCAAGGGGTCAACTGTTTGTTTGTTCGTTTTTGGGGGGGGGAAGATTAATTATTTTGTATTCAACATCTCTATATTTCAGCCAAGACATCTAAATAGGTTGGTTTTATATATATATATGTTGTCATTCTTCTGTCGTTCCACATTAAAACTTATTTTATTCGAAGATGTGAGATTGAAGTCTGCACAAGATGACCAAAACATTTTATATATTTCAGTATGCCTTTCAACTGTAAGTATTCAACTAGGGATTCTATGTTTGTTGTTTAGATTAATAGATCGCGATATATGTATGTACACATACATTTTATACATTCACTATGTGGACACTACATAGAAAGAGTTTAGATAAATACACACACACACACAAATACATAAACGAAATGTGACATAAAAATAACTTTTAGCTGAAGAGGGAATGTTTTTATGGCTGAACCGATCTCTACATACTTATATCACTCATATATAAATATAAGTACAAACAAATATCAAATAATTGTTTTATGAAGTGTTCTTTATCATTCAAACATACAAACATTCAAACATCAAATTTTAGTTTAGTATCACCTAAATTGCATGTCATGTATTTTAACCTGCTACTTAGTATGCATAATATGGCAAAAATAAAAAAAAATTGGTGAAAAAAGGCTTAGAAAGTTCTTTGATAGAACATGTCTTTGTGTCCAAGAAGAAGCCCAAAGGGTAAAATTGGCAAAAGCTCTTGCCCTTCAGGTAGAAAAGGTTGCGAGACTGATCATAACACTTGTTGATGATATAGGAAACTCATTCCCTACCCCAGCCATTACCCATTGATCTCCGTGGGACTGGAATAAAAAATGGGAGACTGGAAACGGATACAGTGTCGAGACATCGCACGAGTCCTGCAGACGACGACCCCTGCACTAGACGATTGCTTTTGACATTTGGACAAAGGGAGGGTTCGCTTCTCGACCAGCTTACTTTCTGAAGTATAATTAACCTACTTTTACATTATACAATCGAATTTTCAGGGAATTTTCTTTTCTTGTGCTTCTTTGGTATTTTGAGTTTTGCGTAAAATAAACTCAGCTGAATTGAACACAGAGTCCCATAGCTTTAAGGTTGTGTTTTGTTGTTTGTTTTGGAGAGTTGTTTGGGATAAACAAGGTCACGTGATCTGTTCTCGTGGCGTGGAGAGGGAAGATGCCGGTGAGTGATGTAACTTGGGGATGATGCCATCACATGATTAAGAAACAATGAAAGACAGAACGAAGCAAGTAGGGGAGGGATGTGATAAACGGAGCAAGTTGTCGAGGGAGAGAATAGTTGAGTATTGTGCCTTGTTCTTCGATGTCTTTTCTTTCATTTAATGATGAAGGAAATTCATGTAATCTTATTCATTCCTCGAAAGCAAACAAAAGCAAGAAATCACACACACACACCATGTTTGGAAAGCACTCGGTGTTCCATCTGACTCTACCTCCTCCTTCAACTCTCAAGTCTTCCTAACTCGTGACAAGGTAAACATTACTGTAAAAGCTAGCTTGACAAACAGGTAGTGGTGTCATAGTACACCCCGACTTGTCAGGCCTCTGGACACCAAGAGCTAACACCACAGCAGAAAAAGAGGACAACAACAACAAGTAAACAACATCTGCGGCGTCAAGGAGCAGCGACCTTCCTCCTACTCCTCCCCAACCCCTTCCCTCTCATCCTCTACTCATATTCCCCAGATCCCTACATTTTCCAGATTCCCATACCCCCCATGTCAGTGAGAAATCGCCTTTAGTTGAAAACAGTACTACCTCCCGAAATCAACAACAACAATAGAAAGAGAAGATAGAGAGAGGGGGGAAGCTCCAAAGAAAACAGAGTTTGTGGTGGAGGGGGGCGAGGATTTGGGGAGACAGAAAAGTATGTAAGAAAGAAAAATAACAAAGTTTTAAGACTTTAGGCATTTTCTGGATGAGCATCTCCATCGTCCTAATGTGTTTTTTGTAAAACACGTTTAAATCTTCTTTTCCCTGGATTCTATCCCCTGTTTAATCTTCTTAAGTGTTATTTTCTTTTAAATGAGCAACAGAGTTTTTACACTGAGGCAGAAAAGACAAAGTGTTGTTTAGCAATTAATGCCAGATGCTTCTCTAACTAAAACAATCCCAAACTAGTTCTGTGATTTTGTCTGTGATTTCCCACTGACACGTTGCATGTGTCCGCCTGGTGTATGTGAGTGCGTTCGTGCATGCGCATGCAAATGTTTCATTAGCTCCTGTTTACATACCTGACTTTCAATTTCTCCAATTGTTTTCTTAATATTTTTTGGTGGGTGGGGCGTCTGTTACTTTGACACAAAACTTTGCCAAACTTGTAAAATGTTTACCCAGCTAAGAAAAGCTAACACTCTATACATATGTTGCTGACATTTGACCTATTAAAAGATGCGTACAAGCTTGGACTAGTCCTCGACAAGAATTTCTTCAGAAGACAAAATGTAGCTGTGATACTAAATTAAAATTAAAACAAAATAATAAAAATGGCACGATCAGATGTTAGCAACTAATTGGTTAATGACCTTAGCAATCAGACAGTAAGTTTGCTGACCTTTATGTCGCAGCAAACAATGAGAGGAGTGCGGCCGTCGGGGTCCCAGAGTTCTGGAGTTTGTTGGGGGAGGCCGCGAGGATGAAGCGGGTCAGGTGAATCTTCCCTTTGCGCACGGCATCAAACAAATGGTGACTGTCCGAGAAGCTCGGCGACTTCTTCGTCTTGACAACCTCGGTGGGTGATGCCATCGCGAGCTGCTGGTTGTCTGTCGAGTTGTTGCAACGGTTGTCCTCACATCCGAGGATGGTCTTGTCATCTGACGAAAGATTCCCAACCATCCATTTCTTTGCTTTGCTGGTCATCGACAGGTTATTTTCTCTTCCTACTCTTTTGGTTGAAAAGAAAGTCAGATTCAGGTAGGCCTCCTTCCTGCGCAGATATCACAAAGGAAGAGAGATGCATGAGTGGAACTCAGTAGAAGTGTCTGCTGTGTTTCCTGTCTGTCGATGAGTTTGATGAAGAGCAGAAGAGTGGAGAGCGTGACTAGCTTGTCAAACGTGGCCGGAAGTTATTCACTCTTTGAAACAAAAAATTGTTTTGCAGAATTCAGTGGACATGGAAATCTCACAACCTGCTCCTCAAAAACATGAAAACACTTTTGTGTCTGGAAGAAGAAGTCTGGATGGCTGTCAGGGCGTGGCTTGCAGAACATCAAGGTAAGGTTTACGACATACACCTGACATGTACCTGGTTTGTGTCCTGAAACAGATAGAGTTACTGGTAATGCCAGTAATAAAAAAAAACCTTTAATATAACAGAATATTCATCAGTTAACATTTTATAGATATCAAATTCTCACGATTGATCGTATGATGGACAAAGGGAGCCGTCGTGGACTTCTTAGCCATTGAAATCCAAACTAAGCAAAAGACATTTTAACACATGTTCAATGGGAAGACCGTTAAAAAAAAAATTTCTGTGGAAGTACAATAGAAATTCGGGGGTTTGTGTCCTGTAAGGGATTCTTCTTTACCTAATTGGTTATTTATTTATTTATTTATTTATCATTCCTAGCAAATCTTTACTATTTCTGGAGTACCACATATTATTTTTCTGCCATCTTTGCCAGGATATGTTTAACTGTTTATGGAAATCTTTGTGACAAGTGCAGTCATGCAAACAGAAGGATCACCCCACAAGCATATTCACTGAATGGCATCATAATCACAGCTGTGTAACTTCCTCTCCTGCGTCTCCTACGATCGGTCCTAAGGAGACTGATTTCCATTTTTTAGTGTTCCTTTGTGCCTCAAACACACATTCCCACAGACCACACACACGGCACATGTTGCTGTAATCTAGAAGGGCTGTTCTATAAAATGCTGCCAAAGCTTTATGTCTGTGGTCCAAGCAGGCTCCCTGATGCTCGGGGAAGACAACCCTTTCCAGCAAAACGGCGCCTCAGAAAGGATTTTTTTTTCTCGAATCGCTACCATTGATTGAAATTCGTTGCAAAAGATTCTCCCCCAGGAAACGTTTTTACAATCAAGACCTGCCTGTTTGCATCTTCTTGCCCGCTAAGTTATGTTCGCGAAATTAAGACTTTGACCGCAGTGGTTTAGGCTGTTGAAACTGCTGGCCAGTTGCTTTTTTTTTTAAGGGAGTGGTTGGATGTTCTGGACGATCAGACGTTGGTGGGGAAGAGGAGGCAACGGCATGGAGGGCGTGATTCATCTTAAAGTCAACATATCACTATCGCCAGAAGCTGCAACGATTCCATGGACATGATCCCAGAGTCTGTATGCTAGTGCCGGAGCCCAGCCTCCCAGCCTCCCAGCCTCCCAGCCTGCCGATAATCAAAGCGAGGCCAGGCCATCTTGTCAACGCGTACGAATGTTTGCTTTGCACGCCGGGCGGCGAATTTCTTTAGTGCCCTGGAAATGACACCTGTCTTCTTCAAAATCGAATCCACAAAGTTAAGGAAAAGAAAAGCTTGACCAACAATGACATGCAATTATCCGATTTCGTGGAAATTCACTAGTTAGCTGAACTTCCACTTTCTTAATTTGCTATGTCTACCATACGCCTCGAAAACTAATTGTTTGATGTTTACCTCTTTCTAGAAACTTCTGTGAGCTTTGGCAATGACTGAAGGAATATTTCATGGAATAAATAATAGAAGAGCATCTGATAGAGAGCATTAATACTGAAAATGCAAACTGGACAGTCTCGACGATAGTCCTGTATACATGATATCATTACGTGGTCAATGATAGTTTTGGCTTATTATAAAGGAAACAATATGTATTAATCAGTGAGACAATCCAAATGGCAAAATACAGAATGAAAGACGATGAAAGAAACAATGAAAGACAAAAAATTGGAATAGATTCTGATAAAGTTGACTCTATACACAACAAGAGGATTGTGATTGATTAAACAATAGGATTGGACCTCGCTGTGATCGTAGATAAGAAATGTCCATAATTTGTAGTGTTCTTGCTCAGAAATTATCGTTCAGAAGGAAAGGTACCAATGGAATGATATTTCAGCATCAGGGGCCAGAAGAGCCGAGACTTTGTACTTAAGTTGTTTAGAGAAAATCTGGCTACAGAAGAGCATTATAAGTTCTGGAACTTTCCGGTCGCTTTGAAACGGAATGTGTCTACCGTTAAAATATATATAACTTCGTACAACTTCCAGTTCAGTATTAGTAATAACTTCCATTTTCAACAATTTTAATTTTAATTTTAATCTTGATTAAAGAGAAGAAAACTGAGAAGAAAAATGGCAAACTATACAATAACCACATGTGTTATTTTCTTTCTGGTCTCAAATTACATTTGCTATATTCTTTTGAGAAAATCACATCAATACACGTGACCTGTCAACCTTTATCGAAGAAATATTGTTACAAATAGTACTTTAAATCATCATTCCAGTTAGTAGCCAATTTCAAACACGGAACATAAAGTTTTGAAAAGCATTCTGTTGTGTTCTGTGTTACAGATGATAAGCTAACGAGTGTTATTTTCAGCTTTCATTCAAAGTACAAAGCATCAGTTCTTAAATATCTTTTCCTAAACAAAAATTTCGTGCAAACGCTGTAAAAATATTTTCGCGAAACGATTTCTCTTTTTGAAATACTCGCCGATTAAAAGAGAAATGTAGTATGATCATGATTACGACAATACACCTTTTTTTCGATTATTTCCAGTTATTTAATGTTTTAGTTAAATTTTATTCAGAATACAACTTCATCTTTGTGCTCTAATCAATAAGGAAATCGATTACAGTCTCGGAATTCATTGAAAAATCAGATATTATTATTATTTTTCCTTTCCCCTTTAAAGAGATTTTGCATTAACAAAAAGTTGTCGTCCTTTCCGTACTAGTATTACAATCCGCGAGTGCTTGCCCACTTAAGAAATTATCTTCCCTTCTTTCACCAAGAGATCATTAGTTGTCTGTCCATTTCTTTTTCCTTTTAACGAGTCATTCTGGGTTATTCCTCCGAAGACGATGGCTACATTTAGAAGAACGTATTTGATGATCGTTTTCTGACTGTGTGAATACAAGTATATTTATATTCAAGTAGATTGTCTATGATCTCATAGACTGTTTACTGCTTAGGGCAACGAGACTGCTTCTTTTTTTTTTTAAAAAAAAAAATTTTTTTCCTGGAACGAAGATTTAAGCATGAAATCACCTTCTTGAACAAACCGATGCTCCCGGCGCTTGCAGACACCCCGCGGGAAGAAAGAAGCGAAGAAAAACTGAAACGAAGTCTTTGTCCCAGCCAGGTTCACCGACACATTCTGTCCTGGAAGATAAATAGAACGGAGAAATATCCGGCAGGGTCGTTGTCACAGGGCCCAACCGCTCTTCCCGGAGCCAGCGGATGGCAGACGACACCACGACCAGACGACGACAGCAGACGGGAGGACCGGCACAGTGTTTGAGTCTTGTCCCCCTTCCCCCCCAACACCTCCCGTGTTGCTATATTTAGACAGGCGACGATGACGGCAACACAGGACGCGCCAGCACGCACTCGCGTCCACAACGGGTGGGGAGAGGAGGATGCGGGGTGGGTGACCACGTGGTACAGGCTTGTGTCGAGCCGCGTCGGTTCTTTGCCAGCCTCTGCGACTGTCGTTCCTGCTTCTGGAAGAAGTACTTCCCCCCTTGTCCGAGAACCTCTCTCCTCTTGTAGCGCCAGGCGCCGACCGGGTGCACTTGGTGATACTGAAGCAGGTGATCGTGGCACTTGCCGGAACGAAAAAAAAAGTGGGAGAGAGAGAGGAGGGGAAGGGATGGGGAGGGAGAGAGAGAAGGTAAGAAGGTCTTCTTCTTCATCATCCATGGCTGCGCGTCAGCCAGCGGAGGAAGCAAGCCCCTTCCGAAGGACACGCGCAGAGCGGGGGTTGCACGTGTAAGGGAGGGACACGACGGTTGTCGATCCTCGCGCCACACAAACGCTACGCGTGCGGTTTTCAAACGAGATAAAAAAAAAAAAAAAGTATTGCAACATTTGGCAAGTGAATCATCGGCCAAAAGATGAACCCTGTTAATGCGTGCGTTTAGCCAGAGAAACCCTCGCCACATCCTCCTTGTCTCTCCCCAAATTCCTTTTTTCCTTTCCTACAAGATTATACCTCTTCTTTCGTCCCTTTCTCCGTCAGTACTCTAGTGCCTTCTTTTCGATTATCTTTATTGCTGATTTTTCTCTCTAGTCTTGTCCTTTCTATGACAGACTTATAATAACGTCAGGGTTAATAAAAAAGTTGGTTTATTGAATTTGTTTCTTCTTTTTCACTCACTAGTATTTTTTTCTTTGACTAGTCATTGCTGTTATCTCTCTACCTCTCTAACCTTTATAACTTATGTTCTGTATTTTTAAACATTTTTTCAGCTGCCCACGTGTTGTTTGTTGTCGTGCTCGTGTTAAGTGATGGATGTTGCAAATCTTGAGACACAATTCACCAGCGCAGCAACAATCTCCCAAGAAACCCCGGTTCGTGTCTCTCCGTTTGGTTTCCTAGGAATCCTTTTGGTCTCACCTCAGAATATCAGCTCTCAGAGACCAACAACTCGCTTCCCCTAAATGAAACCGATTTGTTTGACCAGTCTGTTTTCCTGTTTTTAACGGTTACATTAAATGTCATATTGAATGGTGTTGGGAGTTCGCAAACTTTAACATTTTAGGTTCAAAGGGTTCAAGCTTGTTCACGATGTTCGTGTCTCCTTAAGTTACAGATGTCTAGTGTCAGGTTTTGTGGTTACATACATCACTTGTCTAGTCGTATCCTAAAATATATCTTATAAAATAAAGATTATGTTCACTCACACCCGTAAACACACATATGCATCAATATACTCGTGACAGATAACAGAACAGAAAAATTAATGTTTTGTTGTGTGCATGAGAGAGAAAGAAAGAGAAGCGATAATGTAAAGAGGAAGGAAAGGAGTAATTTTTATTCACGATAGATATCGTTCTACTGGTCTTCATTTCTACCCCAGATGACTGCTAAGTCGACTTGAAGAATTTCTCGTCTGCGCTGCATTTCATAAGCTTCCTTCGGAGAAACTTAAGAACACGAAGACAATGGGACTTGGACATTATTCCACTGACTGGAAAATCAGCTTTACAGGCTGTTTGCGTATCTAGAACACACACACACAGACACACACAGACACACACACACACACAGACACACGTACGCACACACACACAACACACACACATCAATATTATTTTATTTATAAATGACAAAAACAGTCATATTTGTCTGTCAGACAGCATTGAATGCCAGCACAAATAGACAATACTTTCATATACCTCCATCTGTCCAATTTTCTTCTCTTGTTGTTCTTTAAATCATTGATTGCAAGTTTATGTCAACAGGCCCCAAAACTCATAATGGGAGGAACTCGGAGACTGGAAGGGACACAACACGAACCCAGGAGTCCTGTGAGATAAAAGGGAGAATTTCTCATTCAGACTGTTGAAGGATGCAAACAGACAGACTGTGCAAACTCTTAAGGAAATGCATATGATTGTGCCAATTATCGCCATGTTTGATGTGTCATCGTTGTCAGCGAGGACCAGGCAGCCGCAAGGAGACTAAATTCACCGACTCTTTATATTCTCCTGGCTGTGTTTCCCCTTTAGATAAGGGTGGTATTCACAACCTAACTCCCTTTTATTCCATGCAAACCCTCTTATTGCAGACATTTTTTTTCAGTCTGAGACTCGCGATGTAGATACGTGCATCGTGCAACGGCACCTTCCACGTCACCACAGGTCACGTGACTCCCTGGCAGGGACTTTTCCGATTTGGCAAAGCGGCTCAAACCCACTGCACTTGGCTTGTTCTTCATTCCTGAGAAGAGTTGGCGTGTGTGTGTGTGTTGCAGAAGGGTTTTGATAATTATGCAAATGCACACCTTCTCTCTGATTTACATCACCTAACCAGACTTGGCAGCAATACTCTTGTCGTCTGTGATTAAGGAGATATATTTAATTTGCTTATGTTTCTCAGAACATGTTTTTCTATCTTTCGTGGTTCTCTCTAAGATGCTTTTGGTGGCTCCAAGTGAAAACAAAAATTATAAACAAAGACAGAGGATGGAAGGAGAAAGAAGCGACCCAACAGGTCACGTGACGTTTTCGCTCAGCAGGAGCTGCAGGAACAACGACGATGTAACAGCAACATCAACATTGTCTTACCGGCTTTCCAGCATGTTCGCTAAGCTTCGGTTGCCATGTTTCTGACAAGGACCATTCACGTATTATTCTAAGTCCATTCTTCACATGTCTACACCTTCCGTTGACGAATGGCGGTTGCAGTGGTTAGGGCGCATTTTAATGGAGTCCATTCAAAGGCACCGGGTGCGTGGAGTGCATGGCTTCACTCTGTAAATTCCTGTTTTTTATTCTCCGCTTTCACTTTTTGCAAAACTGTCCACAGGCCATTGTTTATCCTCTCGCAATATCTTAGTGTTCTTTGAAGGAGGTATGAAAGAATGCATTACTGTCTCACATACATGCAGCAGCTCTCTT
The DNA here is from genome assembly GCF_003073045.1 of Pomacea canaliculata. NCBI lineage: Eukaryota > Metazoa > Mollusca > Gastropoda > Architaenioglossa > Ampullariidae > Pomacea > Pomacea canaliculata. The sequence goes on along the minus strand of NC_037597.1, from coordinate 6,101,489 downwards.
CAGGTAAAAAAATCACATAACTAGCAATATGCAAGAACCTGCATTCAACACACCTTTGAAACAAATTACCTTTCCCTTCGCTAACACTTCCCAACATTCCTGTGAAAAGAAGACTTTTTTCTTGTTGCCCTTAGTTTTTTAAAGAAAGAAGGAAGAAGGTTGTTTTATTACAGTAACACTTATCACAGGTGCTGTGTGTACAGACATCCACATCTACACGAAAAGCGTTTTAGAACATTATGCTGCCATGATTTGGAGTTCATTGTTTGACCTGTGGTGATCCTAGCCATGTGCTAGGCTGTGGTTCTTGATGGTTACATTTTGTTTTACTTCTAGCTTCGGTTGATTCGTTGACTAACAGTCCTTCCTTCCTTCCTCGTCGCCATTTTCATCTCAGTGCAGTTTCGTGTTTGTGGACGTGGACAGCGAGATGAAACATGGGCAAGGAGGCTAAACTTCAAACTGTCCACAGTTTGTGTGACCTGCGGAGGTTTATCCTCACCATTCTTCATCTTGTTTTTTTTTTTTCTGCTGACTTCTTCAATGACAAACAATTGCAGGTCTCACCTATAAATCTTCGACGGTGAAATGTGTCGCCAGGCAACACAGACAAATCTTGGTCCTCGATTTTCTTGTCTCCAGGATTTCTTTTTTCTCATAATTTATCCATTTCTTTTAATTCTATAGACTTGATGGATAACGGAGTACTGTATTCGTTCAGATAGCACTACACATTTTTTTCCTGCTCCACGCATTATTTCCTTTTTCTTTCTTGCTGTCTTAGTTGGTTTCTTAAATTTCTCCCTATTATGATTATTATTGTCGTTGTTATAACCTTTACTATTATGACTCAAAGAAATGAGTAGTTAGGTAGATTAGGATTGGATGATTGGTGAGTTGGCATCCTCATCGGGAAGTCTAGCAAGAAGCTCCAGGTATTTCCAGCAAAACAGAAAGTATCACATCGTCTGGTGCCTGCTCTGGACATGAGCACTTTGACCATTCGACCAAACTGGTTTCCACAGCTTGTGTTTCGATCTGGCACATGTCTAGACATTTGGATAATGCAAAGAGACTATGACAGGTGAAACAGTGCTTGTGTTGTAGATGTGAGTGTATTGTCATTGCAAGCAATCATACAAAGTAGTCATACTTCTTGTCTGAGGAATGTGGTTTATGCTCTGTCTACACGCCACCCTGTGGCAGGGAGTACACAGTCTGTACAAACTACACCATTCTGTTGATGTCCTCAGCTTCGTTTTCTACCAGCTGACTGTAGAGTGCCTTGATGTTGCCCGACAGGAACAGACAGGGCGCTGTATCAGCCCCACTTTACTTTCCTGAACTGTGGTATGGGCAGGAACATTTGGATACAGTAATATATATTTTTTGAATTAATTTACCGACAAATTACTCTCCAACTACTTACCCATTATGTCTTCAAAAAAGCCATTGACAACATCTCTACTTTTATGTGTTCACTAACCCAATCAATTAATTCCTTGATCGATCTCAGGTCTGGTGGCTCAATAAGTCAAAACTCAGTCCAGTGTCAGTTGGGTTCTAGCAAAGGTCACATGCGCTTCGCAGACAAAAAGGCTTCGTGCCAAATAAAATCATTTAATTTTCTTTAACCAAGAAAATATGGAGCTAAAAAAAGTTTCTCAAACTTTTGTTTAGATTCACGTGTCGGTAAATACCACAGGGTGTTAGTAATTTTCCTCGGCAGAGAAATTTTTAAGGATTATTTTTCATCTGCTTAATCTTTTCGGTAAGGTTTCTTGGATACCACGCAGGAAGGTTTATCTCATCAGCAAAGACTTTTTGCAATCTGAAGTTTCCAGAGGGAGCTCGTGCAAAGAAAGCAACATGACCCCACGTGCATGGCTTGTGCTACCAAAACAAATTCAGAATGTCACTCAATTCTCTTCACAAACATGGCGCGTGCATTTGTTACTATTGATTGTCTTTAACTGGAACGTCTATAAATAAATACAATATAGACTTTTCATGACACTAAATTATATAAAAATTTATTGTTTACAAACTCTGATTGCAAGACATATTTTATAAGACGAACTATATGAATGAAGTATTCCTTCCCCTCTCTATTATTTTTTTCTCTCTCTCTGTGTAAGGGGCGTGCAGCCAGCTGCAATTCTAACGAGCGTTTCCTGCAGCTGTCCTTACTCTCATACAGCAGCTGTCCCCAACTGGTTATTGAATCTCTTCACTTTGCTCACTGATGTAATGTATCCCAGAATCCTAACAAAATTTTTAAAAAAAAACCAAGCCTGCTGATCCGCTAAATTTAGCTTCAATATAATAGTGAAGGTTGACAACATCTATTTCTAGAAGGACAGCAGCAGAAAGAATACACGCGTGGTCACATCGGATCCATTTAGTGCCTGCAGAAAAAAAAATAAAGATGAGGATTCTTCTGAAGGAGCACGTGACCATGGGTCTTTGGCTTGTAGCCGTCTTGCGGCAGCTGAGAGGACAGCACGAGGCTGATAGAGACAGGCAGGCTTCACGGGACGGAATTAATCACAAGGAGGTCTGAAAATCGCATTAAAGGGCTGACTTAGCAGGTTTCCTCCTCACACACCCACTCAAAAAAAAAAAAAAAAACCTCCACACTCATATTCTCTCTGAAGCACACACATATCTATCTGTGTATCTAAACACCTATGCCTATATGACCTGTGGGTTTTGAGTAGTTTTTCAAAGTTGTCGGAGTATCGAACTTTGAAATTCGAATCTTATGACTTGACACACGACAAGAGTAAAGATCGCTTGTACTACGCACCTTGTATTACAAAATGAAACGAAAAAAGAATTAGAGTCTAATGCCCTGTAGTTAATAAATTTGTTGTAGAGCTGTATAAAATATAAGTTCTATGAAATATTGTATGGTAGGCAGGATAGATTCCTGAGGATAAATTATTGCGTTTAATATTACAAGAACCCAAACTGATATATACGTGTGAGAATAATGCAAGTCGACTTTAAATTCTTCATCAAAATTTTTTTAAATATTGTTTTTATTTTTTAAGTGTTCCATCCCTGTACATTCCATTTTGGATTCGAGGAAGCTAAAGTAAGATGTATATTTATTTGCGAGAGAACAAATCCAGTTGAAACAAATGTAAAAGCAGGGAGAGGAAGAAAAAATAAAATTGCAGGTAAAACAACAAAATATTGGTGGCTTGTTGTGTCTATGAAAAACAGTCTGAATTGAGGAGCTTTAGCAGTCAAGAAGTATAGCTACCCTGCCTCCGACGGGTAGGTGGACAGGTCAAAGATTGATCGAGAACTCGAGACACAAATTAGTGGCAGCAAGTGCGGCTCCTGTAGGGCGGAACTAATGATTCTCGTCAAGCAACTTAAACGCTAGAATATATCAACCATTCGAGCAGACCACCAGACAGACAGTTTGGTTATGACATGTCATTCCCTATCCCCATCCCATTCTAGTCTAACATATCGCCGACACGAGGAGATTAAGGTACACGCGGGGAATTTAAAACTTCTCAAGCTCTTGTTATTTCTATAAGAAGATTTTTTCCCCTTTTGTTGTAATCTTTTGCATTATTGTGTCTGAAAAAAATCATGCACAGCGAGTGGAATTAACTTTTCGACATTGCATAAATAATCGAGTTTATCCTAGGATAAAGACATTGAAGGACAAAATCATCAAGAGTTTGAATAAAAAGATTCTTTTAATTAACCTATTTAAACTCCTTGTCAGATGACGCGCAAATAATACGAGTGTTTAGGATGTCAAAACTGTCATTTATTCTTCATCATCAGTATTTTTCTTTCTTCTTCTTTTTCTCCTCAGTTTGCACCAAAGCTATTGATCATTCATGCTCGGACATTTTTTTCATATCCCAGCTCACATATAGGCAGATGGCAAGCCTAACTCTTTTGTCCACTTGCCGATATCTTGCCCGACTAATTAATTTGTGCTGTGCACTCCAGCACCCTGTTACACACAACTGCCGGAAGAAAAACAACTGGTAGGACACGTCGGAGGATCAATTCCACTTCCCCCTGCCCCCCACCTATGTGGCCCTCCAGACTCTGCCAAACCTGTAATGAGCATGCCGCAATGGGTCTGCGTGCCTTGAAGGAAGACCACTTCAAAAACCTGCGTTCTTGGCATGACAGCGGTCACAACTATTGACAAGAAGCAAAAGAGCCATGGTGGTGGAGACGGTGGTGGAGACGGTGGTGGAGACGGTGGTGGAGAGTGCTTTGTCTGGAGATGCCAGCGGTCCGTACTCTGACATTGTGAGGACGCAGTCCCCTCTGTCTACATTGTCCAGGACAGGATGGTGCAAAGCCGCTTCTTGAAGGAAAGGACGCAGAAGATTGAATAAGGCTGGGTTGGTGTTGACTAGGGCTAATGATGTATAATGGCAAATTAATCATCTTTAAAGTAGTAATTATTGATAAGTTCTGTTATTTAAAGATAGATTTTGAAAATGTTATGTGCGTGCGTGTGTGATAAGTGCCTGTGTGTGTGTGTGGAAAAGAGAGGGGGGAGGGAAAGCTAAATTGTCATTTGTTTGGTTCTAAAAATAGAAGAACTATGCACATTTCAGCTGAATGTTGGTTTTCTTTTTTTTAATATATATTTGTGTGTTGATATTCATCACATGCAGGCGCACGAATTTGTATTACTGGACTGCTGGCAGACGATTTTTTTTCAGTTAACTACTAAAATGAGGCAGGAGTGTACACAGCTTCCGGTTTAGTCATATTGATTGTTACGGCTCGCCGAGACTAGCAGCGGAGAACTTCGCAAGAGGCTAAGCGTTGGTCTCGGCAGACAGACAGCCGTCCACCTACACAGGTTCGTGATTGGAGTAGATGGCCTGTCTTTTGAGACAGCGCACATCGAGAGCAGATCGGGAAGGCGGGAGAAGCCGGCCACTTGTTTGGAAAGGGAGATAAAAACTGCTGGGGTGTGCAAAGCAACTTGCTCGACTGTTCGTTTTCTTCCTGTCGCTCATATGGCGCCCTTCCAAACAACAAACCTTTCAGTTTCGCTTTGTGAGATAAGAATTGTGTCTCGATTTGCTCTAGCTAAGTAGTGGACATTTTTATTTTACTTGAAGCCACTTCTTCACACCTTAGAACGAGAAATTAAACATATAAAAGAAACAGACTCCATATACAAACGGTGTGAATTTTCTCTCTCTCTTTGTCTCACACACAGAGCCTGTCCTTACAGGTTGCAATGACTCGCAACATTGGCTTAGTACCGCTGTCCACGTACCGCGCTCCTCTTGTGTCTGATTGGTCAATGACGACTTGTAATGCCGGTCCTCAGCCACTCGCCTCTGACCTGTCACTCACGTGACGTTACGCCGTTAGTCGTGCTGATCACGTTTTGCAGGCCCTGGTATGCGCGGCGTTGTCTTCAAATCATGTCTGTGGAAGTGAATCATGTCCACTCTCCTTCTCCATTACCTCGCTGTCCCTCCCGCTAGCCCACTGACCGTTGTCCTGTTAGTGCCGGCCGTGATAACAGTCGTCGTCTCTAGTCCTGGCTGCTTCTGTGAGCTTAAGCACATAAAATCCTTTTTATTTAGGGGTCAGGAGGTCATTTAAAGCACCAAAAGGCGAGACTGAGTGGTCTCACGAGATTACAGTTTTTCACGGCAGGTATTCATAGATGCTTTGGGATGTACTCGACCGTTGTTGTGTGCCACCGGATACCATCCACTATAGCATGAACTCGAAATCTTGTAAAAAAACAGCGAGAAGGAGAAAGAGAGTTCACAGTTCCTAAGTGTCCTGACAATCTAAAATCTCTCTTCTTTCCAAAACGTAGTCGTAATACAATTCAAACAAAATTGAAAATAAATGCTAACTCTCACTAGGTGGCACTGCACCGCATCCATCTTCAGATAAAAGCAGCAAACATTATCTGCTGCCACCAGAGTCTGAAATTATCTTGTTTTGAAATTTCCAACACAGATGAGAAACATCTTCGAAATTATCTGCTACTCTTTGCAAACTAGCTGACTCCTGATGGCATTCTCTGGGTCAGTTGCTTGCTAGGTTGTTACACCACTGTGACGTCACCCATTGTCGTTGTGATTGGTCTTAAATGTCATGTCTTTGGCAGCATAATGGTATTTCGTCAGGCTGCAGAACTTGGACATCTCATTCCGCCAGCACTGGAAGTTTCGCTATTCTTTCTACATTTAAACTTATAAAAAAAAAAAAAAAAAAAAAACCTCATCCATTTGCCGAAACCCTACAAAGCTCGCCTGTTGAGACCCACCCAGTATAAACTTCATTCCCTATCCTCCGCTAACTCCCTCACGACAGGCGCAGCAAGTTCGTTGACACTGTCTAAAATGAACTGCCAAAAAACAAATGGAGGGCGGAACTCAATTTTGCGAGGTACGTGCTTATTAAAAGGCCGGAGACGAACGCGGGGGGGCCAAAACTTAATGGGACACATGTGGGTGGCTGTGGTTCGATTCAGAGGGCAAACTTCAGGGCGTTTAATCTGCCATATGTTCACATCCTCTTTTTTGACTACCATCCATTGCAAGAAATAGTTCTCTCTGGCATGCATTCATGTCGATCACCAAGAATGTTTCATTAAAATTCTTGTACTTTATTTTTTTGAGATAATTAAGATCAGAAAGTGTTTTTTTTTTTATCAAACGTAGCGATCTTCTTCTTCTCATCATCATCATCAGCATCACCATCCTCATTCTCATCCTCGTCCTCATCCTCGTCCTTGTTCTCGTCCTCGTCCTTGTCCTTGTCCTCGTCCTCGTCCTCGTCCTCCTCCTCTCATCATCATCATCAGCATCATCATCATCAGACTTTCCGCTGTGTAACCTCCATCCTCAGACACTGACAGGCACCTGAGTGACAGTGTTATGAGGCTAGGCTGGTGTGAGGGCGTACCAAGGCTAGCCACAAATGCCCACTTACTGAAAGGGAAATTGGCTGGGAGGTGTCTAAGATGGTCGTTGGGCGTCTGCCGAGGACCGGGCGCAGAATGTGTGGGAGGCTGAGTGATTCGTGCTCACTCCCTGTAGGGCGGATGTGGCGAAATTTACTAGCAAGGTCACTTCGAATGTGACGGTCATCTCCATACATTATCACTGTTGATGATCAGGTTGCAGGATGTTGTCAAAGTTTTCGAACTTTCTCGTAACTTTGGAATAAAAAGTCTGTAAAATCTCCTTCGCTCTTTTGGGATTAAGGGGACACTAGTCACATCGGATGTGCTGATGATGCTAAAAAAAAAATGTCTTCATAAAGATCGCTTTTGATTATGAAGACTTCACTTCTGATAACAGTTTTTACTCTTTTCGTTCGGATGTGAAATTTTAAAGCGAAAAGCAATGGCTTGCAAAGATGTAGTCTTCATATGGTTTTATTTTGTTGGGTTTTTTTTTTCTTTGTCATTCTTGGCTTGTAAGAGAGATGAACCCCACACTAACACTTTCCTTTCTTTTAAGAAATGTCTGATTTAGACAAGGCATTTCTCTTCAAAGTCATCCATTCGGGAGAAGTAATCAGGTCATGATGACAAAGTTTACTTTGTGAACAAGGTGTGTTCAGACATCTATTGTTGTTTAAACTTCATTGCATGCCTTTGCATTTCCTGTTGATGTCACTGTATGCTTTCTTAAAAGAAACAAGTTTTTAAAAAAACTCAATTTGAATGTTGTCGTTCTTTTCACGCTTTCTTTGTTTCTTTTTTGATCTTTGATATTTTCTTTTTCTTTTTTTTTTGACATTTGAAATCTGCGTGAGTTAAGAGAGGCTCGAGTATCAATACATTTGGTGTCTTTGCCCACCACACCACTCGGTCTGTTCTGTCAGCAAACAGATAGTCTTGAGATCCGTGTAAAGGCCATGTGCATGTCCATGCATTCCTAGGTCCGGGACCAACGAATAAAACAGAAGGCGGCCAACAACAGCCGCCACCGAGGTCCTTCACAACCCTGCAGACACTTGTTGTTCAGTGTAGCGTTCACAACAGTTCACACCTTTGTGAACATAGATACACTGTTTTGTAAAGTTTGCATCAGACCACTCCAGGCGTGTTCATTGTCTCTTAATTAATGAGACATTGCTACAGTGTTTGTATACTAACCATTTTATTTCATCTGTTTGGATGAAATGAATAATTACTAGTGTCATTGTATGTGGAAATATTTATGCACGTGCTGTTGGTTACAGGGTTATATCTACCCCGCTCTAAGTATCAGCATGAGTAAATTTGTTGCAAAGGTTGCGGCATCGCCAATAAAAACTACTTTTCTCTCCAAAGAAAGGATGAGAGAGAGAGAGAGAAAAAAAAATAAAAAAAAAGACAGAGACCGGAGATCACAAAGAAGACGAGGAAAATGAATTTCTAGGTAAACAGAACAAAAGGAATTAATTAGGCCAATCAATAATTAATATTTTCTTTCTCGAGAAATCGTTCAGGCATACAACTAGTCCTTGTTCTGATGCGGAGCTCATTCAAAAGCGGGTGAGGACATGGCGGCATCGATTCTACCCCGTGAAACACAAGGGTACGGGGGTCAATTGTCGGGCTTCATGCAAAGTAAATTGACGAATCCGACTTTGCCAAGACGAGATTTCGCATTCCGAGTAAAATAACATTATAGCCAGTAAAAAACATTGGACCACACAGCAAGCAGGAGAAGCAGAAAACATATTCTTGTTTCTGATGTTTGCAAACTTTTCCTCTTGTATTTGTTTTTGGAAGAGGTAGAGAGACGCACATGCTTATTGGAATGTAGCTGAAACTGCAGACTGTCCCCCTCCCGGACTTGCTTGGCTTGCTGATTAACTGACACAGTGACAAACAGTGGTAATAAATATGAACAGTTTAGTTGTTTAGTCTTGTGGATCGTGTTTTCTTTTTGGAATGAGACTCCGGCAATAGAGTGCAGTAATCCATCATGATCGAGTAAACAAGTTCTGCGACAGGATCCCGATTACATTTTACATTTTGCATACTGCCTCCTGTTTTTTTGTTTGTTTGTGTTTTGTTTGTGTTTTTTGTTTTTGGTTTGTTTTTTGTTTTGTTTTGTTTTTTTTGCCCCCTTTCAAACCTCCAAAGATAGAGAGAATCTGTGGGGATAGGTTCAGATCTTGCCTCTACTCACCTTATTTTTTCTTTGTGCATGGTACCTGTTTCCAGCTCATCATGATAAAGCTCTCATCTGATGATGATGATATGATGATGATGATGATGATGATGATGATTGATGATGATGATGATGATGATGATGAGATGAGATATGAGAGGAGGAGGGGAGGAGGGAAGGGCGCATATTAATGTCGCTCCTCACGGATCTGTGAGTCTACCGTTCTTGGTAAGAAACGGCAGCAGGCTTGTTGTCTGAGGGAAACAGATTAGCAAACGCACAAAGGGAGAACAATAATATGTTCTATTGCTCTGAACCAGATCATTTGAGGAAATAATGTTGCATACATTTTAAACCCTGTTAACATAAGCTCTGCATGCTTTAAATAGAACTCATAACCTTTTCACAGACTGGTGCGTTTTAAAGGTGGATGTCATGCTTGATTAGCTCATATTCATTATCTTTCCTTTATTGTCAGCGATAGAAGCAGGGTTTTGTGGGATCAGCTTCTCAGCAATATGAATTTCACCAAATAAGCAGTATTACTATGTGATTACGTGAGATTCTCCATAATTCACATGGGAATCGAATCAGCAACATCTCCACTCGTCAGCCGCCATCGCCTCCATCACTTGCCTCATCTCCGGTTACCCTCTCCCGCAGCGTGGCCGGGCGCTCTCTGACCTCTCAACGCGTCTGACCTTCCTTAGAAACGATCTGTAATGACTAATAAACTGATAAACAATTAAAATATTAGCACTCACAGCTTTTTAGACTACTGTCGTGTTTGCCTTTTGTATATGTGTTTAGTACAGGAAGAAGCAGCAGTGATTTTTACTACACACTTTTTTTACCTGAATGCTTACTCAAAAGTCGGAGAACATTTTCTTCTTTCTCTCTTTTGGAAATTCTGAGCCGGACTCACCATTTCACAAACGTACTGATACCTACTTCGACTAGATGAATCTTTTTAGCCCTAACATATAAGTTACACTCTCTTGACTTTCATGAAAACAATGTGCAATGATGCGTATAATACCTCTTTTTATTTGTATGTATCCATGTGTATGTATATAGAGAGAAGGATAGTAAGAGAGACAACTCATGTATATATTTTTTATGCGTGTATGAGAGGGAATGAGAGATATTAAATAAAAAATGTAGAGGAATAAAGAGATCGATTACGCATTATTTGTACTTTTATTCCAAGTTAGGAAACCTTGTAATGGAGGCACAATGGATGCGAGATTTATCACTTGTGAGGTCCCGCCGAGGGCCAGACTCTGTACCTGCAAATATTATCGCTAAACCGCGTCTCACTGAAGCATAAATGCCAAAGTGCATTGACAACATTTCAGACAGGCGCCTGGAATTGTAGGTCTTGGATCCAGTCAGCATCCGAGGACTCAGGAACTCTTTTTCTCCAGTGAGGGGCAAAAAAGCCGAGCGTTGACTGAAAGCCACGTGACTCAACGGTCGTGCGCCTCGTGTGAATGGCTGCTGCACTCTCCAGTCGTGGAGTGGACAGAATTCCATGGAGTATGTTCCATTCGATTTTCATCAAGCATTTCACGCCATGCATTTGCACAAACCTGATTGTGTTTAGTCTTCGTGATCAGTCTGGTGAGTGACCAAAAGGGGAAGAAGTTGGGGATGTGAGGGTCGGAGGAAATAGGAGAGCAGATGAAGGAGAGACTCTTCCAACCCAATTATGCATCGTGCGAGGAAGGCAAGCGCACGTGGAGGTCAAAGGAAAAAAAAAGGTTCAGCTGAGTGGGTAATTTCTGATGCGCATGGCTGAGTTTTATGCCGGTTGGGAGATAAAAAGAATTAGGGGAAGGCAGGAATGTTGTGCAAAAGATTGGCGTCTGTATAAGTGACCGTGTCTCGGCGGCCATCATGTTGCTATTTATAGCATACCTACACGCACTCGCTGCCGTGAGGTTTTGAAGAAAAAAATAGACTGACGAAACCCAGATATGACAGGAACGGCGCTCTTGACATCTCAGTCCACATCGGAGCACTCGCAAGCCTCGGCATCTTTACAAAAACATCGACAATCTTGATATTTAGTAGAATCTTAGGTATGCACAAAATCAACACGTTGTCTCGGTTAAACCAAACATCTAGGGATCGAGATTTCTTCAGGAATACGAAGAATGAGTTTGAGTGAGAGAGAAAAAGAAAAAAAATAAACGACCAAGTAGACACAATAGAGGAAGAACTGCTAAAACACTCCCCCATGTATAGCCAGCTGTTCTCTTCATTCTAAAGAAACAGAAAAAAAACATGGCATTCCATTGCCACCTGTGTTGTGAAGACAATATTTTAAACTTATTTTGGGACCAACGTTCATTGTTGACTTTACTGTGCAGACAACAAACACACACACACAAGCAAACAGTATTACGATATTATTCTCTCGGCATGGTTTCTGAGTCCGAGCGTATGGTTCTGGACATCTGGTGTTGCGTGAATTCCTGAGGCAGTACTATTTCCTAGGATTATTTTTGTGGAAATGATTGCCTGTAGAAGATACTTAGCTACATGTAGACAATCCTACATTTGGAGAAACTGATGTTCGAAATGAAATTTATCGGTTCCACCCTTGCTCAGTACTTCTCAGACATAACTCTTGCTACAAAGACATGAGATGGAAGGGTCCCGTGATGAGGACACTGGCCTGGGGTTAAACGGAATTGTACATCTGCTAATTTGACCCACAGTTGTGCATTGTAATCATTGTAATTATCTATGCCCAAGCAGATGTTCCACATCATTGTTAAGTGAATTTGCAGGGTTGTTTTTAGCCACGAGCGGCAAATTTGCGAGCGAGTGCTGGGAACTTACTATGAATTATGGCCAGAGCCGCTGTCATCTGGTTCATATTATTTCCCTAATGTTCCAGATGTTTTTGTTAGAAGTCGTATTGATTACCTCTGTTGTTTCTGTCTGTGTGGTATAGTGAAGAATAGCAGACTACCAGCGAACAGTAGACTGATTCCTCATTGAAAGCTTTCTCATTGTCACTCCCTGACTATCGTACCCACTGTCAAACAAGATAGTGAATAGAAACATATCCTCTAGAGTCTAGAAGTCTTTTCCATCTTTTTGACTTGTTTGAAATAAAGATCGAAAGGATTACTGAATTTGCATGTGCCTGGGAAAGAAAAGGTTTGGGTGAGTATGTGTTCTTTCTCTTCTTGCACGTTTCGGAAAGAATAAAAAATAACCGTTTAACGCTTACTCAAGCTTACAACAGTAAAAACATCTGAATATATTATTTTATATTACTGAATAAATAACAAAACAATTAATTTCGCACCCCTACGTTTTTGTGTACCTATTATAAAGATTAAAATATGTACTACTTTCAAATGCATTGGATGGCATGTGTCAGGTCATTCCCCATGTAAGTCGGCAGCATGTACTCTTGTTCACTTTCCACATAAGTACATAAAGTATATCAATAAAAAATAGTATGCTGCTGCTGCTGCTGGATGATGACCGTACCGAGAGAGAGAACAAACCGAGGGCTTACGACCTTTATTAACAGGGTATGTCTGCAAGCCGCTCAACTGGAGTAAGGACGCAGACCGGTCGAAGCACGAATGACGACAAAAGATGACAAATACCCGGGGCTGAGGCAACCTGGAAATATTGCATTCACTCACGCAGGGATAAAAAGACACAGATGGAACTGACAGAGTGAACCAGTGCCAAGCTTCAGCAGACAAAGGGACGAGAGCAGACCATCACCGTGTGTGAGGAACAATCTGGAACTGCTACCCGTGTGTTGGTTTGAGGGAGGGCATGTGGGAGGGTGTATGCTTTGCACAGAACATATGCTTGTGAGCCCACGTGACTAACCTCATGTTTTGAGATTTTCTATCAATGATTTATCGTATTGTATTACATTTTTCCAACGAAGTTTCCTTTCTGAGTAAGAGTAAACACGACAAAATTAGCTCCCTGACTCCGTGCACCCACCCTACCCCTGCTTACAATGATTCTGAACATGTTTCTATGATAAATTCCCACTCTCCCCTACTTGAAGTGCTTTTGCTAGCGCTGACATTCGCTTCCCAATTTCCGCCAATTTGTCCTCTATTGCTTCTAAAGCGGAAATGATGCCGGTGCAGGTGTGGCTTCAGACGCAGCCATCCTGGGAGGGAGCTGGAGGATGTAGGTGACATTACATGGAAGGAAAGCTGGTCAGTGATTGGCTACAAAAGCCCTCGCAAACTGAAGATGAAACAAAGAGAAACTGGAGTGTAGCGAGGTAGTTGTTTCTCATACATACAAAAGTGTGTCGGTTCGAGTCTAACCATAGTTTGTTTGAATCGGGTGGGTCTGGTATATCCACCAAGTCTACCCATGACGTGTGCAACAAACAGGAGGCAAGTTGTTCCAACACACACACAAACATGCACCTAACTATTCAATTATTATTTGTTTTTAATCCCAGGCCCATGTTCCTGGCTCGTAAGAAACAGAAAATAGAAACGTGCCCGTCTATTTCTTTTTACATTTTCTTTCTTATGCTTCTGATTAAATAATTTTTATATTTGTATTTGTTTACTTTGTTTTTCATCTGCAGCTGGCCGCCTTCTTTTTGACCTTAACAACTCCGCACACATGTGATTACTACTTTTCACCGACTAGCCTTTTTCTTGTAATCTGTTCTTTTGTGATGATTAAAGAGGGAGCCGAAATCCTTTGCGATAAGTGTGTTTTGGTATTGAGGGTGGAATCATGCATACAAAAAAAAAAAAAAAAAAAGAAAGAAAAAAAAGGGAAAAAAAGTTGCTCATTTCGCCTTCGATTGCCTCTAATTCCTATCGATTCTTTGAAAATGCCTGGGATGAAACTTTCCAGTCTACTTTACGTCCACTTCCTTTGACGTCTTTGAATTTCTCCGGCCGTTAGGAATTGATCGATAACCTGGCACGTGACGCTAGTCACAGGCGGTGTGACGTCACAGGGGTGGCGGAGAGTTGCTGGACTGGCTCAGAACGATCACTGGCATCATCCCTTTTATTAACAATGCCGGGTTGATGAAAGCGGGACAGGCGAGGGGCATGCAAATTAGTGATGAGCACGAAGGAAGTCGCGTGATAGCATTAGAATTATGCCCCCTTCCTGTTCTGACTGATCCTCTCTTCTCTGCTGATGCCCGTATTCATCTGCTTAATTTCTATTCGTCTCCTCTTCCTCCGTAATCTGTCTCTAGCCCCACGCCTACCCACACACGCAGACTATTCACTTTCGGTTGCCTTGCGAAAAGTATATGAGGGAACTGTGAAAGTTACTTCGCCAGAAAATAAAGTATGGAGGATGTCTTTGTTTCTTCACAGAAGAGGCGTCGTTTCCAGACTCGAGACATCGCCGAGTCTACCAAGCGAAGTCAATTTATCTCGCACTGCAGTTTCCGACAGCAGGGTGAGTACAGAACATTCAGGCCCTACACCAAGGGAGACTGTCAAGAGGAGACGAAAGGGGACGTGTCCACCAAGTCTGGGCCGCAGCAGACAGACAGACTTAACACAAACACGCCTCCTTCAAAAAGTAGGGCGAAAGCAGTGATGTCCACCCCACCCCTCCAACCCTGCTCCCAATCCCATGTCTACAAGGGAAGAGAAATCTGCTTTTGGTCCCTGGCAGTAACTGTACATTGGCAGATCGACAAAAATGGGCAAATGTCGTGATGTAAGTAATAATGGCGGTGGTTTGATTGACGATGTCGCGGTCACTGGTGATCTCGAACCCTCTCGAGTTTCAGGACAGCGGAGGCGTCGAGTGTCCTGCAAAATGGCCGGTGCCACCATCCGCTGCTGCCTCCATCCTCTCACCTTTAGATGCGGAACACTGGGTGCGGGCACACGGTCGTCGTAGGCAGGATTTCCTCTGATTGAAGCTGATACAGTTTACGGCTGTCCTCATCATGATTCCTCGCTGGGGTCCTGGTGTGAGATTTGTCTGCTGAGGCAGTGCATTGTGGGTATAGTCTCTTGGACTGTGAGCTGACCTTTCCTGTGAACTGGCCACACTGCTGATGCATTCCTATTTATAAAGAACCTACCCTGAGTATACTGAAAGTGTAAATAGGTGTACCAGTAACGGACCTGTTTGTTTCAAAACACTTTTAGCGCACAAACAAACATATATAACTATTATCAAGAGACAGAAGCAGGTAAAAAAAAAATACACATGAACACGTATTTATAAATATGTCACAGCCGTCAAGGATTGCCAACAGTCCACTAGCGACACATAAGTATGAAAAGGTGATAATGAAGCGCAAGTGTAGATAAGTAAAAGAAGAATCAAACAAAACTTTACTTTTCCCTCGAGACAGGTCGTCAGCCGCTCAGAAAACTAAGAGTTCTAAGATCAGTTGTGAAGATTATAAGTTAAAACTGATTTATCCCGGCCTGCTTTATCCTCGCCCTGTATCTAACTTATCTTGATAGATTTATTACTACCCTGTCCACTAAACTACGGACTGGCACATCCACTAGCTTTTTCATCCTCTGGAGGTATAAATCAGCGCCGCGCTGACCAGCCCTGGGATTGACAGTGGCAGTAGTTTGATAGTCTCAGTGGGGGGGTCAAGGCTTTCCTGCTTTGAAGTAGCAAACAGCCACAAAACCCAAAATAATAATGAAATATTAGCGCCGGCAAGATTAAAGGATAGCACCTGCTGGATTTCCACAATCCTTTTCCCAACACACGACAGCCAACAACCACAACCAGACCTGACGAGAAGGGGTCGGGGGTCGGGGCAGGTTGGTTGGTGGGATGATGATGTACCCGACCGCGTTTGTGAAGGGGGCCCGGCCTTGGTCAATCGAATCGTAAGCATATTTTTATATACTTGGAAAATAATTTACGATTACAATTACAAGGGACCGTGCTGGCGGCCCTGGCACTAAGCCCAAGCACAGCGCATGCCCAATGAACTTTGAACCACAAGAGCACATTGCCGAGTAAAACTGACAGAATGTGGTGCTGGAATTTTTTGGTTTTTTGAAACATGGTTTATAGTTTTCTTTTCCTTTTCAAGCTTCAAGGCTATAATGCCTGAACTTTATCTTCTGAAACCCGTATCTTGGAATAACGAATGTGGAAGGTGCGAGTAAATGAGCGCAAAAACTGTCACAGACTTCACGGCAGTCAACGCGCCAGCTGCCAGTAATGTGTGCACATACTCGCTTGTATTTCTTCCCGAGATGTTGGAAAGGTAAAGGAGCATGTAGAAATACGAATTTTGAGCAAATCACTGTAATCACAGAGTAAGCTGCTGCTATTTCAGTGGTTTCTTGTCGACGACAAGCTTTTAAAGATCTAGAGGAGTGCAATTTTGTTTTTTCTAAATGGTTGAGCTTGGAACAAAGTATTAATTCACAAAAAATTTTAATTAAAAATACCTCTCCGTTCGCGAATGTTCACATGCAAACATGACCAAGCACAGATGAAGTAAAAAAAAAAAAAATCGCGAAAAAGAGACATAACATGTACTCCTGTGAATGGAGTGGTGTAAAAGTTTTGAAGAGTATTTTGTATCGAACTCAACCCAGTCATCTGAAAATTAAAGACTGGCCCCCCCTGTCCCTACTAGACCTTTAAATTTATGCGTGTTTGGTTTTAGAAGCTGGCGAACATCAGGCTGCGCAAAAAATTCTTTCCATCTGTCTTTTTTTTAAAATTTAGACTGAATTGTGCGAAAAAAAAAACTTAGTCCCGTTAGAAATGTGGAAACATAATAACTTTTCCTGTAAAGAAAATATTTCCAAGAAAACATCTCAAACCCTGGATCAGTTTTACCTCTTCAACTGTCTCCCGTTCAGATATGAAATAAGATTTGTGCATTCCTCACCGGGATGACCCTTCTCTCGAGTATAAGCATAAGCACAGGTGTTATTTATTTTTTCAGGGAGGCCAACGATCTCTGCGTCACGTTGACAGGCAAAGTCTGCTCAGCAGGTCTGCAATAGGCCTATCGAGCAACTATTTGTGTTTTTCAAAAGGTCAGCGGTACCAAAGAAAGCCATCATCAGCAGCAGCCCCTCGCCATCTCGCACACCCACTGGCAGCCCGCTTGTCTCCTCCGATGGGATAAGATCGATGGTGTTCACGAAAACCAGAGGCAATCAGGTGAATGAAGGCATCCTTGGCTGGAAGACAGATTCTGCAATGACGTGTCAAGCATGCGCGGCGAAAGGTTACGGGGTCACGGGGGGAAAATTCGCTGGCGATTAATTTTGTCGCCGAAGTAGGCGGTGATACTATGACTGTCCTGTGTTTGCTTTGCGGATGAGAGCCGTCGGGGGAAGTTGGGAGGTAGGAGACGTTCCCCACGTTTGAGGCATTATGGAATTACAGGATTATTCTGAAAGAAGATAAAGCCAGTTATGCAGGATTCCTGAACCAAAAGAAGCGAAATGCTAAAGTAATAGGGAGACGGCCAACCTCAAGAAAATCGGAAGGTAATTGCACCGATCGCCGACAGGTCAGGACGTGGACAAAGGAATCACGGAGTTGTCACAACTGTCTCGACTACATCGGCTGAGGGTCCTCCGGCTGAACCATCATAATCTCGGGAGGTTCCCAGGGGTCCCCCTTCCACTTCTTGAGATGCCGCGGAAATTGCGCTGCAGATTTTTCTCCGGCCAGCGGCATTATCAACAGAAAGACCGTTGGCTGTCTGGGATGGCTTGCCTTATTTGCTTTAAAGTCGAGTGCTAAGACATCGTGGAATGGAAACCAATTTTAGTGTGGTCTTTGAGATTTATCGAGAAAACGGTGATGTGGCAAAATCTCTATAGCTGCTTCTCCTTGATCGACGAAAGAAATAGCAAAAACGGGACAATAACAACAAACCTAGCCAAGCCAACGCCAATCTTGGTACGTGTCTGCCGGGATGAGCCTATGATCGACACTCTAGTTGTCGGAAAAAAATAGTTACAAAAACCTTTATACTACTTTAGGATCCATTTATAAAATGTGCATGTGCTTATAAATAAATATAATGACCAGCAATTACTAAGCTGATCATAATGCATGAAGCAACGATGCATACCAACTGTATTTCCGGGATCGCTCGGATAAATGGCTGAATACTTCCTCTGACCACTTCCATATGGACTAAGGTTGTGAGACTTTACCATAACACCCAAACCTTTACAAACAAAATATCAGCTGCGTTTATATAACTTGACCAGCGCACGACATATACTAACACGTATAAGTCTTCTGAACCTTCTCTTGCGTCAGTCAAAGTTTACATATGGGAAGTTCTTTTCTCTGAAATCCTTATTGCTGACGTCAGAAACCATATGGCATTAAAACAATGTTACAGGAAAACTGTTGACACAAAAAAACTGATTTCCTACGATAACTTTTTTGAATGAGTCACCACCAACAAATCATGTTAACTTTAAACAGTATTAAATGGGTTGCAGCTCATCACACTTAAACCATAGACGCTATACAGAACATAATACAGTGTATTATTGTGGTTAAACCAGAAATGATAGACTGTATCAACTTGTCAATTTACCCTCCGGCACAGTCCAGTATCCATATGCTTCAAACTGCAAACAATCATGTAAACTCTGCGACTGGGAAATAAATATTTTTTTAATTTAATTGAAGGCTCTAATAGTTTTCATTTCCTCACAGTGACGGTCGCTTGAATCTCAATTTGTAAATATCTTTGAAATAAACTTGTTCTCAAAAATATCGCTTTCGCTAGCCAATCATCTAACGCCAATTCACGTCTGCTTCAAGATGGCGTCAAGTATTTCATGTACGTGGCGATAACTGATGCTACTACGTATTAATCTAGATACATTTTTTAATTATTGCGTATGTTACTCAGTCAGGCGTGAATATACTCCACGGGCAAATTTGTTATAATGAATTTTGCAGTGCGAGAGCGTAGATTTTCATAACTGCCCTAGCAACGATAGTATCGAGTGTTGTTACTGTGATAATTGATCTAAGTATTCGAAATCATAGACGTTGTTCAATTATACGTCAAGGCTTTAGCGGAATTTACAAATCGCAATGCATTACAGTAAACTGGAGCATTTCACACAACCAGTAGTTTTGTGAGTCGTTTTATTTCACTGGTCTGTTATTCTATTATAAACATTTCTCCAGTTTATGGAATATCAGTGATTGTGGCAGTAGTAATTATTTATAGGCTTCAAACAGCCTAGGCTTTTCTGCGTGTTTGAAAGCATCTGGAAGAATATTTCAGTATTTATTATTGGCGTCATTAGAATTGATGCGATATTTATTTCCTGATGTTATGAGTGCATTGTGTAAATAATCGCCTTTGACAAATCTTCATTTCTGTACTATTTGTTTGCAGAATTAGGAGCAATATTGGAAACAAGTTTGCGGTCATGAAATGGCAAATAGCTCTTGTAGTTCTTGTGCTTCTGTGTCACATGTATTTGCCAAAAGCATGGGCACAGGACACTTCACAACCTCCGCAGACTGATACAACTCAAGAATCTAGTGTAAATGAAGCAGAAGAAAGTAAAAGAAAGAAAACAGTGGAAAGTCAAAAAGAAATTGAAAATGGTGAGGCATTTTCTTTAAATCTTCCTGGCATTAGTCATTAAAAAAATCCAATTTCACCTTTATTGGCTTTTGTTCAAACTGAAGTATCCTAACAATAAAGCAAAAATCTTTTAAAATAATTTGCCAGAACCAATTCTCTGAGAAAACCATTTTCTTTTATCAAGAAGTGCACATTTCTTACATTTTGCAATTCTCCAGGACAAGTTGAGCAAATCACATTTAAAACAAATGAACTTAAACTGGCTTAAAG
This sequence comes from Pomacea canaliculata, assembly GCF_003073045.1. Lineage (NCBI taxonomy): Eukaryota > Metazoa > Mollusca > Gastropoda > Architaenioglossa > Ampullariidae > Pomacea > Pomacea canaliculata. The sequence continues at coordinate 6,081,494 of NC_037597.1, read as the reverse complement.
GAATAGATATGCTACTGAATATCTGTGTAATCATTTTACCAAGTAATTTAAGTAGTAACAAAATTATCAAATCCAAGTTAAGATCAGAGTGTTTGTCATCATTATTTTTAAGCAGAGAAGAAATGAAAGATTCTATGCTTGCATGTGCATATACAGGTGGTGCCCAACCTTTTCTGGCCCAAGGATCGCACTTGACATGATATAAAATCTCAAGGGACAGAGTTGTGTAAACAGCTTTTTTACAGATAAATGTACTTATTTCACTTGCTATCTCATTACTCTCATCTGCATTTCAGATGTTTCAGATAGACAAACAGTCCCACAAGAAGAAAGCCAGATTCCTGAACTGACACCGGAACAAAAGAAAGGTATCCAAAGTCGTTGCTAGAGGAAACTACTAAAGCTTAAATATTGCTACTAACATTGTTGCCAATTTTGCAAAGCAAAACAATGACATCATTGTTTCTTTTTATTCATTACTTTTCAGCTGAAGAATTATTTGTTCAAGGAGAGGCCTTAATTAATGCTACTTTTGTCAAGAAATTTGATGAGTAAGTAACTTTTCTTTTGTGTGTGTGAGAGAGAAAGAGAAAGAATGCATTCCTTGAAGAGGGAACGAATTTGTAGGTATTCCTTACATATTTAGAAATCGCTTCAGGAACAGAAAGATGACAAAGCCTGATAATGAATATGGAGGGGGAAGGGATGAAAGACATAATTAATGCAAATAAGTATAGTATTTAAAGAAGTAAGAATATCTGAGTAAAGCAAAAGGCTAGATAAGAAATAGAAGATAATTTTGAAAGCAGAGAGAATCTCATGCTTTTTTTAGTTGCTTTTAATATTTGTCATTCGCAAGTATTGGTTATGACCATTTCCCTTATTTTTGTGACAGGATTTTGGGGTGCTTTTTAACTTATCTAAAATCATATGTGGTTACATATGTGAGTAGAAAGGGTATACAAGCAATGTTAAATCTCAACTATGGTACAAGAGGAAGTTTTATTTTAATGAGGAAAAAGGTCAAATTTTGGTGGCAGATTACAGATTTTGTTTTATGCTACTAAAATATTCTGCATAATGCAGGGCTCTGCTGCTCTTTGACCAGGCAGCTAAGCTAAACCACACAAAAGCGAAAGAGTATGTTGCTTTTGCACACCTTTTTGGAGATCATTTGCCTCACAATGTCTCCCGGGCCCGTGAATTACTTGAGGAACTGGCAGCCATAGGTTCACCCAGGGCTCAAATGGTATGTAATTAATAACAATAATAACAATAACAACCAACTTTATTAGTCCCAATGGGCAATTTAAAAATTATGTAATTATGTACTCGCTGTATATGTGATTTTCTTGTGGTCAACTTTGAGGTGGTATTTCTTCATTAATTTAATCAAATGACCTGACTTAATCCAGATTGAGGCCTGTGTCTTGTTCCCATGGAATTTGGTCTAAGTTCTTAACTGACTGAACTTCAAATCCCTCACCCATCCTCCCTTTATGTGGACAACAAACAAGACTGCCCTCCTACTAGGCCTAGTCATAGCAGCAAGTGTGTCAGAATTGCAATTCAGAGACAAAAGATTTGTGCACCTACTTCATTTGACAAAAAAAATTGTCTTCATCTTGTGAACCCTCAAATGGTCATGGTCTGATGAATCGTGAATGAGTGCAAGTATGGTTTCTGCTTAGTATACCTTCTGATATTTATTCCCATGATGGTCAGGTTGTCTGCTACAGTTAATGAAGAAATAAAATTTGTCTTATAAATTCTTTCTAGGATACTTTCCAGATATTAAAATACAAGTGCCCTCCCAGTCTTTCCCACCTCTGCACTGGGGGAGGGGATGGAGAGTTGATGAAAAGATGGCTGAGTTCTTTTTATAGAGCTTTATATAGCAGTCAAGGGCAGATGCACATAGGTATGGTGGCCAGGACTGTTAACACGACATGGACAGTAATTCACTTGGCTTGAGCAGTTTGTACCCAAAGCTCCTAATAGTCAGGTTGTCTGGTATCAAAGAAAGAATTTACAAGAAAAATTACATTTTTGTTGTTTTATTTCGGGTCATGATTTGAAGGTTATGAAGCAAAAGTATTGATGTTTTTAAAAATTGTATCAGTCACTGTTGTATTTTTTATGGGACTGGAGGATGCATCTGGCTAACTTTTAAAAAGTGATGATCTTTTGTATCTAATGTGATTAGAGGTTTCAGACAGGGGGAATCTTGTTCTTCTGACATGTATTTAAACTTGAAGGGCAGCCTGATTTCACATTATCATTATATTATAATTTTGCTTTGAAAGTTCTTAGTTACTTTTGAGTGATATTGCAAGTGATTAACGATCTGCTATATCAACAGGGCTTGGCTTACATGTACAGCTCTGGTATCCATTTCAATTCAAGTCAGGCTAAAGTAAGTCACATCTAATTGCATAATTCTTTAATGGTGTAGTATCATTTATATTTTTTTTAAATCCAGATTTTATGAAGACATTAATTTATACTAATTCCATTGAAATTGCAGAGGATTTTGATCCGCTTGATTGTCTTCAGAGACCATTGATTTGGATTTATATATTTATTCGATGTAGTATTAAGTTACTTACTATATTCCTTTTTATCATTTGTGTCTGGGTGTTGTTCATGTCTTCAGGCTTTAGTATATTTAACCTTTGGAGCTCTTGGTGGAGATCCTCTGGCACAGATGGCTTTGGTAAGTCCCACATTTTCTTGTCAATCTTTAGACTGCATCATTTTTAGCCATTTATTGCTGAGAAATAATCACTGTTCAAATTATATGGCATTGATCACAGTAGAAGACATTTTGTCTGAGGGATCAAAGTCCTACTCAAACTGAGCCACCAATCCAGCTTGCATGGGGCTGTTTTCTTGTAAACATTGGTGATTTTTGCTTACATTTGTTTGTTCATTATTATGTGCAATGGTGTCCAGTCACTTAATCCCCAGACACTTCATCCCCGACACTTCATCCCAACATTCATCCCGATTTTAATCCCAGACACTTCATCCCGACATTCATCCCAACTCAAGAAAATTTTCATATCATATTGTTGAAGAACATTAAATTTATAGCTTATATGAACTTTAACTATGTTGTCGATGTTCAAATGATGTTGAAGTTAAAAGCATGATTTGATTTGAATTTCAATTAAATTTTTCGCGCTGACTTCATAATTTTTAGTTAGTTTGTTTAGGGATTGTGCGGGATAAGTGTCTGGGGATTAAGTCTAGGGGATGAAGTGTCGGGGATGAAGTGTCTGGGGATTAAGTGACTGGGAACCATGTGCAATCACTTTAGTTGTATTTCTACAATAAATAATCGAAAATTGTTCTAGACATCTAATATATTGTCTTAATTCTAGGTTAGTTGTTAAAATTTTTCTTGAATTCTTGAACTTCAAAAACATATTTACTTAATAAGGTTGCTTTTTTTTTTTAAATGAGAATTGAATATAGCACTTTACATCAGGACTTGTACTTCATGCGGTTTGCAGGGCTACCGTTACTATGCAGGGGTTGGTGTAGAGATGAAATGTGAATCAGCTCTTACCTACTACAGAAAAGTTAGCAAAACAGGTCAGTTTTCATTCTTCCTTTTGCAAAATTCTATGATGCCAATGCTTACATCAAACGTTTGTTATTTTTATGATTTTTGTTTTAGAATAGGGAGTGGGGAAAGATAAAAAGCATTTCAATACAGAAGTTGTTCACTCTAAGAGCTAGTGACAATATAAAATTATTTATTTAGATGGTATAGTTCAGGCTGTGTGTGTAAGCTTCACAGATTTGTTTCTATGAAATATATAATTGGCATGCACTGAGAAAGGTGTAGTGAAAGACAATTCCATAAAGTCTCCTTTACATTAATACAAACATCACTGTGGTTTGCAGTGGCCGATGGTGTGTCAGTATCAGGAGGTGTTGCTGTGCAAAGGATCAGGCTGCAGGATGAGGCTGAGAGTCAGGGTACCAACAGTCCTCTTCTAGATGAAGATCTGCTACAGTACTACCACTTCCTAGCTGACAAGGGGGACACACAAGCTCAGGTGAGCCTGCATTACACTTTTTAAAAATGCATAGTACCTGCCTGTGATTTTTCTTAAATGTGCTTAGTGTATATTTAAAAGTTTTTGAAGTGCATTTTTTAATAAAGCATTTCATAATTATTAAAATAAATGCTTCTCATCTGCACTGTGATTTTGACAAACCCTGGGTTGTGACATTGCCAACAAGCAAGTTCACAACTTAAATCATTAGAATTAGTTGTAAGTAATGGTATTTATTTTATCTACATCTTAAAACTGGTACATTCCTTAGGTAGATAAATCATCAGAATATCATCACCTAAAAAATACTGTGCTGAATTTTAATCTGTGTTGGTGTTTTAACCCATTGTAATTGTTGAGTCTGAAATGGAATTTCTCAGCCTGAATGGATCTGTGCATGCTATCACAAAAATGACTCACATTTAACTATCACTTATTATTTACTTTAGCAATTCGGTGGTGTAAGGGTAAAACTGTTGTCACCAAGACAGGATTGCAGTGTACCGGTTCAGATTTCACCTCTGACACATTATTCGTCGACAATTTTATCTCATATCTGATTTGGTTCACAGATAGTTCTGGGGCAGCTGTACTATCAAGGAGGAAGAGGCGTGGCTGTTAACCATGAGCAGGCACTCCATTACTTCATGACTGCTGCAGAGTCTGGAAATCCTAATGCTTATGCATATCTGGGCAAGGTGAGAAATGTCGTACCACCATTGAATGATTAACTTCTTCGATTTGATGAGCAGCATTCAGACCATATTGAAGGATCAGAACAGTTAGACCTCTTTGGAGTTTATGCTTTAATAATTGCAGAGTTTTAGTACCTTTGAATTTGCCTAGAGGTTTTACTTCAAGAATGCTGTGTTTTTATAACAGCTCTTCTTTATGCTATTACCGTTGACTTCTTTAAATACCAAGAAAAGCTACCAAAAACTGATAGAAGGGAGATTATTCCTGAATAACTGTACCTTTTTATTGGACTATTCTTCCCTTGACTGAATCTCTGAATAAATGTGTTTAGAATTATGGGCTTCAGATCATTGTTTGCTTATGCATTAATTTTGTTGAGCTATTGATGTGAATCCACTTACCATGTTAAAAATGAATGGACATCTAAAAAATACAAACTTCATAGTTTGGAAACATTTCTTTATAGCAAAAAATATAAGTTCAAATGCAAGAAAGGTGTCCTATCACATTTTCAGAAAGATTCAATAGAAAGACAGAACATGTTGAAGGTTGTAACTACATTCAGTTTATCATTTTTTGCTTTAGATGTATTCAGAGGGAAGTCCACATGTACCACAGAACAACATGACTGCTTTGCAGTATTTTAGAAAAGCAGCTGACAAGGTGGGCATTTTGATACTAATTATTAATATCTGTGATTGATATCATACCTTCAGTGCATTCTTCAAGGCAGACTGTCCATAATCTTGATATTATTAACACTTCATTGTCTTGAATCTCACATCAGTTTTGTCTCTGAGTTCATCTTCCTTGAACCTAGCAGGACCAGTCACAACTAATGTTTCCAGTCAGTTTTTGGCGCCAAAACGCTTGCATCTGCTTTTGTGTTGTTGTCACGGACCAGTCTGTGCCTCCATGCTTTTAAGATTTTTTAATCCCTTTGCGACTTATGGACTTCAAGTGTAGTTAGAATGTATGGGACAATGAATGAGAACATCAGAGGGGAAAGGGTTAACCGTGACACAAAGTATATGGTGAACCCAGTTCAGCAGGAGACTTTTGGCAGGAATGAGATAAAAATGTACTCAGGCCCGGAGTACTGAAGGAAGAGGATGTGCCTGAGTCACGACATGTAAATCTCCCTAGTTAAAATTGGTATATAGTAAAGCAGGGTAGTGTTGATCAATGCTGGTACTGACACCTTTTGGATTAACCTCACCTAGATGAGGTTTTTATTGTAAGGGTTGATTGAACTGGAGCCTTTCTGGGTGAGGAAGAATCGCCTCCCCTGACCGTTCCTTGATCGCCTTTGGTCCAACACCCAGCAGCAATTGGGCTAGTAGCACCATTGGCCCTGTGATGCTACTGGGTAGTACCTCTGCTGTAACCCCAGAAACCGCCTCACTGACATGGCCGGTGTGTATGGCCTTCAAGTTTTGTCAACTGCTGAGTTTCGTCTCCCCTTCCGTGTTGCCTCCCTCCCTCAGCCATGCATCAGATGGAAGAAATTTTGCAGATATTCCTTCTCCTTTTCATGTCCGACTGTTTGGAATTCTCCACCCTTTTTTCTTTAAACTGTGGCTACGTTTGAAGTCTTCAGATCCTTTAAAACACATCTCTGTAAAAAAATATCTTTCATAATCAAGTGTACTATTCTTCTTAGTTCTTCATCCTCATCCATGCACTTCATGTTTGCCATGGTGACATGTATGCTTGTGTTATTTGATTGATTGTCAGTTTATTTGTAGTCTTTTGTGTACAATGCATTGAACTCATATCCACATGGGAAAATGAGCTTTACAGATTTCTTATTATTGTTTTAGTTTTTCCGAGAAATGTATGTATGGACGCCTATGGGAAAAATTCAAGTTTGATGATCCTATGATTGTTTTTAAACAAAACATACTGCCATATAAAAAGTAGACAAAGGAAGCATTAAGATACAGTAACATGGCATAAAATATTCCATCTCTTTTTTTTTCTTTTTTTTTTTTTTATTTCAAGATATTTTAAAACTATATCCACTTTTTTCCTTTAACCAGAACAACCCCATTGGGCAGGCTGGTCTGGGAATGATGTATCTACAAGGCCGAGGTGTAGATAAGGTATACTTTTAACCTCACTCTCTACTTGGTTATGAGATGATTCTGTAATTTATCCAGCTTGTTATATCTGTTAATTGCTTAAATGCACTTTCTTACTCCAATGAGTGTTTTTATTGCTGCATTTACAATTATCTTTTTTTTTATTAAAAGTCTTGTTTCTACATATTAACTAGGATCTGACGAAAGCTTTCCGGTACTTCTCACTTGCTGCAGACCAGGGCTGGGTGGAAGGACAGCTGCAGCTAGGCATAATGTATTTCAGTGAGTACTCACGAATTTGACAAGCGTTCTTCATCAACAGGACAATGGAGTGCTAGCAGTAGTCAAGATACAGGATGAGTATTGCTGTGGGATGCAGACCACTCTCTATATTGTAGCACACTTTAATATTAAATATATGTCCTTTGTCTTAAGTGTATCATAGTGATTTAATTATAATTTAAGGAATCCTTATTTGATGAACTACAGACATTTTGTATATTTAGTTTCAATAGAAATATAAATTTAGTAAGCTCATAACAGATTTTAATAAAATTCACTACTGGGGTAGTTTTTATTTATTTTTAAAATTTTTGAGGAAGAAAGTAAGTTTCTATTTTTATTATATAAATACTAAAATTGTGACTGGCTAAAATTTATTTACGCCTTTAATGGCATTTTGAAAGTTGATTAGCAAATTATTTTTAAGACGATTTGCACTTCTTGAATTATCTCACCAGTTCTGAGCTGGTAATATTTTCATAGAATATTAGAGAGTATGGAGGATATGTCTTGTGCTTAAAGATGTTTTTGTGCAGCCCTATGTTCTTCGAGAAGTGACAAGGAATAAATTAAACTAAATATGGTTTCATGTTAAGTGCATTTTTCTATCTGTTAATATTACTTGAAATAAGGAGTTCCAGATAAGAATGTTTTTTGTAAACTAGTAAATTTCCGACAAGTGGAGAGCCTTAATTAATTGTTGTAATTGGGGTAGGACAAATATTAATACTTCTTCACTTTTTTTTTTTTGGCATGATGTAAGGCTAAGCCAGTCTTCTTGTTCTACTGCTTTTTAGATTCTGCTTCAGAACATACTGGTCATCGGTGAAAACCTTCCTAGTAAATGCATACAAAACATACTTTATGCATGACACAACAAACAAAAGAATTACTTTTGAATCCATGGAAGGAATCCATCATCGATTACTTTCTGTGTCAGAATTATAAACATTGTAGGATGTTCTTTAATAAATCATTTAATATGTTCTTATATGTACATATAAATAGTCCATTAAGCTACCCTTCATCTCAGGTGGACTTGGTGTGCGGCGAGACTATAAAATGGCAGTGAAGTTTTTCAACTTGGCATCTCAGGGAGGTCATGTTCTAGCCTACTACAACTTGGCACAGATGCATGCAACTGGAACTGGTGTCCTTAGAAGTTGCAACACAGCTGTAGAAGTGAGTTCAAAAGTTGATTGTTCCAATCAGCTATAGAAAATACTTTTCTTTAGAAAGAAATGTAAATCAGGAAATATTCTTTTGTGACACAATTAGACTCATTCATTAAAATAATAGTAAATGTGTGATTTTTATAGGTCATAATGATATTCATGGAGGAGCATCCTCTCAGTGCTTAAATACAATATATTGTCCATTTCAATAGGAAAAGAAAATCATGAAGATGAAATTCCTGTTTTTGTTATTTGACGATTCCAGACTGCACTAAAAATTGTTCATATATTAGTGAAGTAACTTGCACTAGATAGAGATTGTCAGAGACGCAATTTCTTTGCAGCTTTATAAGAATGTTGCGGAGAGGGGACGGTGGTCTGAGATGATCATGGATGCTCATCGTCTATACAAAGAGGGACATGTGGATGCAGCTCTCATCAAGTACACATTTCTTGCTGATCTGGGTTATGAGGTGGCCCAGTCCAATGTTGCCTACATTCTTGATAGAGGTTTTTTATTGACTTCTTCTTTACTAAATGTGTTTCATATCATGTTCCCAAAGCAGTCCTGTTTCTTTTGGGTTTCCATGTGTCTTTCACTGTTCGGCATTTTGTTTTTGTTTTTTTTTGACCCTTCTCTTTTCACTAACTCTTATCCTATTATTTACAAAAATGGCCTGTCCTTGTATGCAGGAAGCCCTTGTTGGACTGCTGTTTCATATAATAGCTGATTATTGGGGGGGCCCCTGCATCCAAATTTTCATGCACTATCATGATGATTAGTGCCAGCAGGGCTTGTGTATACAAAGCCTGATGTACTTAATTCTATTTATAGACTTGCATTCTTAGTAGCAATTATTTGATTGTGATTGTTTGTAATTCATAAGATTATGTGGTTAAATTTTCTTCAAAAGTTGCAGTGGTGTTTTCAGTTTCTTTCATCTATTGATGACAGGAGAATCCAATCTGTTTGATCGCCATGAGACATTACAGCGGGCTTTGCTCATGTATGGAAGGGCTGCTTCCCAAGGTGGGTTATCTCCCCACCTGCATGCTCCTTAACACATTCTTGATGAGTTTTCCTCAATGGGGTCTGCAGTGCAAAGGATGTATCACTATGTCAGGGTTGGGCCAAGATTGTACTTTCTTTAGCTTCAATAAGAGTAGGAATGCCAGTTTTAAAGTAGTTTTCTTTCAGACATATATTTAAACCTTGTGAAGGTTTGCTTTTAAATTAGGAAAGTCAATTTGCTGATTGATAGATTCAGTTTAATAGTGTGATGTCAGTAGCTGATTCCATGGACAATTTTAAAGATAAACAGAGATTAGAGAAGGAAACTTTAAGAAAAAAACTTTTTTAAAAAATATTTTTACCTTTAAAATATTTGTTTCATGTGTATTTACCTGTTGTTGAGAGGATGAGGAAACATCTGATTTAGACTGTTGTGTCATGGCATTGCTATGTAAAACTAATACAAACACACAGTTATTGCTTTTTAATTTTGTTGTTTATGTTTTGTTTATTGATAACTGCCATAAATGAATTCATGGTTATTTTAATTGAATTGATTTTTGAGTGGCATTATTTCTTTCTTCCTTGTGCTATTTCTTGTGCTATGTCTTTTCAAGCCTGACTGATTTTGTGCAAAGGTTCAACCACTGCTAGACTCAAAATGGGTGATTACCATTATTATGGATATGGCACTGATGTGGACTATGAGACTGCTGCCACTCACTACCGCCTGGCCTCAGAACAGCAGCACAATGCACAGGCCATGTTCAACCTGGGCTACATGCATGAGATGGGACAGGGTCTCAAAAAGGTTAGAAACTTTGATTCGTTTCCAAGAAATGATCTTATTTTGTGGTGATACAAAGTACAGTGTGTTCTGATATTTACACCTATTCAGTCAAGTCATTGGGGTAAACACATGGATAGATGCGGCAGCTGACAGGGCTCGCCACTCTTGCCTATTTGGGGTCATAATGAGCAGGTCCTGTGCAGGATGACCAGTCCAGTCTTTGACATTTGTGAACCTGTTGCTTCAAGGTGCCTTGAAGGATAGTCTTCAACAAGGTGTCGTGCTGGGTCACATAGCTAAAGAAGACCATCTTACATCACCTGAATTGAAAGTAGAGGTTCCTGGTGTCCTACATGTGTGGCAATCCTGTTGCATGCAAAGTCATTGGTTCTATGCTCTTTGTATGAGATCCTGAGCAGCCTCCTCAGGTACTTGTTCTTGAATGCCTGGATTCTCCTTTATGTTTAGCGAGCAGACTCCAGGTATCACATCTGTTGAGCAGGGTCAGTACTACTAGGGATTTGTACAGCTTGTGCGTGGTAGTGAACCTTATCTAGTCTAGCCATTGCTGCTGTTGCTGTTGCTGTTGCAATCCTGATGCAGACATCTGGCTTGTAGCTGCCATCTTTGTAGAGGGTGGCTCCCAAACATTTGAAGCTACTTACCTCTTCGAGCTGTACCCGTTATATAGATCTATGCTTTGTCGCTGCCATTGATCATAACATTGCTATTTTCAGTGCTGGTCTCCATTCCATGTGCATTTGAACTGTTTGTCAGTCTGTTGGTGAGGTCTTGCAGTTCTTTGTTAGTGCCTGCTAACAGATCTATATCATCTGCATAAATTTCGAAAGATTTATCAAGAAGCAATTAAAGTGGTTGTATATTGACACTGCTAGCCTGTGATATATTTTCACTTGGTTTCCTTCCCTTTTTACTGACTCTTTTCTTGCTCATCTATACATTCCAACATAAATTTGCTTTGTATAAGTACACCTGTGTGACTGTCAGGCTTGTTATTTATTTATCTTTCATTGATCCTGATGATAATATTTGCAGGATATCCATCTTGCAAAAAGGTTCTATGATATGGCAGCAGAAACAAGCATGGATGCGCAGATCCCTGTGGTTCTTGCACTTATCAAACTGGCGCTTTTCTATGGTGTGGCGGATGTTTTCAACAAAGAGGTAAACAGTATTTGAGTGAGTGAGTGAGAGCTCTTTCAATCATCCATATATGAACACAGTATTGCATGCATACCTTCAGGTACAAAGAAAGCTATAAAAAAAGCGAGAAATATTTTTAAGACTACTAGAACACCTTTTCATTAGCATGTTTCATTATTTATTAAAATGTTAAGCTCATCATCTCAGCTATGTTCATGTTTTTAATCATAAAGATCCTAATAGACACAGATCATATGGTTTTAATAAATTGTATGTCTGTGTATGTGTGTGTGTGGTATGTGTGTGCTTTTGTGCACATGTGTGCATGTGTGTGGCTGTTTTTGGTTTTTGGTTTGTTTGTTTTTTGAAGCTGGAAGGTTACAAGTCTATTGCCACCAGCATTGACCCTCGTTTCTTTCTTGGACCTGATTGGGATTTGTATATTGTTACCTTACTGATCCTTCTTTTAGGTATTCTAATAGTTTTACGCAGACACAGATAGTAGGTCTTAACTTAGTTTTCTCAAATAAATGTCCTTTCTTTGTTACTTTTATGGATATTTTGGAGAGTGTGGTATGGATTGAAAAGACTTGTTATCTGCATGTTGAGATTCTTACATTTTCAGTTTGGTCCACCATTAAATGGATGGCAGTTCATTAGGTAGTTTCAAACTTAATTCACAAAATGTTAGGTTCTTTGTTCAATTGAACAGTGGTTAGTTAATGTGACTATAAACACTTTTAGGAGGTTTATTTACAAATGCTTATAAGTTTATAAAAAATTTGTTTTGGTTTCGATGTCAAAGTATTTAAACTCATCTCCATAAAAGAGACTGGTTTATAACTATCAAGCATTCATAATTTGTACATGCCCACTGGGTGTATACGTCAGTGTTTATACTAAAGTGCTTGCACACCTGTAAAGGCTTTTTCAAAGTGATGACTGATGCCATTAACAAAAAATTCCAAATACCAGGAATGTAGATAAATCCCCCTGAGAGATAACAACAAATTGTTTGTTACAGTCTGACTGGTGCTGCATTTATGCTGAATGTAATAATATATGATGTTTGAAGCGGTTTGCATTTGCTGTTTTGTAGTACAGAAAAAAATGAGCAAAAAATCTTTACACCTATATGCTGTCTGTGTGTGTGTACACGTGTGTGTCATTGAGTGAAAGAGGATGTGCATGCACACTGCGTGGTTGTTACCTCACACTGTGGATGATGTGTATGTGTCCTTCATGCTGTAGAATTTCAAAAGTAAACATATTATATGGAAATGATTGTGATTGTGCAAAACCCATTGAATGAAAATTGTAATAAAGTGTCAGATATGTTCAGAATTTGTGTTGTGCATTGTTTATATATCATATGCTAAAACTGTGGTTGTAGTTTATCGCCATCATTACATGTTTCACACCACTTGCCTCAAAGTATTGCATTCTGTTGTCACAAAACATCAGATAAACATTCCACATTAAGCACTTGCTTTTATGTTATCCTGTAGGTCAGCGGTTCTCAACCTTTTACTTGTTACGCCCCCCTGACGAACAAAGGTACCTTCGTGCTAATTTCACTAATACTGGTATAAGAAACTTTTACAAAATTACCACCTTCGCACCCCCCTTGTAAGCACGTCGTGCCCCACCGTTTGAGAACCGAGTCTGTAGGTAATTTTTCCATGCAAGAACTTTTTGTTTAGAACTGTAGAGCTCATCATTTGAGCTTTTCACTCTAATATTGCATACACTTTATTGGTGACAGTTCTGTAGCTTGAATCTTTCCTTACAAAGCCACTAACCAACATTTGTATAGATTTTGTTTAAATAGCTAAGATTTTTAACCTTGTGTGTCTTGCTCACACAGAGGGTTCTGGTAATGAAACAATGTTTTATACTCCTTGAAAATAGCTTTTGTTTGTGTGAAAAAATTCTTTCATGTCTTCATCTAAATTACTTGAAACAAACTTTTAAAACGGAAAAAACTTCAAAAACACTTTGCTTGTGTATGAGAGTGTCCTCATCAGTTGCATGTAGATATATAAATGTTGAATAAAAGCATCTAAGAAATTTAAGATCATTCAGGTTTATCTTGAAACACTAAGATTAGGATGCCTGTTCTGTTCAATCCTATTTTAAGAAATTGTTGACAAATATCCCAGCGCATTTGTAATGATTATCTTTTAATGGGAAAAAAATTGTCTTTCATTTACAGCTGCCTCACCAGAAACTAAGGTGGTCCAGTGGCATCAAGATTTTTAAGTTACCTTCACAGTGAAGGAAGGCTTTATGTCTTTATCTGGCTTCAGCCATGGTTTGATACAGCAAAAGTTGATGGCTTGATGTAAACACAAATGTCCTCCCTACTAAATAGCTTCTTGGAGCAAACCTAAGTAAAGTGCAAACCATAGTGTCTTTAAGGATGGTTGGTGCAAGTGCCTACAAATTTATAAATATACAATGCGATCACAAATTTGTCAAGGCTGCTTTGAGTGTAAAATGGTAACATAAATGCTGGCACAACCTACTTTCATCTCTAGATTTTGTGTGTGCATGCAATTTTTGGGGAGCATGTAGGATTTCAATGTAAATGACAATACCTTTTTGAAATGCAGTTTAATGAACAGGTAAGGCAGAAATCATCATATGATTGAAACGATTCAAGTAAATTCTCTATGCCTTCATGCAAACTCATAATTTCTAAAAACAGTTTCCTTATTCATTTTCTCAAGTTCTTTTCCCACTACCTCCATCAAAATTGTCATAAATTACTCTTCAAAACTGTTGCAGAAGTTATATATTAAAAACTTATATACATTTCTACTGCAAAATAATTGTTTTATGGGATTTTTTAAAATGTATAGTTTATATGCAGACAAGAACAGAAGCAGGTATGGCTACAGTATTTACATTTGCTTTTTCTATTTACAAAAGTGACCTGGTTTTCCTCTTTTTAGTTCATTAGCAAAGTAAAATATATATATGCCAGTTTTTTTTTAATTTATAGTAGAATTGTTTCAGGTACTTTGCAGTTTTGTCCACCAGAAATATTTAGTTAACATTCACTAATCTTTAGGGCAAAATTCCCCCCTCAAATACTCAAAGTAGCCATGGCTTGTTTGGTTGGGCTGCCAGGCACAGGTAGCCTGCTTCCAGAACTACGTCGTCCCACAGATCTGCTGAATCGCTAGACAAGGTTATGGTCACGTGGTACAGCTTCCTGTTGGTGACAGTGTATGACACAGAGCCAAGTCCTTCGACCAAAATGCCTGGAGTGTCTGGATCGTAGGCCTGGAGCCAAGTCTGATTGCTGACTGTGATGTGCACGTCACCTTTCTGGCTTGACGCCTGCATCACAGAAAATGAGAAGAATATAGAAAGAGCATCTCTCTTTTTTAAAAAAAAACTACGTTTTCAACTTATAAACATAAACGAAGAGAGACTAGTTTTTTGTTTTGTTTTGCTTTTGCTTTTTTGTTGTTGTATCCGTTTCTCTGTTTGTGTGTGACCGATGACTACCGATAATGAGGTCAAAAGATACCTTGACCCAGAACTTCGCCGTCCACTCGCCGGGAAGCCCGAAGGTGAAGACGGGGCGCGTGGTGTTGGACACGTGCAGGTTGCGGTAGGTCTGGTTGTTGCGCAGTCCAACCACGTGATCTTCTGTCTCGCACACCTGTATTCCAACGTGCTCGAACACCTGCAACACATGGGCGCCGACACCTCGTGCAACGTCATTGCCACGTTTCTTATGAGGTTGGTCTCTTAACGTGATTGTTAGGTTGATCTTTTAGCGTCCTCACATTTTGGTGTCATCGTCTCAACCATTACAAGGTTGGTCTTTATGTACGAGTAGTTTAAAAAATTACATTTAAGGTGATCTGTTACTACGGCAACGACTACACTTAAAATTCGTCTCGTAATGCAAGAAAGGTATGTCTTCAACCCTCAAAACGACATTCATCCTTCGTCCTTAAATGCAAATCGTGATTTTTTTTTTTTTTTACAGTGGAACCGAGCTTCCGCACATATTCCCCACATTCTGTTAGTCGTGTTTTCATCGATTCAAACATCACATACTTCTTTGTAAATGCCTCCGTTCTGCCCAAGGTCGTACACACTCTTCATCAGTTCGCACACCCGCTCTTGAAGGTGGACATCTGATGCCAGTACATCTGATTGGCGTGCAGGAAGACGCGGTACACCTGCAAACGAAACACGCAGGTAAGAACCTCCAACGACCAGGGCAGCTGCTCACCTGGTCATCGCATTCATCCACTTATGTTTTGTTATTTGTTTTGTTTGTTTTCAATTTCCTTTCTTCTTCATGTTATGCTATATTGAGCAAAGTGTGCCCCTTAGTAAGAATACAAATTTCAAACCTGACAAAATTTAACACAACTTCACGAGCAGCGAAGGAAGTTGTAGTGGTGGTGATATACCTCTCTAATGTCGAGGCTACGGTTCTGCACGAGGAGGTAGAAGCATGGGCCAGCACCCCGCCGCTCTCGTGAGGCCCCATGTAGTCCTCAAAGTTCTGGGCGTTGGAGATGCTGAAGAAGTTCCGTTCAGGTTCATCGAAATACCTTGAAAACAAAAGGACCCACGTTACCAAAAATGCTTCTCCCACCCCAGTCTTCATGAGTTTCACCTCGGAAGTTACTCGGTTTGCTTTCGGTGACAAGCAAGACAAGCACAAGGAACACATGTGCGCGCAGGCAGGCATGCAAACACACACACTGAAGACACTCGCACGCACCTGAAAGCGTCCCTCCACGCACGATGTCCATGCCGACCATCCAGTCATGGCCAGAAATGTAATGCTCGATGACTTCTCCTGTGATGTCGGCGAAAGCCTCGTTGATGGCGCCAGGCTCCTGGTACCAGAGCAAACCTGAGTGTTGTTCGATCAAGGCATGGCCGACCTGAATAAACACGACATCTCTTTTCAGCCGTCTGTTGCTTTGTATTTAAACCTGTCACAGCCAGGTAGCTCAGTTGCACTGTGGTACTTCTTCCACTTTTCAACGAAACAAACGAAATCAAACAAAAAGGAACTAAACACCGGCCAAAAAGAAAAAAAAAACCAAAAAGCGTGGGCTTGGTGGAGATCAGAAAGCTCTCTATGCAATGTTTTCCAACGTACGAGGATTTCATGAAGATGTCCACAGAATTGTTTGTAACTTTGGCCTTTCATAGTGAGTTAGTGTGCTTAGGATCAGTTAGAACAAACATGTATTGCATTCCGTGACAACTTATCCTCGAGTGACAAGGATGCTGACCCGTCCAACCCAGCGTATCATTAGTCACGTGACTCACCTCGTGTCCGACTGTGTCAGGGGCCACGAAGGGAAACAGAAAGCCCATAGAGTCGCCAAAGGTGCAGTTGGCTCCATTCCAGAAAGCGTTGGTGTAGTTGATGCCGTAGTGCACTCTCAGAATGAGCTTGTTATCCTTGATGACGGTTATGTTGAACCACTCTGAGAACATCTTGACTAGCAGAGGGTTCAACATACAAATCAGTTTTGCAGTGTTATACAGAGTTTGATCTTTTAGTTTTTTAATCGCCCAGCATTACATACATACAGTAAAGTCTACACATTGTAGACTGACTTTAGACAGAAATTACAGAGATGTCTAGTCTTAACATTGCGAAACACACATACACGCATACACACACAGAGATGTATAAATATAAAGATCTAAAAATACTTGCAGATGTACCTATTCGAGTTCCGATGAAGAAGGCATCCAGAGCTGGGGAATAGGCACCGTTGATAGAGTCGTTGGCCATGTGACAGTCATACTTCATGGCGTTCGTGATGTTGTAGAGCTTCGAACCGTCCATGTTGACCACTTTGACCCACCGGTTCTCCAACACACACTCTTCACCGTCCTTGGTGACTTCCAGGCAGGGGAACTGCTCCCCGTCAAACACTCGCCGCCCCACCTAGTAGCACAGACAACGGGAGGCAATGGTTGGTAGTGAGGTTTGACATCTTGGAAGGTAGGTTGATAAGGTCAGTACTCCACTTGTTTGTTTGCTTGTTTTCACCGCCGTGCTTTGAAAGCCAAGAGCAGCATCCGCTCCCTTTTCTTTTTGTCATTGTATTTTTCGCCTGTACTTTTTATTTCGTCTGTCCATTGCCCCTGCTACGTGTTTTTTCCCCTTTTCGTCAGTACCAACCTTGGGGAAAGGATCCTTTCATCATCCCCAGCCTACCTTTCCATCTGTCTGTGTATTTATTGTAACAAGTCTGTGCTTTTTACCTTCTCATTGCCCCCGACACCTTGCGCGTCTGGACACAAGGTGGACAAAGAGTTCCACTTCATGACCACTCTCCCATCGCGTCCGTCCACGATAGCAGTGGGTCTTCGAGGCCGAATGTCATCCTCCACCAGGTACTGGACCTGACACAGACGTAGCATAATCATAATAACAGAAGGGGAAAATCAGATGTTTGTGGTAGAAAGAGAAGATCAATTGTAAATCTTTATTGATCATAACATATATTCGGATTTCTCGTGAGTTGTGAATGCAGTTTAGAAACCTTCAGGAATGAAAGAGAAAATAAAGCTTTTAATTCCGAATTATTTTTATCCAGGTAACAATCCTGACAGGTGCTGCGACTATACAAATATGGCGTTTATGCTAACATGGTGCACGTGGGAGGAGGGATGAGGGATGCATCCAGCCGTGTGTCCACCCATCTACCTCCGCTTACACATGTGGTGGTAACAGGAGCAGACCAAGAGCCTCAGTCATTTTCATGGACCCTAGTTTTTCTATTCACAAAAAGAATGTAGAAATCAGGTCCCTCAGATACCACTACTTCGCATCCTGTTCAATAATGCTCTGTGGGGAATGGATAGCTGTCTGCACGGCACCATCACCCACCCATGTAGAACCTCACTGACAGTACCGGGTGGTCTGAGTAACGGGACCCTGCAGTATTGACACGTTCATTCCCGTAAGGCTGGTCCTCAGTTTGCAATCCATTTGGTGCTTTTTAGCTCTTTTTGGTTGTCAGCTGGGAAGAGTGAATCAGGTATTGAGCGATGAAGAAATGTCATCATTCAAAAACTTGACGGAAAAGCGGGACATTGTGTTTCTAGCTGTTTCCGACATTGACTTTTCTGGCTCCACACGTAGTGACATCTTTTTACCTTTGAATGTAAGTGTCGGATTTTTTTTCCACCTTTGTCCAGACTACAACACCATTGTACACGCCAGAAAATGTAGAAACCAGTTTACAAATTACAATACCATTGTTCACAAGGCACCGATTTTCATCCACCCATACTAGTCTACCCCTCCCTACTCAAGAAAAACGCTCATACCCGCCTTTTTCTAAAACCACTTTTATTGACGTGTTTGCAGAGACACGAACCTTGTCAGCCATACCACGTGTGTATTTTCTAGAATCTGGCAGTTTGTTGTTTTATCACTCTCTGGTTGTCATGAATCGTCGACAGTCTAGATTTCTTGCAAGAAATTATGGAGGTGTTACACTTAGTGATTCCTGCGAAAGCTTTCCGCCATTAAACAGCGTGACATACATTCTGAGCATCTACCTAAGGATTTAAATTATATTTCTCGTAATAAAGAGTTAAATGAAAGTCCGATTAAATTTCTATATTTTTGAAATCATCATCCATATGTGGAATCTTATTCTGAGGTAAAGCCACGGGAAGTGGATTTTTAAAATTACAACCTCGGGTGGATGCGCTGTTGCATAGACGACTGCTGCTAGCCTCATCAGTTTAAGGATGCAAAAGATATGTGTATAGGTAGTTAGTAGGAAAATAGGGAATTCATCGTTTGACCAGGTGTTTGAAGTACTTTTAAACACACTTCAGGGTGTGCGTACACTAAACATTTTTATCCGTTAGGTTAACTGGGTTCAGATAAAAGTCATGCTCATATTCTTCAATGAAAAAAACGAGGGAGAAGAAATACCGTTACTTTCACGCACACAAAGAGAGAGAGAGAGACTGGGAGAGTTTATCATCTTACGAAATATCCAGGGAACGCCTGACTGTTTTCGTCAAGAAAGATTTTTATTTCAATCTTGATGTCGTTGGCCTTGTCGCGGTTGTCCCCCATTTCCTGCAGCACTGCGTATAGGGCCTGGTTCGGGTACACACTGGGCTGGCCACCCGTGTCGTCCTCGATATCCTGCACATGAACATACGTCAACAGGCGATAGTTGTATCCTATAATTTGCAACGCGCCTGGGTTTTATTCTGTTAGCAACTTCCGTGAGCAAAATGTGGGAGCTCTGTGGTTAACAAAAGTTTCAATTTTATCAATCAGTTCGCGACACGTCGTAACGATATAGTGGGATGGTGAGTACAAACCGAAACTGATTTTGAGCCCGTAAAACCTATATACATGTGTATATATATATCCTACAATTTCCCTTTTCCCCATGGGACAGAAATTCTGCCCAGTGTGTTTGGCTCAGTGTACAAGTTGACATTTACCTTGACAAACGAGCCTGTGATGTCCACAATCTCCTGCTCCACAGGGTCGGACTCCACGGTGATCTGAGAGTCGAACACCTGGCGACCTCTGTATTTTCTTCCATTTTCACCAGTACCATGCCCTGGGCGTTGCGACTAATGTCTTTTATCTGTGCATTGGACATAAACAGGGATCTGTGCCATTGCATCGTCTTCTTTGTCATTCCTTGAACATTTTCACTGGTCTGTTATGACAGTCTGCTACAAACAGTATGTTCTTAGCATGAGAGAGAGAGACTTAATGGAACACATTGACCTAGCACTGACCTCGAGCTCAGTCTCAGGTCCAGCCCCCAAGAGGTCCCTGACGGACAGACGCCTGGCCTCACGCTTGGCACGATGGGAGGACCCCCCAGCTCCTCCAGGCGCTGCAGCAGATGTCGCTTGGCGTCCACCCTCGTCGCGCCGTCAACACCAGCAGCTTGCAGCAGGCCTGCGACAGTAGGGAGCCACAGCACCACTTTACAATGGAACCAGGTGTCTGACATGGAAGCTGTCTGAAGGGACCCCAGAATGTGGCATCGTTCCCGATACTCACCACTGGTGATTGTGATGGCGGTTGGTGAAACTTTGTGGTGGGGTGGGATGCGATGTGGGTCGACTTGGATGAGGCAGCAATGTTTGACGGTGCAATAATGATAAATGATGCGTTGTAAAACTTGAGAATGAGTGAAAATGCGCCAAAGGGACACATGGTACAGTCAGGTGTTTGAAGGTCGCCATGTGCATCATGCTCAAGAGCGAGGTAGCTCTCTAGAACCTCTCAGTCCTCTAACCTTATTTTAATCTGCAGACTTCGCTTGCAAGATGTCTTTTAAACCTCATTCACCAAATCCCTTCCTTGTGTTTATCAATTCCTACAATATTCTTCAGTAGTGTTTGAACAGTATTAGTCCAAGAAAACAGGTAAACGCGCGCACACACCTCTCCTCACACACGTAAATACACACGCTTGCGCAGAGAGACAGAGAACGATGTGAGTAGCGAGACTGAGATTGGTACTCACCGACAAGTAATGCAACCAGCAGCGTTTTCATTGTGAACATGAAACTGAAGATTCAATCAACGAAGTCACTCCTCAGCAAAATATTTCAGACCCTGGCAGCACCGCCTGCTGGCATAATGCAAGTGAGCCGAGAAGAGGGCGGCGGATTTTATGGGGTGAGTGCAACATGTACAGCCGCCTCGACCTCTCATAGGAGGACAACCTTCACAATGAGCCCCCACTGGCCTCTTGATTAAATGATTGGCTCACAATTCGGGCCATTATACATCGTTTCGTCCTTAATCTGCACCCGGAAAGGGTACCTCGACATTTAGAGGGCTAGCGAGAGTGTAGCTTTGTTTTTCTTGTGTACAATTTTTTTTTTTTTTAGCTCAGGACAAGATGCTACTTTCCTGAATTCTGAATGAATAACCTGTACCCGCGACCTCAACCACCCACACACACACTCTCTCTCTTTCAGTTTCGATCTTGATCTTGAGTAACAAAGAAACACAGAAAATGGTGGTTAAGTGACCTCACAAAAATAATTAGTATACGACTCCACTCGAAACTTAATTTCTGAATACTTTGTGATTGTCAAAAGTTTTTATTTTATATATCCTAAAGGTGAAATACGTCTTAACAGAAACACACATGGTACAGACGAATATATATTTTTGTGTATATACTTAATTTCGAAATTGGACTAGTATTAGAATACCTTTCAACACTGTAGAACACTGTTTAGGATATATAAGGGTGGTCCGTTTTGGTGCGCAGGAAGGGACCATTGTAAGAGTGTCGCCTTGACACTGTAGGTCTTGTTTGAAGGCCAGAATCCCGAGCAAGGAAGGTGGCGTTCATCCAGAATTTAGGAAACACATTAAATTGCGCACAGCCTCCCAGTAATTCGAACACATTTTGTGAACTCTTGCAGACCTTTTAGCTTTTGTGAAGTTCAGGTTCACGGACTGGAAACGAGGCTGTGACGACACACTTTTTTTTTAAAATTTTACCGGGGCATTAAACGTTTGGCGATCGTGGGAAAGAACATTTTATCATTTATTTGTCTCTTTTTCGTCACTGTTTCTTGACCTACGCTCCCCCAAGCCATGACTGTACGTGAACACGAGCGCAAACACATGGGCGCACGCCAGTGATGATGAGTTACTTCGTGCAGCAGAAAGAAAACATCTTAGTGGGGAGAAGTGGAAGGGGGGACCCACCAAAGAGCTAGGGTTGCCTTCGTGTGCATTTTATAGACAAAAATTATCCTTAGTATGCTGCTAGTTTAGTCCAGCAACAAAGCACTTCAACAGGAATATGCTAAACAGGCTTTGGAGGTCAAAGTGCATTTTCTGACCTACCTTCCAGTAATTATCGAAGAACACCCACATTGATTTATGCAAGCTGATCAAATCTGCATATGTCAAACGCGGCTGGTTAAATTACTGGATAGGGTCGGCAGATATAGATGTGAGCGCGAACACACGTACACACGCACTACCCACACGAACACACAGACACGCAATGAGATGGCAACGCGTTTATTAAGAAAAAAAATTTGAAATGATTTTAAATCCATCTGTGGTAAACAATTAAATAAAGGACATCAAACACCAAACTTTAGTCACAAACATTCTCACGCACTCACACACGGTTGTAGCATAGTTTTCCACGTGGCTAGAGTGTATCCAGTGAAATAAACGTGTAATATAAATATTGTTGAAAGTTTAGTGAGTTGTGAGCGCGTGGAATATGCTTGTGAGTGCAAGCTCACTAGACGATGGTTTTTGTGTGAATAGTGTCATTCCCAGCCTCGCTCTCCAAGAGGAGGGACGGTTCGTGTCGTGCTCTAAAGAAAGGAATAGTACTGAGTACAAATATCACCCTGGCAACAGCAAATTGTGATTCTGTTTATGTATCACGATCCATGTTTGTACACCCACACTCATCAGACCGTTAAGGTATGACGTCATGCATGTTGGTATGAAGTCGTCCAATCCTTGTTTACAGGCTTTAAATGTGATAAGTGATGTTAACAGTGTTTTCAGAGGAATTAGCCGTGTATTCTTGTGTCCAACCTTTGTTGAAACTAAACTGTTTGCTGTTGCACGCGGCTGAAATAATTGTTGCTGGTGCTGAACCGCTTTCAAAGGGACGCTATCCAGGTAGTGACGTCATTCGCTCTTTGGCGTCATTACATCTTTGACGTCATTCGCTCTTTGACGTCACCCTGGGTTTGATTAGTCGTCTGCATGGTGGATATATTTTTGCATTTCCACTCTGACGTCTGCCGCTCATTGCAGCAAATGTCTTTGTAGTTTAGCGACTGCAACGGTGGGGACAATCTTCGCAGATGACTTGGCTCTCGGTTGGGTTTCGATGAGTTTGGAAATACACTCAACATTTAAATGGCGCCTTCCTCAAGACACCAATTGATATCGCGTCACTTCCGGCGGTCGGCCAGAGAGTGGTTAACGTCACCAACGTTGTCGTGTCGTCACTTGGTAGATGGTGGTCAAGTCGGTGATGGCCACGTCTTTTTTCTGGGGAGGGGCATTTCGTCTCTTCTTTCTCGAAAGCTGAAGTCCTGAGGTGGAAACGGCCGGAGAGCGTCCCCAGGCCCACCTTAGTCGCTTGAATATCTCTAGTGGGAAAAAATGAAGACAAATTTCATTGTTTGACCAAGTTTTGTCAATAATACTAAGTCATTAAAGGACCTTATTCTAATTATGAAAAAATCGTATGTTAATTACTATTCACAGCTGTGGCAAACTTGGTCAAACGTTCCACATTGACCTTTAAGATGACCCTTTATGCTTCGCCTGTCAGTTCTGTAAACATTAGCATTGTTCAGCCCCATGCAGATGTATTTCGCCTCGTTAACGTCGCTAGTTTTTCTGGAAAACAGTTGGCCCAATGACACATAAAGTTTACCCTTATGCTCCTATCGGAGATTTGTTCAGTCCGCTTGGTGCCCTCCAGGTACAACTGCATGATGGTGTTGATCCCCATAGAGATGTATGCCAAGCCAATAAGTGTCCACATCATGTTGATGCTACGAAGGAATCTTATGAAGACGTCTGTTTCAAAATCGGGACCCTCCAAAACTGTAAAGTAAACAGAATTGACTTTACACATCCAGAATAATTTTGCTCTTTTCCTAAATACCTTTCCTTCTTTCCTAAGAAATATAGAAAACCCACACAACGTTTCATATTTTAAATTCACGTTAACAAATCACAAGAATAGGTAAGATTGTCTTTGTGCAGAGTGCCTAGGATTATTTTGAAGAACAAAATAGGACTTATCGTACAGAATATGTAGCAATGATGTGCAAAATATCTTGGATTTTCATCGTGCAGAATACTCAGGCTTCTTGTTCTGACGACACCATAGAATGCTTGTATTGTTGTCGTTCTGAATATTTGTTGTTTATGGTTGTGGTGCACAATACGTACATCTGCCGGCCACGAAGTCGCCGAAACCCGATGGTCATGAGAGTAATAAAGACGAAATACAGACTCTCCAAAATCGTCCAGCTCTCCAGGTACATGTTGATGGCTGTCGGCAATACGAAGACTATGATGATGCACACGATACCTGAGAGAAACATCGTCAAGACTCGACAGCGTGAAATAACGGCTTTTAACTTGTGCAAAACAGCGTGACACTGGCATAATGCCATGTGTCACATGCACTGCATCATCTACATAGAGAATGTTTGTGTTTTTAGTTGTAGCATGCACAAAGTGATGACTAATCAGCTAAACCTCTGAGCGCCACCTCCAAATATCACGTGACCGTGACGCTGCCTCTTTGTGTTGTAATGCGCGCTGCCGATGTAAATGCAACATTTTTGTAGCGAGAAAACTTGCACGTCACCATTTTTAACTTCCCTCCCATTTGTCAGCCGCCTCTCGTCACCACCTACCCTCTCCTGCCTCCTCACAGGATGTGGCATCATACTCACACTGTAGAAAAACATGGATTCGCCGCTGGGTGGCAGCAGTGCTAAATCCCTCGATTCGACAGTCGCGCCACCTCTTGGACACCTGGCAAAGCTTCTCGCCCACGGCGCTGAGACAGGCCATCATGAGGGGCACGCCCAGCAGCGCGTACACCACGCACGTGAAGCGCCCCAACGTCGTCCGGGGCACGATGTGCCCGTACCCTGCGACAAGCCACAGTTTGCACCTGCATGTTTCAACCTCATCATCTGCATGAGAAGACGTAGGACCAGGTTTGTGGTAGCTTAGAGTGTTCCAGTGGCCTGAGCTGTAATAATGTTTGTCATGCATGGAACTTTTAAAAAACATGCTTCTCTTACATAACAAAGATGAGGATGACAGAAAGTGCATGCAGACGTATTCAAAGAGTGTAGCCTGAAAGTCAGCATAAACAAGTTGGATTCTATAAAAATGTTATTCCAGCCAGAGTCAGCAAGCCGTACCTCGTAATCGATCATTGAAGAGTTCCATCAAGGATTCCCCCGATGAATCAGAGCCTGAGTCTTCGTATTGCAGTTTTGTTAGATGAGTGTCGTGTAAACAAACTCTACAAGGTATGTTTGCAGATTCACATTCTGGAGTGACACACATTTAATGCCCTTCTTAACCGCCGAAGCGTCAAACCTCTAAAGTCCCATCGTGTTGGCAAACAAGTCCGAACTTAGCTCGACATGTTGGTCTAAGGTCGAATGTACCGAACATTCTCCTCTAAAACAATTCGTTTTCTGTGACCTTCAAAGCAATTTTACAAACTTTCTCAAACATTCGTTGATGTTCGTCCGATTTAAAAAAAAATCTTTAGGGTTAGCTACACACAGCTTTCGGTATGTTCTCCGTCGTTGTCAATAATTAGAATTTCAAGTTAGCAGTTCTTCTTATGGATGCTATTTTTCTGAAGATTACTGAGCTTGCCAGTCCAATGGAATATTGTACATTATAAATGAGAGTATAAATAATGATGCATAATGCATCTTTTTCAGAAATCAGATGTGACTGAGTGAAGTTTTCTCGAGCGATCTGTGGACGGAATGTAAGCACAGCATTTGTTCTCCAAAATAAATTTGAAAATCGTGCATACAACAGCTTATATCAATGAAGATCTAAGTTACCTATCGTAGTAACGAGTGATTCCACAAAGGAAAAGGCCCCGGCGAAGTCCCACATGACATTTGCAGTGTGGTTTGCACGCATGACATAGCGCGCGATCTCCAAGTCCTTGTGAATGAAGTCCAGGAACGCCAGCAGGTCGGCCCTTGACGTACACGAGGTTTCTTCAACGAAACGAAAAGGACTCAACAGCTCGACACATGCAATCAGAATTACTTCAAAAACATTTGGCTAAAATCGTTCGTTTCTTTTGAATTATTGAAAACCTTTTATAAACAGTTTCCCTTTAAATGTTATTTCAAGGAAGGAAGCACCAACAAACAAAAGAACTAAGGACATTTTGAATTAATAATAACAACAACAATCAACGGCAAAAATTCTCTACTGATTCACCTTCGCTGCCAACTCACCGAGGAATGCATTCAGTTCATGGAAGGATAAGTGTCTGGCGCTGAATTTCAGCCTGGGACTCGATGGCCATGAAAAGACCAGCCCCTCCTAGCATATACAGAAGGCAAAGCACTAGAATAAACACTAGTGTTCTAATCTCCATGGCGACCGATGTCTACCCTCCTCTTCTCTGTTGCCTGCAACAGCACCGATAGCAAATTGGTTCAAAGTTTTGTGTTTTGGCTTGGATAACGATGGTGAAAAAGACGTTAGTTTTCGTGGCAGTTCGAAGCCTTATTAAAGAAATCAATAGATTTGCCGATTAATCAAGCAGTGGGTCAAACTTAATTACAGGTGCGTTATCCTGAGAGTTTCATATACACAACAACTCGAATTTTCAAGACTTCCAGACACAATGTTGGTGACTGTTTCTTTGTGGTTGGTTTTGTGTGAGGACTGATTGGCCATAAGTTGTGATCTTTCAAGATATTACTCAACCTTTGTTTTCTGTTTGCTGGAGTGATAAAAAAAAAAAAAGTGGCTTTGGCTACGGGAAAAAAACATAGGCAGTGCCAATCCAACTGTTTGGTAGCTAGAAAAGACACAGACTGAGAGTTGGGTACTGTAGAGACAGGAATCTGAGCTGAAATGTTCCGCAAATTTTGGTATAGGTAGAAATTCTTGTGGATTAAAAAAAATGTTTGTGATGAGCTCAGTTTGGGGACATGTATGTCAGTGTAGAAACTTATTTTCAGAGATAATATTTGGAGAAATATTGGGGGTCATAAAAAACAAATCCATTTTAGATACCAAAGGACGTGTTCTTCTGTGTTATGAGTAGTTTGAGTACAATATTAACTCCAAGGTTTTTTCCTAGAAGCGTTCATGCGTATCCGTCTCGCCGTAGAACTGAGCAGCATTCCGCCTGGGGTCCAGTCCATGCTCATTAATCTCTGACAAAACGCTGACAAATTGAGACAGCCTATTAGTTGTGGGACACTTTTAACGAGCGTGGGTCGAGGGTCCATACGTTACCTGACTCTGACTTAATGCCAAGGGCAGCGCCATTGACTCCTGCGACAGGCAATTAGGTCTGTTCACAGAGGTCACAGGGGGTTAATGGTGGGTGTGGAGGGGTTGGGGCAGGCTTTGGTCAAAAAGCTACGTGGGAATTTCATTCATAACCTATGCTTAAAAACCATCGGTTCAGCTGCATAACACTTGCACTTTTCGAAGTCTTTGGTCGCATTGTCGTCATGCGACTTCAGGTTACTGTCAATCCAACATCTGTAGTTGTTATTATTTAGTAACACTGGTTAGAGTGTGCATCAATGGAAAGAAAAGTTAAGATGGATGTCTGTAAAGTCAGTGATGTTATTCTCGGAGAGTCGTTCACCTTGGATGCGTTTATTAGAACAACACTAAACAAATTTCCAAGCAACATTCTATCTCTTAGAACAAAAGGTGTATATAAGTATGAATGACACTATATGCGAGTTTTTTTAATATAAAATTTAAATTTATCCACCCCCACTCCCCACAAAATGTCAATGAACGTAAAGCTTAGGTCAAAATCACATACACTTATTTACTAATTACTATATTTATTGTCCCTTGTTGGAAGTACGTACAAGGCGTGAACCAAACGACCCTCAATTATGGCACGTGTCACAGTTCATTCTATCGTCATACTTACAGCTTCTGCCTTTCAGGGTAGTAAGTAAACGAACGTATATCTCTGGACTGCTGGCTGTCTGCCGTGACCAATTCGATCTGAGACTCTTAAGGTGTCGGCGAACCATTTAACACATGAAACCGCGATACAATTTTTAAGTCAACAACAGATTTGCAAATAGTTTGTTACATTTATACTCCACATCATCAAGCTTGAGCTTTAGTATATACGTCAGTACGAGAGTTCGTATCGTCTGCCTTTCTTCTTTTTCGATGTTAATCGTTAAACCGGAAGCGAATTTGTGTTTTGGCCTCGTTTTAGAAGTTAGTGCGGGGTTTGGGGTGGGAGGAAAATCTGACTGCAAGAAGTCCAGAGATATATACGTGCATGGTATATCTTACCTTCCGCGTTTTCTTTCTTCTGTTCATGCACCTCACACCAGCGTCATACTGCACTCGCCCAGACCACCACCCAGCCTAATCTGTGGGACGTTGTCTTGGACCTGCTGCATCACCCACCGCTTGAAACCGTAGGTTTGCCCATGTAAAACATAGGTATTTACTTATTGTCACACATTCAGCACACGGTAAGGGCGAAACTACGGCGCAAGCCATATCGAGCGTGTCTGGATGCCGGAGTTTTGTAATGTTGTCAATCAGAATTAAAATGTGTCGGGTAGTCCCACGTGCATCGCTTTGGTTACCCTCTCCGCGATGTAGAATGTGGCGGCGTTTATGATCCATGATCTTTTGTGCAATGAGTTTTTTCCACTCCATTTTTCTTTGCATTCTTTGGCTGTCACGTGACTTACAAGAAAGATGACGATGCACGTTTGACTCCCGCGACTGGATTCGCGCGCACGCAGCTATAGCCACCCATCTGAACAGGTAAGACCACAGTTTAGTTCTTGGGTGGACAAAGATTTCTTTTTGCGAGCCGGTCTCTAAATTTTATGCGGCGGGTCGGTAAAATACTAAGCCCAGGGAATCTTGTAATGAATGATTTAATTTCATGGAACTAGTCTGCTAGGGTTATGAACCCTCACAAGGGAGGGTGGGATCGGCACAGAATGGGAGAACGTATTCACGCGCGTGTAGGCCAAGTTTATGAAGGGTTTCCAAAGACCAAATAATATGCAAATTATTCTGTAGTTTAATATACTTTAATACTTATTTGCAAAGTCTATTAAACAGTTCGAAAGCGCGAAATGCTCAGAATCGGACTCAATGGCCATAGAGGAGACTCGATGAATGAAAATCACAGAGGCGTTCTACGACTGAGTGGCAGGATACACCAATCGTTTCTAGTATCGAAACAAAGGTGGCGCTGGTAGCCGAGGCCGCTCAGATGACGTAGCTATAGTACCAGGCAGCGGAACCAGCGTTGGCCACTTCCATCTAGGACAGGGGTGGGCAATTAATTTTCCCTAGGGGCCGCATGAGAAATTGGGATGGTTTTAGAGGGCCGGACTAATATAGTTAACTCAGTTTTACCCAATACTGTATATATAGTATATGTACTGGCGGGCGGGCCAGCGGGCCGGTCAGAGACAGGAGGCGGGCCGGATCCGGCCTTTGCCCAGGTCTGATCTAGGAGCTGACGTGGGGTCTGGTGAAGCATCGCAAGCAAAGCTGCGGAAACCGGACCAACGGTTGTGTAAGAGATATATACTGACGAGGGGAAACATGAGAACAGGGTAGTCAGGCAGTAAGTAAGGATGGGGGTAGACCCTGCTTTACAAACGACAAACCACTTATCAGTTCTCTGTGCGTTGTTGTATTATGCTACGAGAGTTAATCCGCCTCTTACCGGATGTTTAATAGACAAAAAAAAAAAAAAAACCCTATTGTGCTAAACCCGGTTAAAAAAAAAAACCAACTTGATATTAAAGCCATCCAGCAAAAAATGGTTTTGAAAAAATCAGGTGAGCCCTTCCATAGCCTAGTTTATAGTCATAGGGAATGTAGATTGGTTTTCATCTTGAACGGGACTAAGTAATTTTCCACGCATGGTCGACCTTCTGATCCAAGTCGTGTGTGTAGCCATCAGGCTTTTAAATTACCTTCCTCCACCCCCCAAAAAAGTTATTTTTTTCTGTATGTGTCACCATGAATATCAAGAATAGATGCTTTGTGAATGCCCACATTATATTTTTTTTTGCAAAATAGAACTATGACCGGCTGTAATTACCATGGAAACTCACTCTCGGTCATCACTCCTGGCCAACTGAACTCTTGTGTTTAAAAAGGTCTTTACAACAAATCACATTTAATATCCCAAAGGTCTTCCATATTTGTAAAAAGTAGACATTTTCACGTCAAGTATATGTATGTATAAAAATGTTTTACTCATCTTTTGAATAATTTTAAACAGGAACTTTTCAAACTTCATGTCAGCAGTTAAAAAGCTACACCCAAGATGCGTCTTAACAGTCTGGACAAATGTTGTCAAAGGTCTGGTACAGATGTATGAGAAAGTCACCAAAAAAAACCCTACTTTTTTTTTTAAGGTGAATGTTTGGAACACTGGAAAATGACAATACATTTTTCAAACAATGGGACTTTAGGGCACTTTGGAGGTTTGATGCTTCAGTACTCTGTCTGGTTAAGAAACTCTAGTCAGTGTGGTGACAATATTCTTTTTCTCACTCTCGCATCTTCAAAGGACACCTGCAAAACTATGTTGGACACACAATCATCACATATCTACTTGGACACATGCACCACATTTACTTTGTAAAGTACTTTTATTTCCTCTCATTAACAATACTTTGTATTCACAAGACACTCGTGTATTTCACACAAACATCCATAAACACCTTGACCCACACATGTAACATCAAAGCAAGAGCAAGAATTTGTACTACACAATGGGAACTAACTTTCTTGTCATTAAAAAATGTCATTAATGTTGGGGTTTTTTTTAGTCATGAAATCACCAAACTACATTTAATAATTACTGAAATGGCATTGTCCTACAATATCTTCATGGTATTTTAATCTTTCTGTTGATGCTGCCAATTTTGTATCATTTGTCTTCTTTTTTTAGATGCAAATAATATAGGCTTGAGAGAGACTGACAATGTGAGGGAGCAAAAAGGAGTCTAACAACTGTCATTCTGCTAAACTACTTTAAGTGGCAGTTAAGTCTTTAAGGTGCATATGTCAGCCTCGAAGTTGAGCGTCAGTAGCGAGCATGATATGGAAGGAAAGCACAAAAAAAAAAGAAAAAAAGTGGAGCAACCCCCTTTCATCGGTCTTCGTTGCCCAATAATGGATGTGGCCTGTCTCTGGAATGCTGATGAATACAATCGTTACTGTAAATGTTCATGACAGATGCCATGCTTGTCACCACTTGATTCCCAACAGTTTGAATGTGTCTATGTTTGTCCTTTATCTCTTGTCTGTTAAACTTGCTGATACTTTATGCACCTGACTGGCAGGGCAGTGTGGTTAGGAGCAATAAAATATGATCGTCAGGATGGGAAAATTGCAATGACAAATGAAGGCCTACACTATGTTGGAGTTAAATGCATCAAAAGCTACTCTTGTCACATCTACTAACTTGCAGGATGCAACATGATCTGTATGCTGCCTGGTCATGTTTGCTCATGAAGTTTGCCAGTTAGCTGAAGCGACTCCAGCTTAAATGACTCCTCTTTGGCTTCATTTATGTGCTACTAAGCTACGTGATGAGACTGCTAAAATGTCACTTTCCCATTAACACCAGATATGCTGGCCCTCAGTAGCCAGATCTTTATGCACTCAGATGCATTTCAACATACCAAAATATCTTTCAGGATACTATCATACTTCAAGGCATAGCCATACCTGGTGACACCCACCAACAGACTGACAAAATAAAAATTAGTGAAGCAAGTCTGTCACATACTTTCTTCTTAACAAATCTCTACAAATAATGTTATGTAATCATCTTAATGGCTTAAGAAATGTACATTCAAGTGATTTTTCATCAACTGAAATTCCACTGATTAAATGATTCAAGTACATCATTAATATACCTTCCAATTAATTATTCTTAAATAATGGGATTATATATGTACTAAGATTGCAAAGCAAGAATGACAAACACATTTTGTATGTATTGGTATATATGTATTGCACATATTGCCACCGATTTTTTTTAAACTGGTGGAAACTAACTGGACGCTAATACTTTGTGAAAGGAAGCCACAATTTTCCCCACCGATCCCCATATTTTTTTTTTTAAATTAAGCAGTTTGAATGACATGACAAGTTTATGAGAGTTTTTGAAAGCAATAATTCTAAATTCTGGTCTCCAATAAAACGCAATTTATATTATATATATCACAGAAACATTTACTACCCAAAACCCGCTAACCAGTGATTTTATGGAAAATCTGCCAATAAGCAGCATGAAATAATAAAGAACATGAAGCCTGAAATCACAGTTCACCTCAACATGAAAGAAGAATGCTTCAGTTTTTTCCTGGTGTGTAGGGGAGATGGGAGGAAGAAAGGCATTTTAACACAACAAAGCCTTATCCACAAGGGTAAAAAAAAAGCTATTTGTTAGATGTCAGTGCAACTACAATCTCATTTTCAATCTGCTTCAGCACGGAACACATTTTGTCATCACAATCACTATTTTCCCCATCAATATTTTTACAGTCACAGTTCAGAGAACTGTCAAAAAGTGTACTGATTTGCCAATGAGCACAAATGTGCCAGTGTACAAAGTGATGTTTGCTTTTCTTTCAGTAGCTGGTCTTTTCTTGCATCCAGCTGCTGTTACCCAGTCTTCACAAAACCAACAAATACATAATCTGCTTATGTCATCAAAAGGACAGAAAACGCAGCACAGGTGAAACCTATGTCTTCTCTAGGAGGAAAAACCATACTTCTGTCACAAAAAGCACAGTTTTCACAGACTGACACATCTAGGCAGCAGAAGCATTCATTTTAGACAAAAAACAAGCTCCTGATGTATGGAGAAAATAACTTGCTAAATAAATAGCTAGTAGACAAAAAAACATTTTTTCAGAGAAAAAAAAACAAATGTGCATAATCACCAATCTAAACAACAGTGAAACGGGAGGAAGAAATAATGTGCGAACAAAAAGGACTGGCGATCACAGTGACAGCAATGATGGCAGCAAAAGTAGTGAATCAACCAGTGATATTACAGCTGTATTTGGTTGAGGGTGATTAGCTTAACAGCAGACATACAACAGCACACTCCCTTCACTTTTAACACATTATCACAAGTTAATCTCACTAACAAGGTGGATGGAATGCCCCAGGTTTGGCTTCTGAAAAATATCTGTTTTGACACTCGTGTTATTTGAACATTTTGCTCAAGACAAAATAGCAGATATCAGTGCATAGCTTCACTTCTTTGGAAATCCCCACAGACTGAAGCGATGCGGACAATGGATTGTCCAAACATGTCAGTGAATAATGAGTCTAAAGCTTTGACAGTATTATTTTCTGATTTCCTATCAGGATCAGATAGATTGCTCACAGCATCCTCACCTACTCCACTAAGTTTTGCAGGTTTGATGCGTTTATTTTCATGATCTATCATGATAAAGACAAGTTTGACTAATGTCTTATTATTCTAGCATGTATTGTCTTAGGCCTGCCTGTGAATTTCAACAGTCAGTCCTGCACCGTTACAAAACATTCTAAACATGATGCCTTGTACATTCATGAAAATAGCATGAGATGTACTCAGATTTACACCTCTTTATGTCTGCAAACAATGATCATATTTTTATATGATAGCAGATGTGTTACTTAACTGTTTCTCTCATGCACAGACAAGTACAAATGAAATTCCATGCCACAAAAAGATCAGTTTTTGATAGGAAACATGAGTACTTTTGATTGCATGAAAGTCAGATCTGGCAGGTTGGCAATGATGCGCGCTGCCTCGGGGCTCATCTTTGAGGCGGAGCTGCCATCTCTGCGGCTGCGAACACTGGTGGGTTTGACATTCTTCAAAATGTCCTCCAGAGGCTGCAGAGATTTGACACTAGCCCTTGGTGCATCCAGAAGTTCAGATTCAAACACTGGAGAAAAGTGATGAAAAGCTAAATAACCAATTACTATCCTTCCCTGCATGAACAGACTGACTTTTGATTTTTAAAAACACACATGGGATAGCGCCAATAATCTGCCACTGCTCTTTTTAAATGTAACAACACGCATACACAATAACTTACCTTAAATTAGAATCCAAAAGCAAATAAATTCTCTTTCAAAGTGTTATGTTTGGATGTGTGTATACCTTAAGTGTTTTCTTTTGATTTCTTTCAAACATATTTGTCTCCATGTACATTCACACAAGCACACATGCATGCATGAAGAAATAAAGTTCGCCTATGTACACACACATGCAAGTCAAGCTCTTTCTTTTTACTGCACAGAAATGTTGCTTAGTCAAATAGCGTCTGACCAGAAAATTTCTCAATCTTTTCAAAGCTTATTATGTTTATGCAAAATATAGCTGAAAATACTGTTATATATAATTATTAGTTCCTGATGCCAAAGAAGCACAAAATGCAATGGTTTGATATATATATCTATAAAAAATATAAATATATAAAAATAATGAAAAATGCTGAAGTTCATAGCTTGGTATAATAAATTGTCTATTTTAGATGCATTAGATAGCAGTTTGTCTGCACAGAAGTTAAAAAATGCTGCATGCAAACAAAAACTTGCAGAAAAACATTTCCCCAATGCTTTTATATGTACTTTCACTTTAACAAATGTTCATTTCAGATAAATCTGTCTAAACATTATGAGACTGTTTCATCAGATTATGGTAATTCTGTACTGAAACAAACTTGTCAAGTGACATATGCAAACTAAATAATTAGTAGCTCCTGAATAAGATAATGTAACTCATCAACTAGTTCAGAAAATCATTCTGATATGCCACTCAATTCATCTGTATTGTGTGAAAGGCATCAATTCAGGTAGAATTTTGCAATCTTGCTATAAAAATATTTAATAATTTAAAATGTCTACTAAGAAAATTTGCACTTTTTCATCATTATATGCATAAAACTAAAAAAATTCATTATTTTGGAAGAAATAAAATTATATGCATCATAAACGTGCAAACCAATGGAGAATTATCCTTCCTAAACCTCTTCCACTTCCTTCTCTGAACACAGCAGAGAAAGGGTACATCACCGAGTCCAGAAAGAAGGGGTGCTTCATGGTGTCACATCAGAGCACACATAGACACCTCATGCACCGAAAAATAACACTGACCAACCCGTGCAAACTTTTAGTCAATTAGTGAATGAACTCCATCATGAGGTTCACATGCCACTGAGAGAACATTTCACATGCTTTGTGAAAGTGAAAATGGAGAAAACTGAAAATCGGGTGGGAGGGGGACTGGCAGTGGACTTTCTTGGATAAGCTGAATGTTTTATGAAAGAAGAAGAAAAATAACCAAAACACAGACAATGATCCCAACAAGACTTCCTGAACCAGAATAGAATAATGAGTGTTCACTTACCCCAGTCCCACTCATCTATATGGTGAGCACAAGTCAGCACACAAAAGCATTAGTGTTACAAACATGGCAACCATCTACGTCAAGCTCAAAGAATGCTTCTACACTGTTTTAGCTGATGTATCTTCTAGTTCTCTATTAAGTCTCATGTATGCTGTTATTTGCTATAAAGGCAAGAGTAACCTTCTCTTAACCCTGAACAAGAGAGAACACAAGCTATATGACAGAAGTTAAGCTTCCACAGGAAAGTACTTAAAAACTGCACAAAGTCACAAGATTACAAAAAATAATCACAATGTGCATATTTATGATCTGAAAACCAAAAATACAAACAAACAAACAATCATCAGCTACGGTCCTAAAAGAAAATACTTTTTGACTAGCAATCTTAAGACAGAGCCAGCTTGGGTGATATGCTGGATGTTGGTTAGTGGAACATTTATATTTGGTCACAAGCAGAGAGTAAATTTGAAAGTTAGATGAGTAGATCATCTTGTTAACAGGCATTAGAGGTGCAGTGTTAAGATACTATAAGCTTCAGCAGCATTTCACCCATGGTAGTGCAGTTAACTGTCTATGCTAACACAGAGGTGAAAGTTTTCTTTTTCATAATAATAGTTTACTTACCTGAAGGCTTTTCAAAAGTTTCGCTCTCCTGCACAACAAGAAAATCTAAGTCTAGGCTCTTCGCTGGTGACAAAAATAGAAAACACATGATGAGAACCGTTGAGGTATACTGCTGAAGCAACTGGTAACAAAAGTGTTAGCATTATTATCATCATACAGGCAAGCAATCTGCTGGAAAGATTAGTTATATCCCCTTCCTATGGGTTAGGCTTGATCATCTGACATAAAGATTGAAACAATGTGATACATAAAAAAAGGTACAGTTATTCCTGCCCCATAAACATCACACTTTTTGAAATGTCAGGTGAGTCATTTTGCTATGTGTTAATATGTTTTGTCCATTTTTTGTGTAATACCTTATTATTCCTGCCTGATCATTTTTCAGTTGCAATGGTGGTAAATTTTCATGCTAAACATTTTCATTTCAGTTGCTATTAATAAGTACTGGATTAAAAAAGTATCAATATTTGACCTGATTGGCAATCTAATTTGTAATCAGTCAAAACTTGGCCATAATCTAGTATCTCTAAAAAAAATTTACACATTATTCAAAATAGCAAAAATAACCATAGAAGTAAAAATAAAGAAAAAATTATGTTGGGAGAAGTTTGCAATGAAATACTAAAAATCCCAGGAAACACGGTATGAAAATAGTAAATGCTTACTACCCTGTCCAAAGGATTAAATATTTCAACAATAACTGCAATTTCTGAACTAATGTATGAATCTGATGCAGCACTACTGCTACAGATGTAGCACAACATACAGAAAAAATGTCTTTTAAAAAAAAAAAAAGTAACATAATCGGTAAAGACAATCTTAGCTTACATGTCAGTGGGTTGGTTAGACCACTTGAACTCCAGTCAAAATCTACTGCTGGAATCTCCTGTAATATAATTGCCACGGCTCAATTCAAAATTAACCATATCCATAAGCACAGGAGCATGCAGCATTACACTGATGTGCGCTTTCAATTTTCGTAATATACGATATGACAAACATAAGGTTATGAAAAATGAATTAAAATAGAGGCCTTTGAAAATATTAATATCACCAAAATAGCTGAAGTTAAAAACATCTTTATTTAAAATTTTGTCTTTTAAAGGGGTTTTTTATGCCAACAAATTTCTAAGATTCCAGTTCCTTTAAAAATACTACCCCTTAGTTGAGAAACTCATGACAGTTATACAATCAAACACTGACAGTCAAAATTCTGAAAAATGAATGCCTCTGTGCAAAGTCTTCTTTAAATTGGAACTGGCAGGAAAAATTGTAAGTGTACATTTAAGTTACAGTACTCTAATACTGTGGTATCTTTACAGGACTTTTTTGGTTATCAACAAATAAAAAACTTGTTCCTATCTTTATTAGTTTCAAAAATATCTCTTGATCATGTGATAGACGCATGCAAATTACCAAAGAGCATATTTGACAGCAAAGAAATTTAGAAACAAATCATCCTATCCACCTCAGAATCAGCAAAAACAAAGCACCACAATAAAACCTTCCTTCTAACACTTCCTAAAATCCACCAATGTACTGCAAATGAAGGCTAAAGCCTTTCAGCTGAGGACATCATCTGGAAAACTGAAATTTAGTACAGCTAATCTCTACATTTTAATGCAGTTTTTATAATTGTATGATTATATATTTTGTCTATATTTCATATTAATTTTAACTCAGAGCTGAATGTTGGTCAATTTCGGATGATAAAAATTGATTGTTCAGAGAAAGTCAGCAAAAGTGGGAGAGCCGCATGATTAACAAAAATCAAAATACTCTGTACTAACACACAAAAAAAAAAAAAACCAACTGCAAATAAAATGTAACGGGGGATAGTTATGTGACAAAGTATTTCCATACAAAAACTACATCAACACATTTACTGTGCTAAACAAAAATTAGCTTGAAAACCAGTTATTTTAGGGGCATTTTCCCATCTGATGGCAGCGAAGAGCGATAGCTGCGACTACCTACTTGAAATGCTTTTACTGTCAGATACATAAAGGCCCTGAGATATGTTACCTGCTGAAATTTTTCAGGCTCTTGTTGACTTGGATCTACAAGTGTAGATCCCATGGTGCTTGCATGTTGATTTTTGTTTCGCCTTTCTCCACCACTGCCTCTTATAGGCTCCAGCAAGCTGAGACCAGTGGCAAAGATAGGCACAGATGGCTTCTTATGGCCAATCAGCTAACGAAGTGTGACGGGGAGATGCAAAATAGTAAAGCATATTTTAAAAATATGACATGGCTTTCAGCTCTGAAGTTACAGGAAATGACTTGTATATCACACAACAACATTAAGATGGTAACATTTGCAACATAACACATGTTGAAGATGAAATGTATTTCATATATGCAAGCTTAAAATGTAGTATTATTTACTGATAAATGGGTCCCCCCCACCAAATCCTGAGAAAGGTAAGTAAACAGCAAACACACAAGTATCTAAAACTGTCCTCTTATAACACTCTTAGAATTTACTGATAAACTAAATAATTAATACCAATAGTAGTACATAATGTCACTTATTTTGTCCTAATGACTATACTTGCTAGAAAATTCCATTTGTATCTATCACAACGGGCACTGACCATATTTTGTGTATCGATGCATAAAGTCTTGAAAAGATGAGAATTGCATGATGATTTAAGCCACTGGTATACCACTGCTGGTGTTCCATCTATGTCTTTCAAGTGGTTCCAAAGTCGCACCCATGGATCCTTTCTATATCAATATTTTCAAATTTTATACAAATTTATGTTGCCAATTGTAGACATGATTTATAATTAGAAAGATATCTGAATTCTAAAAAAATGTACGAACATTCTCATTTTTATCCTGTTTTATAGGAAAAGGTGGGCAAAACTAGTCTATCCAAGTTATAAAAAAAAAATGGTTACTAACACTGTAACATTAAAACTTTTAAGAAAAGCTTATAAAGAACTGAGAAACTCACTTTGATGGATGTTCCACAACTTCCCATGTCTGCAGGCTGGCTGCTTTGTAGTTAAGTCCAAAGTGTATGATTGTCTCTAGCAACCCAATCCCATCTTTCCCTTGTGTAGTATCTTGAGCATTCTCAGGACTCCCTGCTTCTGATAAGCTTTTTATCGTGCTGGTCTCAGGTCCATTATGAGGGAAGCAACTTGCTAGTGCATGACTAAGTCTGCTCCCTTGAATCTGCAATATTTAGACATGCTGAAATTTATGTTCAACTTCAAGTACTATGGACAATTTCGTTAATGTGGGGAAAGGCACGAATAAAAACTTTGATTCTTAAGAGAAATGTTAAGAAATTTAAAAAATGGTTTTTGACTCAGGATTATTATGAAAATAAAAATTGTAAGAAGTGAATACAGACTATGTTGAATGAAGCCAATGAACAGCTAGATAGGAGGCAAGCATTCATTCTTTAACAAAACACAAATCATATAATGCCATCAGTCCCAAACAGATGTGCTTTAACAATTTATTGCAATTTCTGCTTTGTGATCATGTGAAAATGCTCCTGATAATCTGATACACATTTCTGATTCCTGATGTAGTCTGCTCTAGTCCAATTACTTTCTGACCTGTAACCAAAAAATGACTGGCATTCCCACCAACTTCATAAAGAGAGCCAGAAGAATCTTTTCTGCCTGAGGCTTACAGATATATCTATCACGTATGATATTTTCAAGTCCTGGAATCTAGATAGTTCAAACTTACTTTTGAATGTGCTGTTGTAGAACTGGATTCTGAACCAGTCTGCAGAGCTGAACTGGGGTCCTCCATGGCAAAGTTCCCAAAGTCATCATTACTAGCAAACTTTTCTTCTGCAGGCTTGCTGAAGTCTGCCCAGCCTGCATCATCACTGACTGCTTGGTGCTCACTGGAATTTCCAAAACTAAAGCTGTCTTCATTTAAGTTGTTTTTAGTCTCGCTAGAAAAATCACCAAAATCATCATCTGCTGCTTGATTCTCAAATGACCTCAACTCTGTAAATTCATCATCAGGTTTTATTGTCTCTTCATCAGTTTGAGTAGAGCTGAAATCCAAGGGTTCTTCTGTTGCTGATGTCTTGTGACTACATGGTCCCCTAAAGTCACCAAAGTCATCATTATTGGCATCTTCACCATCTTCAGTTTCTCTGCCAGCTTCTGGCTCAACCTGAACATGATCACTGATCTGTGGACTGTTACACTTCATCTGACGACTAGCATCTATTTTCTTCAATTCTGGTAAATCTGCATCACTAAGAGATGAGAATTGGCCAAAAGTGCCATCATCATCAAAATCTAAATCATCACCATCCTCCTCTTTTAGGTTTTCTGTCTTGAGCACCAAATCTTCAGGCTCTGAATTTTGATGAGAGGAGTGTTGAAAACCTGGCCACTCATCGTTGCTGTCACTATCAAACTGATCATTATCTTCCTCATCATCTCCACCACTACACACATCAACAGATTTATCATCAAATGTCTCAGTCATGCAGCAAGAATCTGGAACAGTTTTGTCTTCATGCTCTGTCAAATCCTTGTATTCTGAAATTTCTGCAACTTTATCTTCAGTACCTTTGGAGTGTTCATATATGGGTGAATTGGAGCCACTTTCAAGTCTGTTACTAGTAATGGTAATTTTGCTGGTTTCTGCATCTGAAACATCAGCTTGGGAAGGAAGATCAGAGCTTAAGGCATCACAACACTCTGCACTGACACTTCTCTGTTTATGTTCTTGAATACACTGTACCTTTGCATTCTCTTGTTCAGGCAAAAGATCAGGAGGATGACAAACAGATGCCTGAATCTCTTCCAGTTCTTGTGAAGATTGTCGAGAAAGTTTTGCCGGCACACCTTCTTCAAGACTAGTGCTGTTGAGCATGGTTTCTGGTGTAGCTGACCTACTGCTGTCACCTAGCCCTGATGTCCCTACACTGAAGGCATCATCAGCTGTAGCTACTAGTTTAAAATCATCCTCTGGGTGAAAACTGTTACTGGCCTGCTGGCCATCTTGTGGTAGGTCCAAAATTGTTTCATCTTCTGAAGGCATGTTTTTGTCACAGTCTGACAGAATGCTGTCAGATTTTGGAACAGGCGACATATCAGTGCTGAACATTCCAGAATCAGTAGTTGACTCTTGCATGACTGGCTCCCCTGTCTGTGAAGTAGCCAAGTTCTTTTCATCACACTCCTCGCTTGCTTTTGGTTCTGTTTGTCCAACTCCATCTGAGTTTTCCTGCTCACATCCTTCAGATATCTCTAAAGGCAGAGACCCACAACATGGTTTGCTATTGTTAACGCTCTGAAAACCTGAGAAATCAGCGAAGTCATCACCTTCAGTTTCATTTCCATTTATACCATTTTCAATTGGATCACATGCAACCATCTCATCTGCTGTCTCAATTCTACCTGCAGCTTTTCCCTCTTCCTCCATGGCATGGATCTTGTCCTCTGCAGGTGTGCATTCTCTACTCTGATCTGACTCTGAAGCAGAATGAAGGTTGACCTGAGACCAGTCAGCATCAAATTCACTTGTAGCCACTGAGTCACCACTGCTTGACACCCCTGCATAAGGAGCACTGGTAAAATTCCCAAAGTCATCATCATCATCATCATCATCCCCCCAGCCATAAGATGGGTGATCATCAAGAGGTGGAGGGCTTGATGACACTATTGGAATAACGTTTGACATAGTTTTCTCTATGGCTAGCTGGTTCTTTTGGCATCAACAAGTGATCATCGGCAGTAAGCCAGATCTGAAAATTATAAATAATATGAAGTTATGCAGCAAGAAGGGTACAATAATCAAGATTTACTTGATTCTTGTCTAAAAAATACATTACAGACTGAATCTCTTGCATGTGTGTGAGAGAGAGAGAGTGTGTTGTGCCCTGAATAACTTTTAACTAAAGTCTGGTGCAATATAAGAGTTATTAATAGATAAAGCATGTGTACAATTTAGTGATTAGGTTTTAACAATTTATGAGTGACAAGAAACGATATCAAAATATTCTACAATATATTTTTTAAATGATGCTTTGTTATTCTCTCTGCTCCACACACACATTGCTATTCTTCACAAATTTTCTTATAAATTTTAGAAACTCGACATTTTTGTAAAACCTAAGAATGGCAAAAAAGAAGAAAATGATGGGGGAGGATGAAGCAGAATCATTTAAAGACACAGTACGCATTCATTCCAGTGTGCAAGACTACTACCAACCGACCATTCTACGTCGTTCGACATTTGTCAATAAAATACAACTTTATTACATCATTGGATGGTAATTACCTGATGGTGAAACACCGCCGTCATAAACTGTTACTAACACACTATGTGTCAGGTGTTTTAGAGTTCTAACACAGTCGATCGCAACCTTTCAGTTCATACGACAGAGAACTCTCATATCGAATAAAACTTGGGCTGATTGGTGCATACAGGCTTAAACCAAATGGCATATCAACCAAAAGCTGAATAAAGGAGATCTGCTGCTATTTTTTAATAAAATATCTTGCTGTTATCTCTCAACATAGCAACTGAATGCCATTCCTACGTGTCAATCCCCCTACAGCCTCCTGCCATTGTTGTGGCACCGCACTGCCCGACGGGATAGCAGGGGAGGCCACTGTCGTATCGAGCATTGGTCGGTTACGTCCCCTGAATCATTAGTAAGAACGGTGCTAATTATTTTTGTAATGAAGTACGTGAGGTGACTGAGGTTCTGCAGAACTCGTAGGTAAACATCCGAATATCTGGCGTCACGTAAACCACGCCTTGCGGGTTTGTGGTTCTAACTATTTTACGTTAGGTCTCTGAGTAATGCGCTTCCATGGCTAGGTAAAGGACTGAAGCACTGTCTCAATGAAAAGAAGATAGCTTTTATGCAAGGAGACAAACAGAAAGTGAAAGAAAAGGAGAAGGAGTTCAGGGCAAAGGCAAGAACGGCTAGGGTGGAATACAGAAAGAAGGTAGAAAAGCAATTAATTGAGGGCAACGCAAGAGATGCTTGGAAGGGCCTGGACACCATGATGGGTAGAGAACGCAAGACACAAAGAGTAAAGTGTTGATGACCCAGTGTCATTTGTTAATGAGGCTCAACACTTTCTACGCGCGGTTTGATGTGAGAGACTTCAGCAATGAAGCAGAAAAATATCTGTTCTTCACTGTCGGCAGCCACTGTCACCATCTGTGAGGGAGATGTTGTCAGAATTCTCTCTCATGTGAACCCACGTAAAGCCCTGGACCTGACCACGTGGAGAGGCAAATATACTCAAAGAGTGTGCTAGTCAGCTGAGTGGTGTTTTTACCAGACTTTTTCAGCTCTCCCTTGACTCTCATAGTGTCCCCCGCGTGTGGAGAACATCCACAATAATACCAGTGCCAAAGAAGCCTCATGCTACCAACTTGAAAGACTTTCGACCTGTGGCTCTCACGTCTGTTGTGGCCAAATGTTTGGAGAGAGTTGTGGGAAGATTGTTAATCCCCACCATGGCTGATCGCCTGGATCCTTTGCAGTTTGCCTACAAGCCACGCAGGGGGGGTGTCTGATGCAACTCTCACGCTTTTAAATACTATCCTACAACACTTGGACACTTCTGGCACCCATGTTCGGGTCCTGTTCATGGACTTTTCCAGCGCTTCAACACGGTCCAGCCACACCTTCTTGTACAGCGCCTACTAGACCTGGATGTCAACACTGGCCTAGTTTCTATGGATCAGATCATTCCTGAAGGACCGACCACAGAGGGTGGGTTTCAGAGTTCCACCGACAGGTACTATAGGGTCCAGCAGCTCGTCTGACGGAGTTTATTTGTCAGTGGATGGAATGATTCTGTCAGATGAGCAGATCCTCAACACGGGTACCTCAGGGATGTGTGCTTTCCCCCATCCTGTTCTCTGTATATACAAATGGGATTAGTATTAACAGTGCTATTCTCAAACTTGTTAAATATGCAGATGACATGGCCTTGTGGGCTGCCTGAAAGACGAGCAGTCCCTGTCACAGTACCTGGCCTGTGTGGGGGAGCTGGAGGAGTGGTTTGACCGCAGCTTTCTGGATCTGAACGTTGACAAAACGGAGGAGATGGCCTTTGAAGAGCCTACGAAGGAAGAGATGGCACAACCCCTCTCTCCCCACCACTCCAAATCAAGGGACAGCAGGTGCAGAGGGCTGCTGTGTTTAGGTACCTTGGTACAGTGATCGACGGGAGGCTCTCATTTAGTGATCACGTGAACCAAGTGTACAAAAAGGCCCAGCAACGGCTGTACCTTCTGAGGAGACTTCGCAGCTTCGACGTCAGCTCTGGGGTGCTGGAGACTGTGTACAGGTCTCTTGTTGAGAGCATCCTCTCATTCAACATCGCTGCCTGGTATGGTCATCTACTAGTCAAAGACAAGGCAAGGCTGGCAGAATCATCCACCAGGCAAATAAAATTATTGGTCAAGCACAGCTGCCACTTTCTGACTTGTACCTTCATGCAGTCAGAAGGATGGCACATAACATCATTTCGGACCTGAAACACCCTCTCCACACTAGCTTCCAGCTGTTTGCCCTCAGGCAGGCGCTATAAGGTACACGCATAAGGAAAGCTGCCTACCAGAGGTCCTTCGTGCCAGCAGCCATCACCATCCTAAATAAAGGCACAAGGACTCAGGAGGAATCAAACAGAGACTGAAGAAGAGTGAGTGCTGACATCTATTGTCAGCCATCACCTCGTGTGTCATTCTTGTCAATGACATTTTCTGGACGCAGCTGCGGTAAAGTTGAAGAAAAATGAACAATTAGCAAAATAAACAACTGATCAATGCGTACGTGTCATCTACGGTGTCACCG
Source organism: Pomacea canaliculata (assembly GCF_003073045.1). Taxonomy (NCBI): domain Eukaryota; kingdom Metazoa; phylum Mollusca; class Gastropoda; order Architaenioglossa; family Ampullariidae; genus Pomacea; species Pomacea canaliculata. The sequence goes on along the minus strand of NC_037597.1, from coordinate 6,036,563 downwards.
ATCACCGCAACTAAAAAATATATCCATGGTATTCATATTGCCATGGCATAGCGTCGCACGAACTGTTTCATCCTACACTTTGTGCGAGTTTGTTGCCTGTCTCGCGGTAAGTCGCTGCGATCTGCGCGGTTCGGACACGATAGGGATCATTTCTGGTACTGTCATCTGACACCACAGACACTGTTACTTCTGGCACCACAGGCATTGTCACAAGAGTTCTGTGGTGATGGTTTGGAAGAGTAGCATACCACCCTGGCGTTTCCTCTTCACTGTCGTCATCCTGAAGGTATGGCGCCTCCCAGTTGAATGTCCTTTATCTTGGAGTATACCAAATGATCGTCTAGGTACACAAGAAGGACTGAAATTAAACAGTTCGGCATGGTGGTCTGCATTAACCTCTGGAAAGTGGCTGGTGTGGACGTCAGACCCATTGGCATCCTGGAACGGGCGTGTTGCCAGCGGCCCTAGCCAGTCCTTTTGTTGACAATGTCTTCTCAAGATGAGCTTCATGCACGGCTGCCTGTACTGCCTGCGCCACATCTGCGGTAGAGTCCATTATCTGATCAAGGACGTTCTTCCCTAGTAGAAGCGACACGCGCCTCCTGCGCTCACTTGTGACCACATCGACCAGGTCCTTGACCACCAGGATAGGAACGTCCTCAGACGCTGGCCGTAAACATGTCCACCACCGCCACTCCTGAGTTTGTTTTAGCTGTAAGTCCTGTATGTGCCCTCGTGCCACTCGTCAGTGACCGTCGTTACCTCACTGCGGTGTCGAGCAACGCATCACTCAACTGCCATAAATGACAACCTCCGCCGTCGGACACTTTCCAGTCAGGCCAGCTACACTTTATTTCCCTGTCATCCTGTTACGGACGACGGGGGCAGTCACTTTCCCTGACCGGTCGGGCTGCAGTCCTCCGAGATGGTGTCAATCGCCGCCACTTCGACGCTCTGCGCCGCCTTCTACCTCGCCTGCTTAAATTCTGGAGCTTCGCGGCGTATTCGTCGACCACCTCCTCACGTTGCTGTGGCACTGTTTTTCTTTCCGTTCGCCGTACGTCTTTCCGTTCGCCGTACGCCTCCACTAGGACACCCAAGATCTTTCTCGGCGTATCTCTTGCGTCATGCGGAAGCATCAACACTCGACGTCTGGCAGGTCCCTCCAGAGAGCTCAAGATGTAACCACGAGCCGCATTCTGACACATCGGGTTTATGGCGAGAGCTAACTCGACCTCTGTTTCAATCTCGTCGACACTCGTTGGTCCACCGGCAAACTACTGAAAGCGGACTAACTAGTATGCTCGTAGAGCCTCTGCCCACCCAACGGATAGCATCATGGTCCTCTCTATGTACTAATCTTTGTCGTGGGCTTCTGCCCGTGATGAACAAATGTTTCTTTTTGTTCAGCAGTGCTTTTAGGCCCTTGGTCACCCAAGGTTTGTTGTTAGGATAAACATACACTGCCTTGATGGACTGGTGCAATCAACACTATTTTACTCCTCACTTTTACTCCTAACTGTTTGTTAAATGTCTGTATGGGTATGTGAGCAAAGACAAATTTCTGTCCTCCTGGGCAGACAATAAAGTCTGTTTTGATTTGATTTTGATTTTGATTCCTCTGCTAATCCACTACAGGAAGCACTTCAGTAACCTGGGCGACAGCTTCTGAAATAGTGAAGCCTTCATAAATATACTCATAGGACACTTGTCATCATAATAGTCGGAATAGTAAAGGATGAATCACTTGTCGAAGCTATTGTGCGAAATTACTGTTCGACTATCTTTCATAATTAAATAAAATTAAATAAATCAACAAGATTGAAACAGTAACAAGCGGCAGTGGCTATAGGATGGACGAGGTCCGATCTCGTGGACAAGTTCGTGGTCTGATGAAGCAGTAACATAAAGTTTGTAACAAAACACACTCTGTACAAGTATCTCGTAGTACTGATACTCCTTAACAGATGTGAGACGTGGACTCTGCTTGCCCACAGGGGATTAGATTCCATGCATTCCAGAACAAGTACGTACTGCATGAGGAGGCTGCTTCGGATCTTTCACAGAGAACATAAAACCAAATAGTTCGTATACGAAGCACGATTGTTGCACTCATAGGACACCAGGGACCTCTACTTGCAACAGTCGAACGACGTAAGGTGTTTTGACCAGGCGAGCGGGCACGACACATACCTTGTCGAAGACGGTCCTTCGAGGTACTTTGAAGGGTGGTCGACGTCGATCGAGGTTACCAGAGAAAGAACTGGATTACGAAAGTCAAAGACTGGACTGATCGTCCTGTACAGGACCTGCTGACAATCGCCCACAATAGGCAAGAGTGGCGGCCCTGTCAGCTGCCGTCTATCCGTACGTGCTGCCCCTCAACAGCAGGTACATCAGGGGACGACTGACTGAATTCAATAATTGTCGCCCACAAAAGATCAGAGAAAATGTCTGCGTGGAACTGGTGGATAAATGCAATTGTAGACTTTTTGGAGGACGATTTTTGCGCACAAAATGCTATAAATATTTGATACTTCGGCGCTCGTAAATGCTCAACATTGACAGGATTTCTATTCAGTAAGCACGCCTAATATGAATATTTTAAACAATACTTTTAATCCACCCTATTCCATCTTGTAATCTGTAGTTTTAAAGAAGATAGAGCCGACAGACACAATTAAAACACTAGAATTTCCATGTACTCTTCCTCAACCTCAACATTTTCGGCCCTCTACAGGTCTTTACTCGATTTCATTATTAATTTAATAAGTTTTTTATTGATATTTTTGCGAAAGAAGCCTTTCACTGTCAGCAGTTGTAAGGTCTCACATATCCACTGTTATTAATGGGACATGGATATGTCGACATCGTTTGATATAACATTTACATTTAAGACATTTAAAATTAAGTCCCTTACATTCCAGCATACCTGTTACATACAGTATTTAACTGCAAAAATTCTTATTTTTCCATCTCAATAGTACTTGCAGCTTGTGTTATGGTTCTATATTATCAACTTCATCTTTTTTCTGTATTAGGAAGGTCATCGTAAGGTTCGTTCAAGAATCGAACGATATTCGAGAACAAAGAATCAACCCAGAATGTTTTTCCTAGCAATGGTGAGTCCAGAGAAAGAGATGGAGCTAATTTGAGATTATTCAGTATGTTTATTTTTATAAAAGAAATACAGGCTGTGAATTTCCCTCAGGCTTTGTTTACATTAATAAAAATTTCAATGGGCTGCTAAAACCAGCAAGATCGATGAAGCAGTTAATTAAGCAGTCATTCGATCACCGAGTCCTGCTGACATCATTACAGACTCAGACTGTTGTTAATTTGTTCGACAGACGATGGATTAAAAAAATCAAGTAAACAGAAAACTGAGAATAAATATCCCGTTATTATGAGCATCATACAGAAATTGCATGATGTGTATATAGACTGTGTGTTGTAGGGGAGGAGACACTACATACTTCATCTCGGTCAAGTTGGCTTTGTTTTCTTTATTTACCAGACAGATGAAGGATGACCACTAGCTGTTACCAGCTTCCTGTCAGGACTTAATGCCACCTACTGTCACCGCTGTATCAGTAGGACACAGGAGTTCCTGTCGGTAGGTCTCTCCCTACCGCTGCTCACATCTTGCACCACTTCAACCGTCGTCTGCATGCGAACTCTGACCTTTGTAGAAACAGCTGCTTCATGAAAATGTACTGACTAACATAATACGAACAGTTGTTGATGTCTGCATTAAAAGATGGTTTTCAAGAAAAAGTGGAAGCAGGTAACGAAAGACCTGTCTAATAAACAATATCATTTATTTGCATTGCTTATCACTTTGATGAATCACGATAAATGCATGTTGATCATTGTAAGATAAAATTCTGTCACGAAAACACGAATTAATGACATACTGACAGATAAAATACGACAAAGTTTTCTACACTCTTACTGTTCTAGATGTAATGTGTCAATAATTCTTAGCTGTGAAGAATTTTTAGTGACTTATTTTGGTTGTCTTAATGTTTTCATGGACGAACTGACCACACGCGAGATAATCGACCGATGATAAGAAAGTAAGGGCGGTATTGTCTTGTGGAGAGGACTGTGGGGACACCAGACTCTGGTTCAGATGAACTTGGGGTTCAACTCTGAATAATTTAGATGGCTTCGACGTTTCCGTTTCATGAGGCTGTTGTCGGAACAGTAAAAGAAACAGAGCGACTGCTTCTATTTTCATTCACTTCTGTTTTCTGTCCTGGAGATTGAAGGCACCCTGAAAGTGTTTTTGAGTGCCAAGTGTCACACTTGTTTGTGGTTATTTTGGCACATCAAGCTTGATAGTAAAATGAGCAAGCGAAAAATATATTCAAGACATAAACATTAACGCACGTAAACAGACATGCGTACACATATACAAACACACACGCATGCACTCACACAATACATTTAGACACAAACATACACACGTGCACAGACACACCCCCACATGCAAATACACGCACGCACACACAGACAAGTACGCACGCACACACGGACACATAGAAACATCCACACACACACAGAGGATCAACAGAAGAATAAAAACACAAGAGAGGAAGCGAGATGAGAAAGGATCATGGGGAGAAGGAGGAGAAGACGAAAAGTGTGTTGTTTCTTTGGAGTACTTTCGTGTCTGAACACTCAACTTGCACCAACAGTTTATGAGTTCTATCGACATTCAGACGAGCTAATCATTTTCAGACATGGATTTAATTTAAAAATTATTCATTTACATAAAATTCATATTAGTACAGCAACGATCTCAATGAACAGGCTCGCTCGCAAGTACACACAAAACACACACACATATATATATAAAGAGAGAAACAGTCAGGCAGACAAATCCCTAGGGAAGATGGAGTAAGAAGTATGCACTGAAAGAATAAAATGAGTTCTGAACTAAAGTGACACTAACTATAAAATTGACTCAGAAATACGATGTCAACGTGTTTTCATCACTGCGGTCTTCGTAATTCTTATATATTCCCTACACTGCAGTCTCTCAAAAACTCACATTATTTTGGCTGCTCGTCGAATAAAGGAGAACGTTTTTGAATGAAAAAAGTTGGTTGCTGCTATTGCTGTGTGATGAAACTGTGGAGAAAAAGTTTTTTTTTATTCTTTGGACGGAAGTAAGTACACTCACTGGCTGCGGAACAACTGAAACTTCAGTCACGTGTCCTGGTTGGCTTAAGAAGCTCGTTTGTATACGTAGACTCCACCGTAGTGCTTGCACCCATGAGTAGTGGCTCTCTCAAATTAATCGAATCAAGGAATAAACACAAGGGAACTCGTTTCATTTTGTTTCGTTTCCCTTTTACCCAAGATTCACTGTCCGTGATGATCGGCAAATGTATTTCTGGGAATAATAATACACAGTATACCTGCGTCTTTCAACCACATCTGGAGCCAGAAAGCGGAAAGTACAGACTAGGTAGTCCACTCGTAAAGTAGTTTTCTTTCTCCTTCCCCGAAAGTCCTGTGGAAATCCATATTTCCTCAGCACTGGTCCAGTGAAAGGGAGTGTGACACAGAATGTAATTGTCTTTTGCTTCCAACCGTCGTCGGAGCAGACGTTCATTGTGGCACAAGACACCAGACACAATGGTTCTTTTTATGCTTCTGCTTTCTCAAAAGCGTTCTTAAAGACAGTGAGCTCCGTTATTTAACGATAAAATCATCCCAACAGGTCTGGAAAGCTAAGTTTCCAAAAAAAGAACGGAAATAGGAGATGGGACCACTACACTGTCACCAAAGTACTACTTTCCATGGGAAGAGCCAAGTCATGTGTAGTCACTCCGTATCCACGGAGTCATTGTGTCCATCGTCCTCAGAACTCGAAACTTCCGGCTGCAGAACAGCGTGGTGGAGGTACAGACTCAAGAGGTCCGCGATGAACGCTTTGGAGTCGGCACTGAGGAGACTGGACACGCGCTTCTCTGTGGTGTCCGAAGTCCGTCTCTGCACCAACAGCACGTTGTTGGCGAAACCCTCAACGAACAGCGCCTCGTTGGTGGCGGAAACTGCGTCAACCGGAAGGTGTCCGGTGATAAGTCCTCCCTCCGTCTTCCGATCTGCGCATGTGCTGCCCTCCTCCCGCCCGTTCCCCTCGTGCAGAGCCAGGACACAGGACACGTCTGACAGTCGACCACGAGTGGCGGAGGAGGTCCGACGACTGTGCTGATACAAGCTGGCGGTGGTGGCGACAGTGGCGGTGGAGGAGTTGCGGTAGCCGCTGGCGTCGGACATAGTACTGCAGCGGCGACCCTCCTTCCGGAAGCAGGTGTCGCTACAGCAGCAGCCCCGGCGTGGCAGAGGTCTTGAAAGACCTTCCGGAAGGCCGAACGGAACTCGTTGTTTTTGTAGGCGTAGATCCAAGGGTTGAGGCCGCTGTTGAGGACAGCTAGCAGTGTCAGGTAGTTCCGCAGCCAGGGGCTCACCTGGACGGCGCTCGTCACCTCGGCCAGCAGGCAGGTGAGGTAAGGTAGCCACAATGCCAGGAAGGCACCGATGACCAGCGCCAGAGTCAGAGAGTACTTGGCGTCCTTCATGATGGAGCGGATACGGAGGTTGTGCTGCACCGACGACTCTACGGCGGCGATGGCGCGGGCGTGGTGGCGAGCCACGGTGTAGATGCGGAAGTAGCAGATGGAGATGGCCACGCAGGCTGGTCCAAAGATGGCGCTGAGGAAAAGGATGTGCGCGTTGTCATGAAGTTTGAAGGAGCAGGCGACCCATTCCTCCTCCTCCTGGCGAGGCTGCGAGTACCAGCCGGCCGGAAGCGGAACCCACACAATGGCTGTGGAGTAAAGCCAGGTCAGTGCCACCAGCAGGCCGATCTTGCGCCGGGTCATGACTGACACGTACTCCAGTGGGTTGACCAGCGCCGTGTGGCGATCGTAGGCGATGGTAGCGAGCGTCAGCACCGACACGCCACACGCCGTCAGCAGGATGCGATTGGGCGTCAGGCACAGTACCAGGTTAGAAAACTGCAAGCCAACCGCATTTTATACTTTTAATTATTTTCCATACTGATAAATAAGAATCAAGCACAGACATTTTTCCAGATTAAAAAACCTTTCAGTCTGTAAAGGTATCACGATGCCGACTCCAAGATCACTTTTAGGTGAAAGAAAGAAGAAGGAGTATGGGGAATAAATACCCAACATTCCTGTACTTGTTGCATTAAGATAATCCCCCACTCATCAACTTCATCAAACTACTTTCACTGCTAAACAACTGGTTTGTTTTATTCCTTGATGAAACTAAACTGAAAATATTTTTTTATTGTCTCGAAAGTTTTACAATTACTTCTCTTGATCGCGAAAAACAAATTAAATACAGAGATTGTTTAAAAAGAAAGTATTCTGTGATTACTTCCCCATGTTGTGAGCTGCGACGACACAGCAAAGATAACTATAATGGTAATCACGCTTGAATAGCGGATGGGGGGATGATTTTGAGGGTCTGGAAGCGCCACTCACCTGCATAGGTAAAATCTCCACTAAAATGACGAAGGGGGTGACGAGAGCGACGAAAATGTCGACAGCGGCGAGGGAGACGATGAAATAGTTGGTCGGCACCTGCAGGCGCTTGCACTTGATGACGCTGACGACGACCAGCAGATTGCTGACAAGGATGAAGGGCACGATCACCGCCACGACCGCTACACCGCAGACCTGCTCCACCGTCCACGACGACGGTGTCGTCTCTCCCGGCGTGGTCAGACCCTCCTCGCCTGTGACGTCAGTTCCGCTGAAATCGAAACCGTCCAGCACGTGCGGGATGTTGGTGTTGGCGAAGAGAAACCCCTCTCCACCCGCGCCGGGATCGGGATGGATCCTGGATCCCAAGGCTCCGGACTGGATACCCAACATGCTGACGTGGCTCGACATTTGCAGCCTCGTTGTCAGGCGCCTGCTGGGATCGTTGGGTCTGGACATGGAAACGAAGATCCGCGAGTCTCCAGTGACCATCCCACACCTCTCGGCGCTGTCAGCTCTCTCCCATGTGCGCTCGTCTCAATGAAACGACTGTCCGGTCTCCAGCACTCCACAGGGTGGTATTACTGTCCTGTGTCTATTCTGGGCTTGCTGCACTTATTTATACAGTCTGGCAACGCGGCTCATTATGGCCGGCTCTCGTCCTTCCGCTGGGGCACCGTTTCCGTTATTCTGCTGAAATGGAAACCGTGGAATTTGGACTCCGAGGACACCACCGCGACAATCTTAGTCACTAAAGTAAGACAGACATCATGTAAGCTTTTTACTTCTAAATTAAAGATTCTCTTAAGAAAAGGCATATTAATATTAATTCACCGGATTTCAGGAAGCATAAAGACTGACTTCGTGCATGGCTGAATCAGTTACTGTTTGTTTGTCAGTCGCTCTGTACCTGTAGGTCGGTCTGGCTATCCATCAATTTGTTCTCTTCAGTCAGCATGCAATACAAGCCATTTTAAAACAACACTTATGTTTGTAATCATACATCTGTATGCAGTAACCTATGTTGTCTTTTTATTTATTCATCCTTGTGAACACCTCTGCTTACCAGAAAATCTGACAACAAGTTTATTTGTGACTATCTCAAGATAAACGTCATACGAAATCACTGATGTTCAAAGTTTAAAATATAAACGGACATAAATATAAACAGACATTCACAACAACTAAACATTTAAACAAAACACATTTAAAGCGCAAATTATGATCCTTTTATAACAAAAGGAAATCTTGTTTTCGACAGTAAATTTATTTGAATATTTTGCGCTTATTTCATCAGTTTTTTTGTCTTCGTTCCACTCTGTGTGTCAGAATACACGAACATTGTGGACAGACAACAATGTCAAAGACGCAGTGGACACAAGTGTATTCCTGTAATTTTTATACCTCCGCCCAACTCAAGCACATGACAGAAAAGGCCTTATTATTGTTTGTGTTTACATACTATATTATTTTTCATCAGATAACATTCTTATTTTCTCAATAGCCCATAGATTGTAATATAAATTTGATTTGATAAATCTTCTGCCTATTGCTCCTGTTTGGACTGGCATACTGTACATATGTATACAGAAACATAATAAGACTGAAATACGATGTATTAACACGATTTTCTAAAAAGAAATACAGTTACGCACTTGTTTCACGAATATAGAAATTTTAATATATTTGCATATTTTCGTGGGTTTTTTTTTCATTAGTATATTAATTGTAAAATTACACGTGGATCTTTTTACATTATACAAAAATCCCATTATAAATTTAAATTGTCAAGTTTTAAACTCTTTACTTCATAAAAATAAATTGGACGTAAATAGGAATATCTATACTGCTTTACCACTTATATTTCTTAAAACCTTTTTCACTCAAATTCAAATTAAACTCAAAAAGATATCTTTACCTGCTGTCTTTTATTAGTTTCACAAAGACGGTGCCTAGACGAGCATCCCCATCTAACAACAGCCTTGTCCTCCATGTCTTTGTATTTCATTCATTCGAAGACGAGAGCAGTCACAAATCAAACTGACTTTCACTGCTTTAAATGCACTCATCGTCTGCTTACATTTCAGTTGACTCGCTTCGGTAGGCGCCTGACGACGTCTCAGGCGCGAGGTGACCCAAGAGGTCACTTGACAGCTGTGACGCAATGGGTGCGCGCGCACCACGTGGGTGTGCGTCTGCGGCACCGTTAACTTCGGTTACGAGTGCTAGGTGTTCTTGCAGTTTGGCAGTAGAATGCAGGGTCCAAGCCTGGCATCGTGGTTTTATTTGGGAAGAAATAGCAGGGGTACGATGGGAGGTAAGCGGTTATTTTTACCTCGATCCTTCAATCGAGTTTACCGTGAAACTGTCATTCAAAGACGATCATCTTAATCCTCCAGACATCGTGAAAAGATCACAAAACATTCAGTGGGTGACGTTCAGCTGTGATGTTTTAATAAATAGTATTTATATCTCCAAAACTATTTTCTGAATCTTGCTCTATCCTTATTTGTTTAATGCATAAAGCATTAAAAAATTAAATTTTAAGGAAATTACCACAAACATTTCTTTCACTCTCGCTACCTGCAATGGCGTAGGCCAGGGGTGCAAGGGGGTCAACCACCCTCTTTAAAAGATGACGCTGGAGTTTCTTTATAACTGAGTTATATTTTCCTTTTATTTAACATCATCTTTATGATATAGAAAAATCAGTTTTAAATTTGCTCCCGCTCCACCTCCGCTCATCAGACGAGGTGCAAAGAAAGGTCTCCTTTATCAGTCTTTGATTAGAACGGCTTCACATCAAAGGCTTCTAAACTTTCATCTTCAATCCTTCCTGAACTGAATGTGATGGTGTATGGGGTAAACCTGGCGTGAAGTGCCTGCCTGTTTGGACATCGTTTGGCCGATGCCTGAAGGTGAACGGCGACGGAATAGTCACAGAACCCATATTAGCCGCCGCCACATGGCCGCAATTTCGTCGTCATGGCAGCGCCATCCCCGGCATCTGCATTCAATGGAATACCGACCTGTGTGACCAGAATATTCTCAACGGGATTTCCGGAGGCTGCTCCGCTTTCAACAAGTGCTTCTGTTCCATTTTATTCCTCTCCTGTTGAATGTCTGGTTTCGCTTGGAAATGTTCTTTTTTTAACAAATCGTTTTATTTTTTCTTACATGCCGGTAGGAACTATCCTAGAATGAGGCAGTCTTTTATTTTTTGTAGTTTTGTTTTACACTCATTGTATTTTTCAATATAAACTGTTGTCTTTTCGACCTTCTTATATTCTATTTAATTTAAACAGGAAAACAAATTGTCGAAGAAACAAACACGAATCCCTAGTCAAGCAAATAGATACTCAAGTCAACAAGTAATACCGCAGAAAATGGAGAGAGTAAATAGAAGATAGAATTATAACCAGTGTCCTACATCATGAAGACAATAATTATGACCACGTGATCCCATGGGGGTGCGGTGGGAACGGCAGACAACCGAAAGAAAAAAATTGCACATCTGGAATTTAGATCCTTTAGAGTAAGTTGTAATTGTAAAATCAATTAAATATTTAATTAAAGGGGTTAGGGACAACATAGTTGATTTGTGATTTTTCAGCCAGCAAAGGGTAAAGTGAACGGAGACAGATGTAGGAGTGGGAGTAGGAAAAAAAAACATGAAAGGTGCAGGATTATCGATGCTGAATATAATATTGTGTCAGTTTTCACAACTGCATCATCTGTCCCTACCCACTGAGAATCGGGTCCAGAAAGAGGATTCTAGTACATCGATGGGAAAGTGGAAGCCAGTAAGATGAGACAGATACAATACTGTACTTACATAAATCTCTGAATCACGTATACGAAAATGTCGGGAAAATGTCATGAAATTTACAGATGATATCAGTCTTCTTCTCTCTCTCCCTCCCTTACTCAGTCGATCCCTCGACTGGGATTCAAGATGGATATCTTCATCTGTTCCTCGGTTCTCTCTCTCTTCCCCCTCTCTTTCTCAAATTCACTGAGTGTGAGTATTCACCTTTCCCATCTTCTACCACAGCATAAAATTTACATTTTGTACTCATGCCCTATTGATCACGTTCAAATCTTTTCTTTCATCGTACACCACCTTCGCACACTCCTTTACAGCCGATCGCCCGTGCTGATAATCTGGACCAGATGCCATGACAGCTCTACATCATCTGTATAATCTTCATCGCCACCATAAATCTCCCACTTCTGGCGACTGCTGTTGACAGCCACCTCTTCTGTTTCAAGAGCACTCTTTCAACCTGAATTGACTTTTCGTCAGATTTATTCCTCCCTCAATCGTTTAAGTCTTGTGATGGTGGTCAGGGTAAGGCAGCCACTGAATGCTGAGCAGTGATTTTCCAAGATAATCCTTTTGTAAAGTGTTCAGAGCACGGCGTGTCCACACCACAGCTGTCCAATGTCTACTGACGGAAGTATGTTGCAAATATACGGGTAGACTGGAGTTTTGTAGTCAAGCGTATGTTTGCGCTTTCTCTTAGTTCAACTTCATAGTAAAATTGTCACTGCTATGGATGAGAGGTAACAACCCTACATTATGAGTCATATTGGTGTATGTCACTCTGACCTGAGGCCACAATAAAAACACCGAGTTTATGAATCTATTTCATATAAAAGTAGAGAGTAGAACTCGAAAACCACCCACAAAATGTCAGATAGAGAGAAAGAGAAACATGAACAGAAGGAAGATATGCTAGACATAATAGGCCACCTTGGCAACAGTATCAAGACAATAATTAAGGAATTAGTGCGGTACAAAATTTGTTCTAATAGTTTGTGTTTATATTCTACTTAGGAAACTGACACAATTCTTCCTGTTATATTTATGTTTTTTCTAATTCGGGAAATCCTGCTTTCATAATTCATGATAATCTGAAATTTTGGCGTAGCGGTATACACAAGAGGGCATAACTCTTGTGAAGTGTTCATTCTTATACTTGTATTTCCTGTCATTCAATTTCTCTAATTCATTATGTTTCTTTTTTGTTTTGTCTGTACTTTTATGACATCACCAGACATTTGCTTGTTTCTGGCTATTTAAGGTTCTCAAGCACCCACCAAGTTCTTAATCCTTAAATTCGAGTTGATGGGTTCGTCTCTCACACACGTTTAGTTCTCGAGAACTGGCAAGAGTAGTGGGACGACAGCATTTGCTTTCTACTGGGATCTTTGTTTTTAAATATCAGAGAAACAAAACAAGCAATTACTTACCCCTTCTTAACTGAAGGTGTGGTCAGCGTGAAAACCTGTAAAGCCCTGCAGCTCCGTATCTTCTGGCAGGATGTAGGTTAAAGGTCACCTAGTCAAGTCTTCTTGAAGTCTGGAGTTGATTCTTTCAGTCTTGCCTGGCCAGAGGAATTACTTCTAAATCCCACACTTTATTCTCTCTGCAACCTCAACTGACAGATTTAGCAGTTGTTAGACGATTTCGTGGTTTCAACTTTTAAGAAAAAACAAACTTGATTACATGTAATTATTTACTTTATTGTGCCCTTCAGGCTGTAAGAAAGAAAGCACGAGAAAATAAAAAGATTCCGTAACTTTTTCTCTGTAAAATTTTTTTATTATATTTTATATCTCATAGCATGCAATAGCCTTCAACATTTCTGTGATGACGCATGCATGTTTGTTGATACATACCAGAATATCGAGCGCCCTCTAACGCCGACTTGCACAAGGGAGAGAATTCAACATCTTCTGCTGCTTTTCATTGACGACATGCTGACCTCACTCGCTTGTGACTTATAGGACAGACAAACAGTTCTCCAACAGTATATACTTTTCAAAACAAACCGTAGGTTTGAGGAATTGAGTCATGGGAAGTCATGTCTGAGGCACAAGCGAATTCGATTTTCCACAAGTTCATGTGTTATATAAAAAATAAACTAATGCCCCCTGTATCCCATATAGCAGCATCACTTATTTTCACAAAATACCTTATTTATGTAGATTTTATGATTATTCTTGTCTTTTATTAAGTGCTTGTAGCGTGTTTCTACTTCTAAGATCATGTCAAGAATATTGTCGAACTCTTGCATCAGAAAATGGCACACAGCTACTTCAAATTTCACATTTTGCTAAAATATGCTTATTTTGTAGTCCATCGTCTGATTCCCTTTCCTCCCCAACCATTTAAGCAGACAGCTAATGACAATGAAATTAATTATATAGGTCTCGTAAGTGTGTTTTTGGTGACTGAAGATGGCCACTCACCATTAGCATTGGGGGCAACCATCTAGGGGACTGATGTTGCAGTTAATTGCAGCTGAAAAACGAAAAAAGGAAATCAAACATCATCCACCTGCGTCGTAATAAAGACACTTTTACAAGTTGTAAAGCTGTTTCTAGACTGTTATTGATATTAATACTTTTGTCACAGTTCCAGGAGGACGAGGTCAAGGGTCACGTTGCAGACGCCGAGCACGTGCTGATCAGCGCCAGAACACGTGCAAGTCGCAATGACAAGCTTGTCCCATATTTTGGACTCGGAATTCATGAATAACCGTCTGGCAGGATGGGAAAATCCTTTTTTTTTTTCCTGTCTCGTACACAAACCTAATTCTCGAACAGAGGTTACAGTGGCAGATGCCAGCGACACCGTAACCTGACAAGGGCGGTCACTCTCAGTCGTACGCTTTGAGAGGTCGTGGAGGTCATAAGAGAAGAGACTGTCGATGATTTCACTGGCTGGAGAACCCTGCATGGCAATCCCTGCTTAGGATGTTGAGCACTTCTCACTATCTTCCCACACAAGCTGCCGTCTTCTCCATTTTTCGCTTCAGTCGTCCTGTCTGCCAGCATCCCGACACGTCCACGGTGAAATAAAATCAATTTCTTTCAGTCCACGATCCGTGCTACTTGTCTGTTGTTCCAATCTAATGTGTGGAACACTATTTACCCTGCTTCAGTTTCCAGAACAAGTAATTTATCCTTTGTCAGTCTCCACACATCACTTATCCCGTGTTGTATCCCCAACACAACATTTATCATGCGTCTTTGTTATAGTGCATTCCAAGTAAGTCCAGAATACTTCTACTGTTGTTCAGCAGGAGATGAACTTGAAATCTGTAGTTTGCAGATAGGGTATTAGTTTTATTTCAGTCCATCATACCTTCTGGTATGAAGAAACAGTAAATTGCCCTATAGCTCGGCCCATCCTCCGTGCCAAACATGAATACAAATGAGAACACGAGCTCCAGCAGGACTCTACAAAAATCAGGCAGAAAGTTAGAAAATCGTTTGTGCACAAGAACCCTTACCATATCTACAATTTGTTACATTCTGAACCACGTGTGGAACATTTATACAGCAAGGTCTATGAAACATTCTTTGTAAAAACCTTTTAACAAACGGTTTCAATAGGAGAACTGTATTATTTCACAACGTGAACGAGAAAGCAAAAGAAACATCGCCAACGGCCAACTGTACCTGCATCTGCCAGCATCTTTCAGTAGCTCGACCTTGTTTTGCCAAAAAAGAATGGGGTCGATTGCGGGGTCTCCGTGCGTGGGTCTCGTCCTTTTGTCGGTGTCCGGCCGAGCCGTGACGGTTTCCAAACGGCAAGTGCAGCGTCATGCAGGCACCCAAAGCATGAAAGCACCTGCATGGACTTGACCCTTGTCCAGCGAGTACCATGACGGCTTCTGAAGGAGGGTTCACCACCGTCTACTAAATACACTTCACTTTTTCTTTTTCTTTTGGCGTCCTGCAGTAGCAGTTTGCCAAAGACAATGCTAGAAATAATTTGTTCTTCAAATTATTTAATTGTATCTGTAATTCTTTAAAAGATATTTTAGTTGTTTACTCAAAGAGTTTCTGGGATTTTTTTAAAATTCTGCACTCATATTATTTGAAACGCACCACTTTTTTCTATCTTTACACAGAGCAGGCAGAATGAGCGGTGTATCTCAGACAGCAAGCATACTTATATTGTTCTACTTGCGGACTTTTCTTGTTAGAATAACAATGGAAATAAGCATATTCATAATTTAGGTTTCCTCTAAGTAAAAGAAACTTAAATTCCTAACCTTTATTCTTCATCTCTCAGTGGCTCTATTCTTACACACTACACGTACACATTTTAGGTCAAAATAGAATGACTTCTTACACACCTTTTACATTGTTTAGTCAACAATAGTTAACTTCTCAGACATTGTTTAAATATATTACATATTTAAAATTTAAAAAGTTAGACTTCTCACAGCTATTTAAAATATTCTACATATTTTAAATCAAAATAGGTTGACTTCTCATACATATTTTAATATTTTACTGTCATCGTGCAGCTTTGTTCAGGCAGCACAGCTCCGAGTTCTTCTAGTTCTAGCGACTGTTTACCTGTTTTATGACTGTTATTTTAACGAACTGTCAAAAAAAACCCAAACGTTAATAATTTATTAATGAAAAAATCCCTCATTTTTACTTGTGTCTGTGAGCATAAGAATGTTTTTACTTTACTGAAAAGCTTCTTCAGGATTCTTGATGGATAGAAATAAAATATATTGTGACAAATATAATTGCTTTACAAAATTCTTCGGAATTCTTTAACAAATGTTAAGATGGATGATTATCAATATCGCCGATCGCTCGCAGGGCCTGTCGAAGCATTGTTACAAGACGGTGGTTGACTTCCCAAGCGGAGTCGAACCCCGTGTTGACAATGATCTGTCCTGGGTCCTGGGCGACCTGTTGTGACATTGCACCGAGATGACCCCCGGCTGTGGACAAACTGTCCATGAACCTCAGAGGCTGCCTCCCTGCCCGTGAACGACAGGTAAGGGGAGGAGGGTGCGTGCGTGTCGGGGATGGGAGGAGGGGAACATTCCAATTTTAGTCTTGCGCAGCTTGCGAGTCCCTCACCCGAGGGGAGTCGAAGACAAACGCTGCATTGCGCGACTGTTTGCGCAGCACGGCGCAGATGTTTGTTGACCACGCAAGTTGTTCACATGCTTCGCGACGTTCACCTGAACAAACGCCACATCCGTTCTCCCTGCGGGGACGAACAACGCACGAGGAGTGGGCGGGGGCAAGGATTGGTGTGTGTGTGTTGGGGTGGGGGGAAGGGGTGCGCTGAACGCGAGAGGATCGCGCGATTTGCTGAGAGGGAACGGTAAGCCGCCAAAGGCACGCGGCTAGCGCTGTCAAAGACGTTAAGCAGCATGCGCAAAGACCATTGCAGCATCCCCATCCCCACTGCTACCACCACCAGATCACCGCAACCATCCCCACCACCACCACCACTACCACCACCACCAATGAAAACAAGAAACAACAAATCCCGACAGCGTACACAAAGCGGTACGTAGCTTGCCAAGCACCGGAAATACATTCAACACAAGCTGACCTGAGAGGAGAATAATTTGAATACTTGCCTTACTTTGTCAAGAGCCGACATTACCGTTTCCTCTTTGTCGAGAAATAAAGCAATGGATAAATTAAAGAATAAATTAATTAATTAAATCTTTGGCACACAAACCCCCTCTGGTATTTAAAATCATTCAAAATCTTCCATCTTTGCTATCTTGTTGTTACAGCCAATACTAAAACGTAGCATTTGATATTTTATCGTTGTTTGTACAAATGTTTTGATGATCGTAGGTGTGTGAAGGTGATTGATTTCATCTTAAAAAAAATCACAAGTCTGCCGCTTTTAAATCTGTGCACATCGCCAAGCCTAACACGACTGGAAAATTCCTCCCGTCTGTTGTCTACTTTACTACATATATGCTCGACTGTTTGATGCATCGCCAAAGAGCTTTCTGTAATGATATTCATTCATATACGTTGATAACTGTATTCACAGTTGGTTTTATATCTATATATTGATATCTCCCAGACGGATAAACAATCTGTCCACGCGGTGTCCGGTGGATTCGTCCTAACCCTGACTCCAGACGGCTGACCCAGTTAGGATGACTCGGTCATGAGCTGAGTCATCACCGACCTCTTCTAAAACTTTGTCTTCTCTGTTCTCAAGAAGTCGTCCCAATCTAAGAAAAAGCTTTTCGTTTTCTAGAATTAACACTATACACAACAACCAAACCTAATTTATTTTGAGTTACACAGATTTTAAAATTAAACCCTGATGGGAGTTATATAGGAAATTATTGGGGAAAAACCTCCTGATCGTGCTGATATTGTTACAAAATGCGTTGTGAATTTTTATGTATTTCTTTGATGGATTGATACGTTTTAAGGCAAAAGCTTAATTCCGTTGGCCAGCTTAACGAGCCTACTTTGTGACGTCACAAGAAATGAGGTCATGACCTCTTTTAAAAACCCAGGTGACAGCTGCGACATTCAGAGGCTTGAATCTCGCGAAGAGAAGAGTTTTTCTGTCCATTGTTGGGTAGAAGTGTCTTGCAAACTACTTGTGTATCTTACAACCCAAATCCACCCACTTGAACTTAGCCTTCGAATAACTCGATGCCCGTTTAACTACAGCGCAGTTTTCATTGACAGAACTCAGTCTGCTCCTCCCGTACTTTTTTTTTTTTCACCCAGAGCATGTAATGAACAACTGTTTTCGTTTACGCATGCGCAATACCATGTTCTGAGCAATCACACCAGCTTACGGCACTGGTTCTTTAAACTCGGTGACCCCCACTTAAAAGCGAAACGACGCAAAGGGAGACCATCTTGTCCGGGGGTATCGAGGGAAGGGATGGAGGTACGTGCCTCTTACTGGCAGTATGGAGGGTCAGGGGAAAAAGGGGGATGTTGTCGGGAATGGGAGGTTTCCAGTCTTTGGATTTCTTGGCGAAAAATGTGTCAAAGGAGGGAGGAGAAGACGCGGCAGAAAGTGTGGGGGCAAGGGTAGTGGGTGACTGTAGGGAGGGGGTGTTCTGGGAAAGCAAATGGTCGGCATGTTGTCTCGAGGATTCTTCGGTCAAACCTGCACTGGTTGCCCTCCCATGGCACGAAAGCTTGTGGGAAAAACAAGAAGAAGACTAAGCTGACAGACAATAGTTAGCTTGGCAAGTCAGGCGTTCTGGCCGTTAGACTGATAATCGAGATCGCGCTGTCCACTGCAGTCTCCGGACAACTGTCACCTGACGACAGCAACAGATCATCGCACCTGTCGTTAGGTTCAAACAGCAAATTTATTTACTATTTCGAGAGAATGCGTTCATTTCTTCGTTTATTCCATATAGTCGATGACATGAACATGCCCGATTTACAATTAGAATAGTCTGTCTTCAAAGACCTCTGATGTAATTTACTCTTTATAATGCTCTGCTGCTTTCGTTCATTTTTAAAATTGTGAGCTTGACACATGTTCTTTATATTATTTTTATACATATATATATTTTAAAGGGCTATATATTATCGTATCTCTCTTTGCCGCATCCTCTATAATCGCGTCTATAACTCTTCGCCGATCAAGCAGAGAGAGGTGAAAGGATACAGGTAAAAGATCTTTCAAGACAAATACCAACTGAAATTACAAGAAGGAGGGGGTGGGGAAGGAAGGATAGAAGAATTAAATGGGACAGCAGACGCCACCTAAACCATCTGTTGCAGATCGCATGCTACTGGCATTCTGATATTTCTGCTTCCTGTCAGTCGTCTGGCACTGCCAGACGACTGACAAGTAGAGCAGTTCGGGGTCTCGGTGTCATTTGTCTCACATTGCCAAAGGTCTCGAATTTCCGTGTCACGTTGCCTCGGCATCCTAATATGTCTAGTTGGACTGTTGCCTTGGAAACCGAGGTAGGAAAGTGTGGTTTATCTCTATCTTATGCTTGTATGTCGGCAGGTGATTGGGTTTTCATGTTATTCTGATTATCCACTTATCTGGCGGCACTATAACACGTATTAAAGGTTATGATAATTTTATTAATTAAATTAACGGCATGACTTGATGGAACAGGCGTGCAAACATACCACATATGCTTTACCTGCATGAACTAATTTTCAAACAATGCTGGAAATTACTTTTCTAAGCGCAGACAGAATGCTCTGCACCTTGGCCACACTACGTACGACATTCTGTTCCTGTAGGAGTAAACCACAAGGCCTGTGTCTGAACACCGACTATTTAACTTGAAAATGAACATTGACCATGGAGCCCATGTCTGAACATACCCTCCATCCTGAGTGAACAACGACCGTCTAAAATCTGACCATCCACCCTGTGTAAAAAACACTAACCAGCTTTTATCTCTGAACACCAACCTTCCAGCCTGTAGGTAAACGCCGAGTATCCATCGTGCATCTGAACATTTTTTTTTTGATATGTGTTATCTTCCTGGGCCTTCGCTAATTAGCCGGAGTTCACAGATCACAGATGACGTAGAGCAAAACCTATCCTACCTGAACAGAAGCAGGTCAAAGGGCGAGAATAAAACACTTCCAAGCCTTTCCCTCGCCCGGTATCGAAAAGAAGACAGAGTAAGAAGGGTTTCGTATAGATGGAACAAAAGTATCGACGAAGTAAGAAATAAACAGAGCAGAAGGAGGCCTGGTTATTGCTCCTCGTGAAAAACGAGTCGCTTGTCGTGAACTGATGTCCAGTGGTATTCACCGTAGTACGTCAGCCACCACAAGGTGGAAGGTGGCTGCGGAATAATGAAACGAAGTACAACAAAAGCCGAAGAAAATGATATTCCTTTAAAAGAAAAATTAGGAAGTATGGGGATGGGACGATATGATAAGGTTTGGAGAGGCTCAAAACTGGACAGTATCCACCGATAGTATCACGGGTAGGTATCAAAGGAGTCGTTAGCTTACTGATTAACAGAACCCTGAACCCTAATGCAAAACAAAACAAACTGGACATATTGTCATGTTGCTGTTTCGTGGGACCTTTGGCACTTATAACGAAGTGTAACTACTTAATAAATCAAATAAATTCCAACGACGCTTCAAGATTATCACAGCTTTTATTCGGAAATCGCTTCAAAAAGTACCTGCTTTTTGAGCCCGATAATATAAAACGACCCGAGGTATTTCAGGAGCCAAAGCAAACAAGCTATTTGAAACATTCTAACGAACAACTATGGCTTTCTTTTTTAACGTCTGGCTCTCCAGTTTCTGTGGCGAGTCAGCCCAAACACACCAGTCTCACTTGTTTAGACTCCCTACATCCTCACCCCTCAATCCCCACCAAAAGAAAAAAAAAACCAGCAGCTTAGCAAATTGCAACAAAGGGTGAGCGTGGTTCTGTGGACCTCGTCACCAAGTCCTCATGCTTGCCGTCCGCCAGCAGACGGCTTACTCTTCATTCGATAAGCGACTCGGCGATCTCCGAGAGTGTGCTGCGCACATGCAAACACACGAGACAGGAACAGGAGAAAGCAGACTTGCTGACCACCTCACTGTAATTGTCTTAATGCATAAAAATTGAAGTTTGCCCCTTTTTTAAGCCCTCTGGGCGGCAAATATCACACGTGAGTCAACTCGGGCCACTTGCTGACAAACTCTTCCAACTTTGGAAGGAATCTGACCATCTGCTCGACTCCCTCCGTCCACTTGTTCTTGTCGGGTGCTGTGTCTGAGCGGAGGTTCTCGCAGTGTTGAAGACACAGCTTTAGGTGTCTGTAACAAGAAGGCCAGCCACTTGAAGCCTTTACACTTCATCTGAACAATTAGTTGTTTTAATTTGTTGCAGTAATATTTTATTTAATTAGTTGATTGATTTTGCTTCCTTTAACCGAGGATTACTGTCCTATGTATCAAGGAAATGTGCACTGATAGTGAACTATCTGCAGGTCTTTAATGAGGCCGACATACTAGGCACATGTACTACACAACCTGTACGATCTGCAAGCGTTCATACAAAACTGCAACCACTTTTATTTTAAAGAGCAAAGGAAACCTACGGCCTCGATGCCAAAGGCAGGACTAACCTTTGCAGCAATTTCCTTGTGTCTGGCATTAAGGAGGAGAAGTTGTGGAGAAGAGCCAGATGCCAGCACACCGCCGCTGTTGTGAGTGTGCACAAGACTTGAAGGCAGGGGACGCTGTCACCAAGAAACAAGATGTTGGTGAACTGAAGATAAGTCGCTGGGATTTTGATGTAGGTGTTACTAGAGATAGACAGGGATGCTATCACACGTACGTACACGCGTTCACACGCACATACCTTAACAGTAGCTTCTGAAGGTTGTCCCTCTGTCGAGATCGTAACTGCTTGTCAAAGAATTGCTTCTGTCGCTGCTGAAGCATCTGCTGCACCTGATGAACCACTGTACAGCACTCATCTGTAATTCTTATCAACAGTCCTACATACTCCTGTTCTCGCATCTGGCCTGGTGCATCTGACATTGTTTCACCCTGTAACATCGTTAAGACTGCAGACTGCAGTATAAAAGTTAAACTAACATTCGAATTAGAAGTATTTTGCGTAGTCAACAACTGACACTTTTACCGTGAAACCTGATGATTTTGTTTTTAAGAAAAGCACATTATTATTATTATTATTATTATTGATATACTCTATATCATCTTTTTCTTAAAATATAATGTCTATTTTTGTCAAAATATGCCATTTCCAGGATAATAAAAGAAGGAAAGGTAAAGAGCAGTGAGAGTTGTGATAATATTCTTATAAAATACATAGTTTTAAATCATCATATTCATTCAAGCATTCTGATTTCTCCCAATAAAATAATAAAACTGTTGTAGAAAGTAGTAGATGTCACAGAGAGCCTTAACCAATCACCATCCCAGCCTCTTCTTTACCATCTCTGTCTCCATCATCATCTTGATGTAGGTACACATGTCATGCATTCCACTTGTAAACAACATACCTGCCAACGTAATGACGTGACAAAATGTTGTCCTGAACAATTGTGCAAAGGTTCAACATTCAGTTTGAACCTAGTTAAAATAAGAAAAAAAAGTACATTTAAAATGTGATGGCAAAATTTAAAAGAAACAGCAATGAAATGTCCAGAAACAAAATTCTTTCTAATGATCAAATCTGGCTTGCCAGTAAAACAAATAAAACAAGTAGTGAGATAAAATAAAAATGTAATAAAACAATCTGAAACCTGATTAAAATGCCTGTCGAAAATAAAACATACTTGTTAAATGGTTATAATAATAACTTCCAGTGTGACCAGTTCCCAGTGGAGTGAAAGGTTAGAGTTAAAGAGCTGATGGAAAATATTTGTTTTTGAGTTGCAAAACTGAAGACAAATACGTATAACTAACCCAGAGAGAAAATGTTCCAGCTGAAATCCATTAACACCTTGAGTCCACTTTTCATGCTGCCAGAGCCTAGAGACCGCCCTTTGTGTTGATTTTAACAAGAGGTTCTCCTGATGCGATATACTGTGGTCCTGTGATTGGCTTCTGAACAAAGAAAATGCGTTTAGCTCAACTCTTTTAGTAACCTAAATATCACTACAAATCTTCACTTTTTATATAGGGGACTGTGCCCTATGATGCATCTTTCTAAACTACAGTCTTTGATCATACTCACAAATCTTCCAAGTCAGGGGTGAGGAAAACAAGGCTCTCAGTCCCATCAAGAATTGACAGAAGACTGTTTATCTAAAATATAAATAACAAATATTTAGTCATTAAATCTCTTATAAATTCTCAATGAAACAATTTCTCATATGTTCATTTATTTTATATAAATATCGACAGCTATTGCATACATTTTTTCATTCACATACACAGTGGAATAGAAAGATGCTTTGCCTTGGGGGCAAACCTCAGTATCTTTTTGTGAGGGGGCGGCTGCCCCCTTACCTCTTGGTTCCTACGCCACTGATATACACACAAACATATATATATGCATTCAAAGTGTAAGAATATATGTAGCCTTAATTTTCACTTACGATATAAAGGTGCCTTTTACCTTTTGCTTTAAGACAGCAATGGGATGAAAATGAGATTTGTATGTATTCACTCTCTCAGCCATTTGTCTCAGAGATGGCGTCTAAATTTAAAGGAAATCAGCACAATTTACACCTTTAACAACAGTGGCCTAATTTAAGTCTAAATGATATACAGTTATATCACAATATTACAACCAAATAAATATGTATAACAAGTGTATTAGACAAGTAAAATATGCTGAAAATTTTGTTCTCCTATCACACAAATTGCTAACATGTTTAGGATGCAGAAAGAGGTACATTATCTTAGTTGTCTGATGTCATGATTAAAGAAGGGCTACAAAGTTTCATTCGCAGCAGTTGATCATGTCTAAAATGAACATTTTTTTATGCATATGACTGTTAAACAGACTGACAAAAGTCAAAAGTACATTTTGCACAGTGTAACTATTTTTCTTGATAATTGATACACGTGAGGGTTTAGGTTATATATATAACATTCATCAGCATGTGGTTTGTGTCATATGTAGTGCATTTTTTTTATGCCAGAATAGATGATCCAAGTATTAAACATTAAGTGTTATGCTGTCTAACAACATTTTGAAAATGTATATCTGACATCCTTGTTCCAATACGATTACAAATTAGAGATTGTTAGGCTGCATTCAGCTGGGAAAGATCAAAGTTGTTATATTATTTTGCTAATACAATTATTTAACTTAAAGTTTTGTTTAATATTGACAACATACCATATGTGCTGCTGTTTTATCAGCCAAAAATATAGCAAGGTATATGAATGGGTCCACCATAAAATGGCCAACAGTCTGGAAATCTACTTCCCCATGGCTGAGGCGATCTCTCACGCGGGGCCCTTCTGGGTATGACAAAAGATCCAGCAGCGAAATCCTGCAAGTCAAAAATATTTTTGAAAATATTTTGAAAATATTTTGAAAATATTTTAAAATTAGACTAAATATTTTTTTACACTTACTTTTCGAATCCTTTATATTGAATGTTTCCATTCACAATAAAGTTTTTATGTATGCTTACATATGTCTACATGTGTGCATGAGAAATAGAATGTGAAAGGGAGGCAGAAAAATGGGAAATATGTAGATAAGTGAAGGGAAGAGGTAAAAAGAAAGTTGAAAGAGTGACTCACCATGCAAGGTGACCCTAAAAAGGTTGGAAGCTGGTTCTCACTACCATCTGACAAAACTTGATCAAGCATCTGCATAACAAATTTTAATTCTGTATGACAGACAAACTTTGTACTCATCACTGACAACAGAGAGATGTTCCTTAAAATTTCCCTCTATCATAGAGTATCCATTTCAATCATACTTCCCTCATGTTATAAAATTTTGAAACATTTTAAAAAAGAGGAATCTTTATCAATTAACATGTACATTAAAGTGAGGATCAAAGCAATAAGGTACCTGACTTTTAAAAAAAGCAAACATAATGTAATAATGACAGAAATTTAAAAAAAGACAGATAAAAATGTGGACAGAGTAAGAGAAGAGTAAAATATTACCTCAGTGAAGGTTGTGTACAGCAGAGGTTGACTGACAAAAAAAAAAAAAGTACAATCATCATCTTTGAATGTGATTTACACAAGGCATCTCATTAAACAGAATTAACTTTCTTTCCCTCTGAACATATGGATGAGAGAAAAATGCAAGCAGCTATATATTTTCTCCTTACCATGCACAGGTGAAGTGCACAACATATTATTTGAACAAGTGTTTCACTATTTTGCCATATTAGTGTCACACTTGTCAGCTACTGAACTGAATAAGCGTGACACAAGTGGAGTGGTGGATCCCAAAGCCGACAATAAAATCACAAAAAACCTTGAAATTCAAGATCCAGAGAAACCAAAGAACAGAAAAAGCAGTCCAGCAGATGGTAGACCTTGGCAACACCTCTGCTATTTAGCTAAAACTATTGAATGCTGTGCATTGCTGTGTATTCATTCATTATGCTAGCTTCCAGTGATGTAATGGTGTTGTGAGTTAAGAACGCCAATAAAAAAAATAACAATAAAGCTGCCACTAAAAACAAAAATTATTCAATGCTTTCTTGCTTTCACTGTGGTCCCTTGAAAAGTGGCATGTTCAAGGAGACTGGTTAAAAATTGTACATTAAAAAAAAAATGATGTCACACCTCTGCTGTCAAAACTCTTTCTGGACAACCATTTACAGTGGCAAATATTTTCCTGCAGCAATGTTCCAAAAGCGGCAGAAGCAGTGCAAGGCTATAGCCATACCTATGAAGAGCATGGCCAAACATTTCATTAACAAAATAATGTTTCAGAATAAAAAAATTAACCTTTTTGCAGATAAGGTATAATTTTTTAGCAGAAAATTTAAAGAAAAATGTTTTAATGTGATCTGCATCAAAAGCAATGAAAAAAAAGTAGGAGTGGATAGAGTAATGAAGGCAAAAAAAAAAAAACCACTCCTGAAATGATAGTTACTACAGGTAGTGAAGGCAAATCTTATGAAAGAAAAACCCTCCCTAATTCTTAGAGTTAATATTTCTCTGGCTGTGGCTTGAAACTTGAAACAAATACGGTAATTAAGAAATGGCTTACTTGTTATCATCTATAAACTGCTTTTAAATACAAAATCTAGATGGTTTTAATACCTGCCTTCCATATAGAGATGAATGGCTAACTCCCACTGGCCTATAGTCTGTGACTGAACTAATTTTGATGACAAAATGGCCTGCTGAATATCTTCAAGGACTCCTTCAGAAAATGCAGTCTCTTGAAAAAAAAACCCAAAACAAATGAGATATAACCTAAATCAAGAAAAGTGCCATTAAAAAAACTGTATAGCTGCCTTGAAAGTAATTATATCATGAGAAGATCAATTACAGGTTTGTAAACTTAAGTCAACAAATGAAAGATTAAATGTAATTATACATTTTTATTAATCTACTATGGAGGTCAGGTATTCTAAATAAATAAAAATAATTAAATGGAAAAAAACACAAAGACAAAAATAATGAAAATATCCTTTGAAAAAGCTTACCCTGCATTAACATTTTTTCTTGCATAGCATTTACACCAGGAAATAAAAGGACGATATTGAATGTGATGCATGTCACATACATTATTCTTTGATGTCAACAGACAACCAATGCTAGAAGATAGAAGCAGCAGAAAGCAACAGTACCTGCAAATATAACATCAACATAAAAAACACTTAAATGTTGCTTTTAAGAAGCTTTTTTACTAATGGAAATTGCAGCTATAAATATTGACAATTGTTAGCATTCTTAAGTAACAAATGTAATGCACACAGAACATAAAAAGAAAAGAAGAAGTTTCAAGAAGCATACCGGTTATTTCCTGCTCGTTTTGAATAAAAACATGCATAACTGTATTGTGCCATAAGGTTCATCTAAAAAACTTTAATTCTGATAATAGATGAAAATATGATTAGCTAAAACAAAATTAAGACTGAAGAAGATGTTTTAATAAGAGTAAGTCAAAGAGTAATGAAGTATAAAATCAATTTTATTTAAAATACTATAGATAAAAGAACAAAAACAAAAACCTATGTGGTAGCTCTGAGTCTCCCAGGAACCCATGCCATGCTAAATTTCTGAGGTTCAGTGATGTTGGTGGGCCAATCAACACACGAAGGATCTGCATCTTTTTAGAACAAAGACACAAAGACAAAAATGACTTTGGTAACAAAAAAGACATCTTTGAAATTTATGCTAGTAACATTCAAGTGATTGTACACATATAATGAAATTAAAATTTTGAAAACCAAAAACAATTTAGTAAACAAAGCAAACTTTAAAATATCACTTTCTTCTTTTTCATAATGGTAGATGTAGAGAATAATCCTTGTTACAGTTTACAAGCCTGACTGAGCTTTGTGCCATCATTAGCCCCCAATTCGCCAGATATTACTTGATGAGAATCTTGATTTCAAGGTGAACTGGGACCTAGGAGAATACTGACTTGAGGAAGGCAGATATTGGTCTGAACATATACCAGACGGAGTGCGCTTCTTCCTAAGGTTCACCCAAATTGCTTGATGTATCAGACATCAACTGAAGATCTCTTTAAATCTTCTGCAGTCATAGTCATGGTATGACAGCATGCTTCCCTCAGTTAAGCAAGCTGTGAAATGGGTATCTGACTTTTAAGTGTTGGGGAAGGCAATGCAACAAGAGATAAGAGACAGGCACCACCCTTAAAAAAGTTGATCCAGACATAAATGAGGGCTGTAGCACATCACTTTCCAAAGCCAAAAGGACAAGGGACAACCTTTACCTCACACACAGTTCAAGCTCTTTCAAAGATTTTTCATTTCAAGTCATTTATCAAATTAATCAACTTATTGTAAAAAACAATGGAGATGAAAGCAGTTATTTATCTGAAGGAACAAAGCATGCATGCTATTCAAACTGAGTTATTAGTTTACCACATTATCTCCAAGAATCTCCTTAAGCTCCTTAGTTGCCAGTAAATCTTTCAGCATTGATGGGCACTGGGTCCCCTTTGTAAGGTACAACTGAAAAACAAACAAAAAGCAAAGTTATTCAATACTCTGTGAATGCATCCACAGCAGTCACGAAAAGTCAAAAACAAAACCATTAAAGCTAATAAAATGTTTCAGAATTTTAAAAAAACCTTTAAAGTATAAATGAAATGTAAAGAAAATGCAAATCTAAATTATTAAAAGCTTTCTGAAGTCTTTAGTCTTACTACTTTTTTCTTGTTCA
Organism: Pomacea canaliculata; assembly: GCF_003073045.1. NCBI lineage: Eukaryota > Metazoa > Mollusca > Gastropoda > Architaenioglossa > Ampullariidae > Pomacea > Pomacea canaliculata. Next base: position 6,008,442 of record NC_037597.1, on the reverse strand, counting down.
CTCTCTCACTAAATAGTTTGCAAATATACATGCTTATGCATTATTCCATATGTGTGCATATGCACAAATAACAAGGAGATAAAGTTAGACTGGGATAACAAAAGAAAACAATGTCTTTTGTAGTATAAGATATAAAACTGCTGCTGTACATTTCCAAGTCCTCTTTCAAGACCTGCTGTTATAAGCAGAAGGACCAAATGGTTGTAACAAGGAGCATTCTGACTCCTCTTCAGAAAAATAAGGCAATCCAAAAACATCTGCAAGTTAAAGAGGCAAGACATTACAGTGCCAATGAAGAATGCATGTAGATTAATCAAATTCTTATTCTAAAACAGGTTTTGAAATAAATCGTTTGGTACTAGTGTATTTAGTGTCCCAAGTACTCCACACTACCTTAAAATAGTATGGTAACAATCTTGGTGTTCTCAAAACTAACTGTTGTATGTTTACCTTATAAAAGTAACGTCTTTACAGTTCTGCATTTCTTGTTCGTCTGCTAAAAAGACACAGTTTATGATGATGCAATCAGTAAATAGTTAAGAATGAAAAATCTCCTTATACCTTCTCATTTCCTGTCCACATGAGGAATGGTTGAATGCTAGTCATTAGGCTGCAAGCTGCACTATGATTTATCACATGCTGGGAGCGAGTAAAGACTGATGCAAGAGAAGTGATGGCTTGTTCATAGTAACCTGGTGTACCATCATCACCTGAACATGTACAAAAAAGTATAAATGTGAAAAGCATTAGTCTACAAACATGCTGCCTTGTATTATTTGTAACTGTCATAATAGTACCTCCTTTGTTGTGGCCCTATATATGTTCCTCAAGGAGTAACAAGTGCTAAACTAACTAAACTAATAATACCTCCTACCAGTCCTTATTTGTTACTACCTTGTTTTCAATTTGAGTTTAGGCTCAATTATGATATTTTGAGTTAGGAATATGATGTTTATAATGCAAAGGTCATGGGATGTTTCCTGTCTAATGGTGGGTTTTATTACGTAGCCTTATTTTGTAGGGGCAGAATAACAATGTCATCTACTGTTTTAGAACAGTTGGTGGTTTGGTGAAGGAAAAAAAATGAATTTTTTATATGGTTGTCCTATGGAGGGATTTATTTTGGATGAAAGAGCTACAAACCATATGCATATGCATTTATTACACTGATCAACACTGAAATTATTAGTCTATGACTTAATTTTTTTACAGGTTTTAACCATAGGTTAATTTAATATGCATTTAGTGATGTACACAATAATTACTTGAGGAGGTTTTGCATTTGATTGTCATATTCATGTTGAGCACACAAAAAAAACAATGACAAATTTTACTTCAATAACATGACTTTTGTAAACATTTGTTGACCAGTGTTATTGTTGTTATGAAACATTTTGAAGTTCTTTTGGAGTTTATATGTGCGTGCTCACTGATTAAAAGCAGTCGCACATGTAATTTGTGTGAAAAGGGACTAAATGGTCAAAAATTATGGAAATCTTGAATGCTGTGTATCGCATTGTGAGCAGAGGAAAGAAAGATAAATTCACTTGCATAGATTCGCCTTATATTGATCTCAACATACAAACGACAGTTGCTCCCGGTAAGTGTAGCTGATTTCATTGTGTGGTTGAATAGAGTATTACTGTTAACAAAAGGGGAGTGAAGCCGAGCAGATTGAACAAAGAAAAGTGGGACATGCAGGTATGTGCCATTAATGAGCTGCCTTTAATATACAGGGTGATAGAAATATTTTAGTTTTCCCCTTACCACATCGTTTAAAATGAAGACAGTGACTTGTAAAGTCATGTAACTAAACGGACGCTTCGCGCGGAGTTTTGGTGGAATGGAGCGTGGATGCTAACCCCACAGCCACCTATTTCAAATTTGTTCCTGAGTTAATTTAAGACAATATCATTAAAACTAAAAAAAAAAATTCGTTTAATGCCTTTTGGATATTATTAATCACATTTGTACTGTCAACTCAATGTAAACTGTGTCAGCTTGTGTGTGCTTGTCGCCAACAGCTAGACTTCACAGAGTTGACGCTTTCACTGTCACTGAAACTTTGAACCCTCGCTTACTTGGAAGCAGTCCAGCGATATATTCAAAGTTCAGAATATTGTCAGATGACATAGCTAACTCATCCTGGGTATGAACAATCCCTCGAATGCAAAGCAAACGCCGCACAGATTCTGACAGCGCTGTGTCGTGTACTTCTAGTAACTCCATGCTTCGACCTACAGTTCTTTCCCTTGTTAGTTTGGGCTTACGAGTGCTGTCCCTTGTCAATGGACATTCTAAACGAGCACAAAAGCAAATGTGGAGTAGTTTAGATTGGAAGATTCAACAGATACGTTGGAGGGGTCACCTGCCTTGGTTGCCATTTAGGATGCATTAAAAAGGATGCTTTTGGATAAGAAAGCGGAAGCTGGCACTAGGTAGGCGTCAACGATAGCGCTTGTCAATGCGCAATCCTGGGCACTTTCACGATATCTGATTATTGAACGTAACCCCTGTCATAGGTATGGGATCGCTGTGTGTTGAACTTAGAAGATCCTGACGATGAAGACTACAATATAAGTTATGCTACGTGCTTTATGTTTTTGGTGCTTTCTAGTTTTCTGTGTCTCTTTAGAATATTATAGGTCTTTGTGTTTTGATCGAGTTAACATTTAAGGAGAAATCATGCAAAAGAAAATGCAAAATGGCACAGCTAAATAGCCCAAGTCATGGTACACAGCAGTAGTGTATCAACTGATAAAGTGGCCATCTGCTGCCAAAGTACATGAAATCCCACCATTCCATATCCAGTTCCCAAAATGTAGATTTTAAAAAACATTTGCAGTTCATTGACAGTTCAGTAGGCATGCAGTATCTATTCTATTAGTTGAGTATAAAGGTAATTTTATTGCACATTGTGTACTTTCATGTTTCTTTAAATGATATATATATGTGTATTATCTTCACACTTAACATACATACCCATGCAAACTTTTTCTCACACACTGAAACTTGTTGCCTTTATTTATCTCTGTGTGTGTAAGAGGTGGGGTTTTTAAATAATAAATTTGAAAAAATAATTTTTACATTAATAGTTGAAAGGAAAAACCAGAAAAATATAATTTTACTTACTGTGCAGCTTGACTTACTTTATGGCTCTGTTGTTGTATGACACTTCATTTGATAAAAATCTGCCATCTGTGAGATCTGATCAAATCTGTAAAAAAGTATGCTCAAATGAACTTCTCAATCTTTAAGAGCCCTGCCACCAACAGTCTTCATTTATAGAGCATGTTGCCTCAGATTACAGGGCCCCAACTTTTATGTGACACTTTTACTGCACTAGCTTTTCTGGCACAAGCTGCTGGAACCAGGGTCGCAGAGAGCAGATGACCTATCTATGCCCCATGTAATTGTAATCGTAAACTATTTTTCCAGTGCATCATATGCTTACCATTCGATTGTGAATGTCTACATTTCATTCAGTAATGTACATGTAATATAGACTGCAAACATTAGGAAAAGTGCACTAGGATTTACATCACTACATGAACATAGAGTTGTTTACACTTCACTTGAGTGGTTATAAATGAAGAAAGAATCAAATTTGCAGTACTCTGTTCCACAGAAAAAAAGCAAGGAAATGTGCTATATGTAAGTGCTTTATGCTTTTACATGTATGTTAAAGGCTGAAGAGGAAGAATTGAAGAAATTAAGGCATAAGCAAGTCTTCATCGAGTGTCGTTGATACGCTCATTGCAATTTTTTAAGTGCTTGCTGCTACGAACAACAGAACACATTAAATATCTTTTATTCAACTTACATAAAAAGCGAGGCAAGCACGCAGCACCAATCGAAAGTCCCTTCCTATTTTTAATTCACTTCTTCTTTAGCAAAACTGCACTCACAGCTACTGGCTAATTAGTCTTTAAAACATTATTTGCTTTGTCTTCTAAAACTGAGGAAGTAATTTAATTGAAGATCAAAATATGGGAGTTTTGTGACGACATAAAAATAAAAATATGTAACATATTTGAGCTGCTAGTCCCTCTCATTTAGTGAAAACAGACAATCTTAAGTTAACACTTATGTCATAACATCTACAACCTTTTCCTCCTCCCTTATTCATCGTGAAACTAATATACGTTACACGGAGGTCATTAAAACACATTAAAATATAAGCATGCGATTATTGAAAAAACAAATGTCGCAGCTACAACAAAATTATTTACAGCACCACATGGGACAGCTTCCTTGACTAAACTAGTGCACGATAAGAACGAGTCAGAGGTGGCTTTAGGGGACGGATGGTGGATGTAGAGCTACATTATCTCCTTGGTGTTGCCTGGGCGAAGAACAAAAGGAGACTGGTAGGAATGATAATGACCTGCCAGCCGATGTCTTATTGCAAGGTGCATCGTCGCTCTTCGTCCGATCGTACAATGGTGCCACCTTCGGTAACGGTTGTTGGAGTCCCCCTTCCGACACCTAGCCTCGAATGCATGTACATCGAATAAGGACAAGTGCGTTTATGGTTTACCTGCTACTAGACACCTAGACACACTTAGGATCAGGGCAGACGAGGGATCTGCGTAGGGCCCCGTGTTTTGAAAGTCGCCAGGGGCCCTGCGCTTTTGATTAAAATCGTGGCGTCGAGGGCCCGACATATACCTTATGCCTTGGGCCCCGCGGGGGACTAAAAATACTCATGTGTAGCGATCAACGGAGCTTGGAAGCGAGCTACACTGAGTCCCTGCCATCGTGCCGACTCGCTACAGAACCGGGTGCAGTGACAGTCTGGCGAGAGTGAACGCCCGTGTGCGCCCGCGTTACAGTGCGCAGGGCTGCGCGCGCCGATCATGACCCGTATGTTGGACTTTTACTCCGCCGACCCGCTGCCGCGCTGGGATTCGCTGGGCTGTTGAAGCGTGATCCTGTCGCACACACTCCCCCCGCAGCTTCCCCTCGTGTAACCGCTACACAAACACAGGCTAGACTGGTTCTTTCCGCTCTTACCCGCACACAGAGAGCGTTGTACTGTCTGTCTCGACACAGCCGATCTCTGAAGTAAGTCTGAAAGTTTAGTGAAAGATTGCATACAACAACTGATATAACAGTGGATAGTCATAAATAATTTATGATGGTCTATAAATAGTGTACTCCATTTGTGTAACTGTAGCTGTCCTTTGACCTCGCACATGGTACTTCCGCTTACAACTTAGGCCCACTTTTACATGTGCTCCACATATGGGATTCCCTATATCAGTTTGTCTTTTTGTTAAAGTGTCATATAATAACTTTTGTGTATTTAATAATTAATTTTTAATGAGAATTATTTTCAGGCACATTTCTGTTTAATCATTCGTATACAAATTGAGCAATATAAGCAATTTAACCGGAGTGCAATTATTGTTTGAACGCTTATTTATACACGTATTCTCCTACATTTACAAGTTAACACTGTTTATACAGATTAACGGTATAACGCTTTTTAAGAACAAAAACCCCGGTCCTAACTGACCTCTGCAAGGAATGCACTGTAGCAAGGCAAGAGAGACGAACACGCCATGCGATCCTAATATGGCGGAATTTGACACGGGTCATGACCCGCCCGAGCTAATCATGACCCGCATGTCTGGCCGTTACTCTGCAAGCCCGCTGGCCCGTTGAAACGTGATCTTGTCGCACACAGTCTTCCCTCGCTGTTTTCCCCACGTGTGGTGGGTACACAGGGTTAGACTGGTTCTTTTCGCACAGACTTGCAGGGTTATTTCATACCCCGATCTCTGAAATGAGTCTGAATAAACTTGAGTGAATGATGTCATAAAACAACTGTTATAACAATTTTTTTTTATAATATATATTGTCCAAACTGGAAAGGGACGCACAGGACCGGGTCCGATGGTGTGGTGTAGTTGCGGCCCTATGCTCCACTGGGGGTGATTAGGAACAAGAAGATATTGTACTCAATGTACTGCTGTGTGTGTAATGTTTAACTTGTAACCGGCCGTTAACTGTAGCTGACCTTTGCCCTCCACTTGTGTACGCTCAATTTTTTTTATGTCCCTGTCTTGTCCTGTAAATAATTTAAACAGTTTATAACCATCTCAGCCTGCAAGAAATCATGTGCCCCTTACGGCCTCCATCTGGGCTGCTGATTTTTATTTTCGTAAAGGTTTCCGCGAAGGGCAAAACAAACCGAGACAATGAAAAACCATTAAGTGGGTTAGCTTAGACACCATTATAAACAATGTCTCTGTAGTGTAGTGGTTACACGCGAGACACCCGTATGAGGAATGTCTCTGTAGTGTAATGGTTGCACCCGGCGCGGTTTGCCTAGCTCTAAGTCTAGATGTATTGCGTTCGAACCTTGGGGTTTTGTTGTTGTTTTTAGTTTTGATATTTTTCTAACAAGATCAATTTTCTGTCAAGACTTTCATTGAGACCCATTGCTTGCCAAGCTAAACCATATAAGTGTAAAGTGTTATTGATGGACTCTAACCTAATCTCTACTATGATACATTAATATCGAAATGTAGTTTAGATTGACAATTGATTAACCTTGCATTAGTATAGTCATAATAATTATTGTATTTGAAAGAGGATATTTTAATTTTGGTGTGTATTTGTCGCTTTCCTCAATACGAACAATTCCTAGTCATTACGAGAATATCCCGCCTGCAAGACACGCCGGCAGGTCTCGGGCCCCGTAAGGGAAGTGAGGCCAACAGGCGGGAGACGTGTAATTGATCCTTAACTGGCGAGGGCATGACCTGTGGGCGGCGATAATGACTCGTGTGTGTAGCTTTTTCCTTCTATGCTGTCGCACTCGACTTCGCAGGAAAGGGTTGAAACGTGATCGTGTCGCACCCCCATCCTTTATTTCCCGACAAGTGTGTAGCAGGGTCACGCGGGTTCAGTCTTCGCGCGGACGTGTAACACTACAACATAGAGGCACTGCTTATAAGGCTGTTTAAGCTGAATTCGTAGTTTTAGAATGTCTCGGTTGTTTCAGACCATGATTTATTTTAGCTGTCATCAGTATTAGGCCTAAAATATTTAGCAAGTCACCATTAACATTATGCAGCCTTAGTTTGTTAAGCGTTGGTCAGCTGAGCGCCATATCAAGGTTTCGCTCGGCTCCGACTGTCAACGTCGCTGACGTCACGCTTCCGAAGGCTGCCGAAGTTTTTACCTTCACTAAGATGTTTACGGAGGACATAAAAATCAGCATCCGGGCTGAGGTCTGGGTCCCTCGTGGGAAACCGGCGGGTTTGGAAGCGGTATCTTCAAGGGAAATATGCGGGTACATGTAGTACGTTTCTCGCATAAAACTTCAGATATCGTACTTTCACTTGAATAGGCTCACGATTAAAGCTAATTAAGGTTTGGTTTTAACACACTGTGATCTGTGCCTATATACTACATTGTCGATATAAAAATGTTTAATATAAAATCTTTTGAATTGGTTTTAGATGAAGAAGTTTGCAATTGTCGACTTCGAAGACGACCAGGGGCTCGAAACCAGCATTGTTCCCAGCGAGTGGATTCAGATGGAGACAGGACAGTGCTACTGGCCCGACCAAGGCGATCCCCAGCGTGCAGTTATAGACTGCTTGGTCCCCCGGAAGACTTGGGGTCTTTATTCTTTTAAAGGAATAAAATATGAGACCGGTAAGATAACGAGGCATATTTACTGCGGTGATTGGTGAACGAGCTATTGTCACTATTCTGCGTTCTAGAAGACACTTAGATGTTATGCACGTGTTCTAATCTGTTCATAGATGAGTATCCGAAGGCAGCGGAAAAACTAAAATCACTGCTACAGGCAATTTCAGATAAATGGTAGCACTTCAGGAGGCGGCCATCACGGACTCAGGCGAAAACGTGTGATACACAAAAAAAGGTTTGGCTAACTTCTTTGCATTTTTTACAATTATTCTGTTATTTGTGATATTTTTTGTCATGCAAAGTAGAAACATGTAAAGAAAACTGCAATTTTTTTTGTGTGTTCATGTTGTAGGTGCATGTCTTCATCTGAATCAGATGACGAAGAAAGGTTCTCTGCTCAGCAAACCAAGAGAAGGTATCTTAAAAACTGTCATAATAGTGGCAAATTGGCATTTGTGGATTTTAGGCATACTTTATATTTGGTTATACAAATTAACAAACAAAAAATTGCTAAGCTATTAGGTTTGAAATATTTAGCTAGCACTAACTAGTGTTGTTTAATATTTGATGCCTTTTTAGTTGTGCGGACAAGAATGGCCGTTCTCAGGGTCTTCCATTATTGGAATTCACTCCACAACCAATGATCATGAAGCCGAGGGCTGCTTCTCAACTTTGGAACTCGCAGCCAACGCCTCAAGCTCAATCTTTCGGCATGCTACCTCAACATGTACAATATACACATATGTCATACACTCCTCAACCTCTACGCGCGCGGCCACGGTCATCAAGACCATCATCGTGCATGCGGCCACGGCCTGGAACATCATCAACCAACATGCAGACATTTGATGATTTGTTAGACCCACATCACTGTGAAGGTACAGTTCCTGCCACATCTTTTCCTGTGTGAATTAACTTGTATACGCTAAACTTTAGAAACATGTCAAATTTTTATAACTAATGTATTAATACCGTATTTTATTTTGTTGTGATATGTACAATTTATATTGTATAATGTCTTTCGTATTCAAGTGCCTTGCATTGCCCACTGAAGAAAGTGATTGTGAAGATATATGTTGAACAACACATCAATTAAAATATAAACTTCGGACTAATGAATAACAAATCATGCATGTCCATCCATTCAATACCATGATCAGTACATCCGAGATATTTTTCAGAAGTTATCACCGACTTAAGGCCGACTACTAGTATTCCCTTTGTTTCTCATGATACATCATGGATAATTATTAACACATGTCACCATATGTATTTCCATAGTCCCGTGTAGACCGAATCATCCGCTGCTGTTATAAATTTTTTCCATAGATTAACATATTTATGCAATATAAAAAGAAACCACACACTTATAAAAATAGATACAATGCGTCTTTATGAAAAACGAAAACCACGTGACTAGTCGAACTTTTTTTTAAAAGTTAAGGTTTCACAATTATTTTTTATGCATTATAAACCATGAGCTTCCGAAATTAAAACATTCTATAGGATAGATGCTATTTTAAAACGGGGCCTAGAAAAAGCTTCTTGTATTTATTTCATAAAATGGAAACTTATAAAATAACAAAATCTATAAAATAAAAACGGGAGTTCGTCAAGGTGCATAATGTGGAAGGAACACGGCATACTATTCAAACATTTTATTATATCAAAACAAGTGTCTTCTCAAATTTCATTTGATTTTACTTCATTTACAGAAAGAACTAATTATAACACTCTTTAATTGCAGATCACACTTACTTTGGCCCTGGCTCAAGTAATTCTACCGGTAAGTTTATTTTCTGTCTCCCTGGTTCATTTCATAATTAACAGGCTTGTGGTTTTAATGGTCTACATGCGTATCCATCTAACCATTCTGTTAATTTCTCCTAATAATATTTTGATTTCAGATTCTTTGTTGAACAAACTTAGCAGCAAAATTGAAGACAGGGTGAAATACTACAGAATGTGGTTCACAAAGTGAATCAGATCAGCATGCTTCTTCAAAATGTGGGGGATGAGATGAAGGGTACAGCAGCCATTCCTGAGGGCTTATCCCTGCCAGTAACCAGTGAACAGGGAATAATCAGGCTGGAGGAGCAGCTGACGCAGAAGGAATTTCGAGCAAAACTGGTATGTCATGTAATATAATGTGTTAGTAATAGACACCCTTTGTAAATTTTACCTTTAGCATTAACTGATATATTAAATCACGTGTTGCTATACTGTCTTGATAGACCATTTACCAAACTGACAGGATGTAGCATCGGCTGACAGATTAATTCTCTCGACAAGGATCATTAGTGCAATTTTATGTCTATTATGTCCACTATTTTTCTACTTTCATAAAGAAGAACTTTGATTAGACTCTTAATTAACTTGTTGGTTTGAATCTCTTAATGTCATTATTTTCATAAAGTCCCCAAGGGTTTATTTTAGAGACTGGGTCTGGATCGTAGCTATAGTCATCATGCAGCCATTGGTCACACATCAGTGGAGTAGGATTCAGACAAAATCCAGTGAGTTAATTCATTTTGCATTTGTAGTGTAGGTTTCTAGATGTTGGAAACAACATACTTTTTTTTTTTACAGATTACTCACCTCTCGTGCATCGGAGGAGACAACGTCACCTCTCTCGCACGGAGAATTTTGAAACGGATGTTTTCTCCACCCCTGGCTCTCAAATACAACTTTAGTGGAGCCAAAGGGAAGAAAAGCTTCCAGGCACTTCAGCTGAGAAGTATATTGATTGGTGGGTAGTTTTGTTATTGACCTTTGAGGTCTACGTCAATCTGTGTGTGTAAAGGACAAAGTTATAAACTGTTAAAAATAGTGCATGTAAGTATTATTTTCTCTACATTCACACGTGTATTATTGTGTACGATAGTATTTCAGTCTACCTTACAATTTCCTTCTGTGCACAGCCGCAGTCCGTAAAATGTATCCCGCTACATCGGAAACAGAATTGGATTGTATTGCCCGAAGATGGTTTGGGAATGCAAGAGACAGAGATGGAAGGAGGATTCGGATTCGGACTCCAAGTTCAGCGCTATCTAGAGGTGAGTAAAATTGCTAATACAATGAGCTTGTCAGTTTTAAATTATTAACATGAGCAGTTTTTTATTCTTTGTTGGATTTTATTCAACAGGACTATTTACTTTATCTTTTGTATTAAGGGTTAATTGGCTACTTTCATACAGTATCTAAAACTCCGTACATACTTAAATAACATACTCATCATAACATCTTTCGTTCGACTTTCATTCAACTTGTTGTAGTCTCACTAGCAATTTGTAGATTTATGGAAGCTATAAGATTTGTTCTAAGTGTGGGAGGTTCTTCTACATAGATATTGGTAAATATATTGTATTTTTTTATTTCTTCCACAGAAAGTCCATCACTCATGGGTTGATTTTTTATATCTTATTTTTTAAATGATCTTGTAAATATTTTATTCTTGTTGTAAATAATTTGTTCAAAAATAACTTTCATGCTGTAAATAATTATTATTCCGTTCTGGTTTCTAAGTGATTGACCTTTCACTTTTCTGGTGTACCTGTTCTGGATGGGCGAAAAGCGGTCATTCAGTGTTTAGTTCTGTAATGTTTGTTGACATTCATAAAATAAAAGTTTTTCATAAAAAACGTAACCGCTACACTGCTGAGTTTTGTAATAAGGAGCAATTCTTTACACCTTTGTGTTTTTGTTAATAAATGAATGCGCCAAAAGAAAATAATTTTTATGTAAATAAATTGTTTAATTTTTGTTGTACATAATTTGTTCAAAAACAACTCTTATGTTGTAAATAATTTAAACTATTTTACCACACACCTTTTGCTGTAATTAAATTGTTTAATCGTATCTCTTGCCTACTAGTTGTACGTATTTATCGAGTGTAAGAGCATGCATGCAGTTGAAGGTGCAGAAGCGATGAGATTTCGAAAAGCTGTTGAATGTTTTCTGCATGGTGTGCCAGTCTGTGTTCTAGTGGTGGTAAGGCTTGTAAGAATGGATGAGGCAAGCAGAGCTTTGAAGGTCTGGATGCGGCCTAAAAAAGGGGTTTGACTAGACCGCTTCCAAATCCTGTCTGTTTACCCTGCAAAATTCTAGAAATTCACAGGCTTCTACATCAATCTGTGAAAAACATATAGTCTTCTCTCTTTCCTATCGTGCAGGAAATCCCACCTGGTTGCAGGTGGATTCCACGATCCATAATTATTTAAGTTTGTTAATGCCGTTCATGCAGCACTATGCTCCTCGAGGAGTAATAAAGAATAAATCGGTTCTTGCTCTTTGTGTCCTCTTTGCTGCAATCTTGACAGCTTACTCCAGTGTGAAGGATGGACTTTCCCCTCCTAGACACTTGACTACACGTTTGTAACTATTCACAGCCTCTACCCAGATCCACGTAGAGAAGACTGACGTCCCGCAGGACCTCCATGTAGGTGGCTCCTGTTACATTGATGCCATTGGATTTGAGGTCCAGTCGCAGAGGCGTGGAATTTTTAAAGACAATCTGCAAAAGAAGAGAAATGTTATAAAGAAATTAATATCAGTTAAAAATGTAGATAGGTGAGATGCATATCTAAATGTCATATACACATAATTATGTATATGATAGATAATATAGACGTAGATATGTGTATCAAAACGACAATCACAACTGCTTACCTCCATTACGTTGGTGTCCAAGACCCTGAGAGTCATTTCAAAATACGGACCACGATCTAGAAGAAAAGGTCCGATAGGCTTGATGAGTGTCCATGAACATAAAGATGCAGTTTGGTTCCATACAGCGCTGGTCCAGGAAGTGGTATTGACCCTTCCTTTGAACTCTCGGCTGAAGTCAAATGAAAGATAAACGGTCGCTTTGATTCCTCGGTCACAGGAGCCTCTCCAATTGTCTATGAAGTTGAAATTCATTCTGCGTATGTACAAAAAAAAAAAAGATAGCTCGTCAGTTAAAATGTTAATTCTAATATCAGAGTAAAAAGAAACGTCTTCTTCCTTTTTTCCTTGGATAACGGCTGTATATTTTTTTAAGTAAGGGTCGAAAATGTGCGCATTGCCATATAAAACTCAGCCATATACAGCGCTCACTGTACTTTCCATTGTTTTTGGATTTCACGTATTTCTCAAAACCAACTTTTCTGTTCAAAATACTTTACTAATAACGAGAAAGGCTTTGCTGCAAAACCGTTTTAGCAGTATCAGAAAGAAACTCTAGTTTGAAAGGATATGATATTTAAAATTAAATGTTTGTATTATTCCCTTTCATATTATTAGTACATGTATGCTAGTTTCTTATAACTATATTTTTCGTTAACTTCACCTTGCCAGCCCTGAGAAGTTACCCTTGAAGCAGGCCTCCCATCCTTCTCCGACGACATCAGGCAATGGCTTGTTGAATGGAATGCTCTTTGAAATGCAAACAAACAATATTGAATTTTTAAAGCTAGCGGGACAACTTGCATAATTTCAATCGCTCACTCACTAAAGTACTTTTCTGACATCATCAGCTGTGAGAAACTGTCAGCATCAATTTAAATACTTAAATAATTGATAATTTATATCCCTGCTACGTATATTCTACTAAGCAATTTATTTTTTGGGGCTTGAAATTTGTATATATATATGTTAATTTAATGATTAAGTTTTTTAAACTCGTTGCATAAAAGCGGATTTTTAAGAACTATTTCCAAAGAAAAAAATACAAACCTGTTAAAATTTAAAAAAATTGGGAGGAAGTGCGTGTATCTGCTCTGCAAAAATGCTATCTGGCTAATATATACATGTAATAATATATTACTAGTCAGCCATGTTATATAGCGCGGTGCAAAACTCTCTTGGAATCTCCACAGTGAAACACACGGTAATCTTCGCACAGGTATCCAACCAAAGGTCACTGCTTTGCTTCGACAGGTCACACAAAGTGTTGACATCGCTATACATAAGGCAAAGGTCGTCCCGTGATCATTTCACACCTGAGAGAGTGAGCTGTTAGAGACATCCACTTTCTCGGGGTGAAGTAACACGTGCAAGAAAGTATAACCATTATTTACCGGTGAGTAGTAGGTGGCGTTTTTACACGTCCCTTTCAGCTCACTGTACTTGCCGGTGACTTGACACGTGACCGTCTTGTCGGCGTGACGTGGAGCCCATATCAGAGACGAGTTGCACGTGAAGTTTGTCCTTTGACCCTGGACTAATGTGACATCTCCGTAGACACCATCGTCTCGAGCGGGTGCTTAGCATACTGTTCCAAAAAAAAAAAAAAAATAAATAAAAAGGAAAGCTCCAGAAGTAAGATACTGTTCAATTGCTAAACTCACATTTCCATATTACTTAAAAAAAAAACGACGAGGATGTAGCTAAAAATACCATAAAAGGCTAAATGTTGATAGATACCTGCAGCATAAGCAAGACACGTGTAGAAGGTAGACACACACACCTCAGTTTCGTTGCACGTGCGATTGCGGCAACCGTTTGCTTGTATCTGTTTACAAAAATGTTGACATTCTATATTCTTACACCCAAACCCATAGAGTAACTAATAAGCAACTCGTTTATTCCATTATAAGGAATTATTACAATGAATTCGGAGGTACAACCCAAATTGTACCTCGGTACCTAGTATACTGAAACAGATTCTTAAAACAGGAAAAATAACACCACAGTAACAGGAAAGTGAGAAAAAGCCACATACTGATTCATCCCAGAAAGCTTCTCTTTCAATCCAGGCTGTGGACACCCCGCTTGTTGTTATGGTAACATTTTCAGCGTGTAGAACACAGTTACCATCAGTGGCCAGGGTCCTGCTGTAGATGTAAGTGTAGGTCTTACACAGTTTCCGGTACCAACAAAGTCGTTCACACTGATATCTGTTCATGAGAAAGTATGTCCCCATCGCATCTTCTCTTTCACCTGGCCACCGGATTGACGCAGACATTTCAATGACTTGATAAACAATAACAACAACAGCAGCAGCCCAAGATGGTCGATGTGTCTCCATTTCAATGGAGTTTAATGATCTGATGTTAAACGTGGCAGATTGTGAGTACAATCATCGCAACATCAGGGGAAGTGTGTTGCTAATCTTGCAGCTGATCGGACCATGGAAATCGGACTGAGCACGTCCACTTTACACCACAAAACCACAACTGACAGCTTTTCTCATCGCCTAACAACAAGCTGTTGTGATATTTACTGGCTTCTGCACCAGTCCATTGCATCCACTTCTGACAAAGCAACTGCGGTGTGGACATCCTTTCACCATTGACCATTGAGTGAAGCAGCTTCTATTCTCTGGCTAGGGACACAATGTTTGTTAAGAACTTTGTCTCCAAGGAGGTGTTGAAAGCAGATATAAACATTAGGAAGCAGCCGGCAGTGATTGTGGTCCGTTGCCTTGACGACATGTCGCACTTAGCTTGAAATGACTTCGGGCGCTTTCCTGTCGTGCTTTCCTGTTGGTTTGTTTGTTTTCTTTAGCGGATGGAGTCACGAGCTCTCTGACAATAGACGGGTCCCAGAGATTCTCTGTGTGTGCCGTGACTATGGATACCCACTTCCATACTTTTTTTCTGAAATGAGCATTTTCTTTCTAAAGCGTTTGTTTGTTTATTGGTGTTTTATGCTATGCCAGCAACTAAGGCTATATCATGGCAATTTCTAAAGCGTACATTGGCAACTAAATGTTAATCTTATGAGTAAGTCCACGTGATGTTAACACAGGATTGTTTGTTTTCTATGGATTTGAACAGTATTCGCTATCCACTTATCATCATTGTGTTAGAATAAGATTATATGTATGTGTATGTGTACACGCGCATATTCCTTTCCAACACAACGAAGTTCAAAGACTTATACTAACAAATAGAAATCTTTATTGTCTTCAAGAGCAGTTCTGTGCTCACCACACAAAATATTGTAGTCAACAACGATTAATATTAGAAGCACACACACATACAGCTCATGAGCTGGTTTGCACATGAACATAACAATCACCAAATTAGACTAGTACATCTGTACGAAGTCTGTGTATGTACGATACACAAACACGATATGACAAAAGTAACGATCATAACAAAGGCTTGGTGCTCTAACAAACTATTGACATAACAACCTTCGAGAGGTGCGTTGTGCATTGAAAATACTCACCATCCGCCCATGTTTTCTGTTCTCATTCAAACAAAACAAAGATTAGACAGAAGGTTTGTGACACTATTGTTTACAACACACATTCAATAGATGACAGGATTTTACATTTTTAAGTAGAGAAAAAGCAAAGAGGAAAGAAAGGAAACAATGAAATATTAGGAATAGGAGAAAGAGAATAAAAAGGAGAGAGTAATTATTAACATAAATGGTACCAATTAACAACAGTTAAGTACATGGTTTTTCACAGTAAATCACAAATAAAATTATCTGTTCAGACAAAAAATATCTTTTAAGGATGTGCATATTCTGATCAAGACAAGTCCTGCTAAAAGACACTGCTATACGAACACCAGCTACAACTTAAGCAAATGGACATTTTCAGTTGTCTCCTAGTTCTTGTCATTGAACTTCTGAAGAGTCTGTCAATAAGAAGCTGGACCTGTCTGAAATAAGACCACCACGTTAGTCACAGCCTTTGCCGAGATCCACGTAAAACAGTTTGACGTCACGTATTATCTCCAGGTAGGTGGCGCCGGTCACACTCACGTTGTTGGCCGCCAGGTCAAGTTGTTGGGTTGTGATATTCTTGTAGATAATCTGAATAAACACCAGAGACAGATGACATCAATGAGAAATTGATATACAGGTCCAGTAACCTACTTCTGTTTTACTTACCTCCTTACTGTTTTCTGAAGGTTTCATCGTTCTCTTTGTGATTTGATTAATTGCTAAGCGCACGTGCAATGGGAAGGAGATGGACAAGAAATTTCCGTTATTCAGAGATAAGAAGTCTTTTTTTACAAGTGTTGTATACATGTACATGGCTAAATTCTACAGGTAAAGGTATCTAAAGTCATTAATGTTTTACTTAATGCAGTATTTTTAAAAGGAAAGTTAATATACGAAATTGCTATACAGTGCACAGATTAATTACCAAATCCACTTTTTCAAAGGACCTAAAGGAAATATACCAACATTTTTCCTCAAAATTTTGCTCTTCGGTCTAGTAGTTTACCTCCATTGTGTTGTTCAATATCCTCAGAGTAATTTCAAAGTAGCTGTTGGACTTGAGTGGAAGATCTCCTATGACATGACCACTAGACCAGGCACAGTAACTCAGAGCTCTGAACCACACGACTTGTCGTTGTTTGCCCACTAAATTCGTAACGGAAATCAAGATGAAGGTAAATGTTCCCTCCACTGGTGAAAGTGTAATCACACGAACCATTCTGTCCATCATGAAAGCTGAGGCTCATCCTGTAAAAGCATGACGAAGTGTAATTAGTCGAAGAGCATGACCTTTGATGAAAACTAATCGTGTGTCTGTGTTGTAGCAATTCATCATACTTCTCAAAACTTATTCAAATACTCAAAGCTTCGTGACCAGTGAATCCTGACATAGGCTTACTTATAATACATATTTTTCATATTTTGTTGACCTCATCTGCTTTATTACCGCTACATCTAAAGGTAGTACAAATGTGTATTTCTTAATGCACCAAAGGTACATTTCAAACATATTACCAGAGTTTCTCCATCATTTTGAAAACTATTTCTTGTACTAATAAAAGTGCATCTGTGTAACTATGTCATGTCTTTTTTTAGTCTATCCTTGTATGCTGGAAGGAACGGTCAACCTTTTAACTGAAACGTAAAAAGAAAGGTAATTTTATGTTGATTATTAAGGGCACTATCATAAATCTGTTAGAGCAAGGGGTTATAAATTAAAAACAAAACGCTTGCACTGACTGCAGTTTTAAGAATTGGCATTGCTAAATTGTGTATCCGGTGCGAAAGCTTGAGCAAAAGCTAATGAGCGGTGGACAATCAGCGGGTGAACTATCTTTGCAATGACAGGAAATAAGGTCTTAACCTCTTGCTGACCCAGGAGAGAACTATGATGTTCATAGGTTTGCACATCACGAACAAATAGTTTGTCTTACGAGTGCATCATGTTTTGTGAGAACATATTTATGTTTCTAGGTGCAATAGAAGACACGTACACTGGAGGAAAGCTATTGTCATCATATTCACAAATGTTACTAAAAAAAGATTTTGGCCATATGGCCAGTATTTCTCTTTTGCCCTATTTGCCTTAACCACTGCATACTGTAAACATTTAAATCATTGCTAAATATGGTGGATACTAACCTCTCCAGATAAGAACCGGTGCGAGTAAAATTGCCCTTGATGCAGGCCTCCCATCCATCAGCAACCACATCTGGCAGCGGCTTGTTGAATGGAACACTCTTATAATAGACAAACAGTGTTACCTCGAACATGGGAAAAACAGCCTAAGTATTGTTTGTTTATATACAGGGTTTTGTGAGCCTGTGCCTCGAAACCATGGTGACATATTTTCTTAATCAATAAATCAGCGTCCCGTTAGCCACAACTTACTGTTACTGCAAGAAGCTTACTTAGGTCTCCTAAATCATAATAGTTTAAATTCTGTTCGTCAAAATACTAATATACAGGTAATGTAGGTACACTCAATTTTTGTATCTCTTAAAAGACAAATGTTTGGACTTTTATCATGAATTGTAAAGAGCTTTAATCAAAATAACTTGCACTTGGAAGCTAGCGTAGGATGAAAAAAATATTTCAATCATTTTGCTGACATAGACTTACGGCAACAAAAGGCATTAAGTGATAATCCAACCAATTTCAAATATTAATTTTAAAAGTTTTTGTGACTTTAAAATAGAATACTACTGAAGCTTGGTTTTATGGTTGACTTTATGTCAATTTGTCTGAGAGTACTCTCTGCGTGACCTTTTTAGAAGCTGTTTCCAGGTCCTCATGGATGGTCAGATATTCCCGGTCATCATAACTAGTCAGATATTTATTATGGACAGCCAGACATTGATGAGACATGCATGAAGTGAGCATGTCAGTGTAGCTGTACAGGGAGTCCCTTGGTGAAGCATCCTCAACTCGGGCTACAGGCGCCCGGCTTCACGATGATGTCCTACCTTCGCAAGTGTGTCGGTCCATGGGCAGCGATTCACGACTTCCACTCTTGCTTCTTACCCTTCCTCTTGTAATAGTTTGTTTAATATCTCTACTGTACAGCTATCGTGAACTATAAAGCACACACACACACTGAGTGTGTGATTATAATGGTAGAAATGACATGCTTCTCCGTGGATCTTGATCATCCCTGTAAATAACACCTGCAGATGTTTTCGGAAAGAGTGAGAGATGAAGTTGAGAAATTCCTTATCGTTATTTCCAAAAGAATCAACGACCTTTTCACTTGCATGCCATAATCGTTTATTTTGCTTCCAGGTCAGCGAAATACCATTATTTTGTTTTGGTGAAATCTCTTCTCCAGTGAATACTATTCTTATGATGTACGTGTAGGATGTCGACGAAATTAAAAAATATATATTTATGTTATCTTCACCGGTGAGTAGTAGGTGGCGTTTTTACACGTCCCCTTCAGTCCGCTGTACGTGCCGGTGACTTGACACGTGACCGTCTTGTCTGCGTGACGTGGAGCCCATACCAGAGACGAGTTGCACGTGAAGTTTTGTCCTTTGACCCTGGACTAGTGTCACATCACTGTAGACACCGTCATCTCGTGAGGGCGCTTGGCATTCTGGTATTAAATAGTTTCAGAACACCCAAACGTTCAAGCCGCAGTATCATATAATATGTCAATAAAGTTGCCAATTAAAAACATTTATTGTAACTGTAATTTATTGTAAGAAGTTTAAGAAATATTTAGCGGCCAGTGACTGTGTGCACATTACTAAACGTGAAGGTGAAGGGTTAGTCCCAAAATGTCTAAATGCTAGCATTAATGTTTAGATTAATTCAATGCTTGGCAATAAACAATCCAGCTTGCCACTGAGCACCTGGCACCAGACCGGCTGTCGACACCTGACGACCCTTGCCAATGAATGCTCACTGTTTTATTTGATTGTCACATCTACCAAAGATTTGACAACAAAATTGAACAGAAATGTTTATAAATGTAGGAGTAACATTTTAAAAGTATACATCACTTGTCCAAGAATTTTTTTTTTTTTAGGCTAGGCCATCGACTACAGTCTTAACTGTTGTCGATGTAGCAAGGATTTGTTTTACGGGGTGCTGGCCCCACGCCCAAACCTCCTCCTTTTTCAGCCGGGCTTGGACCGTCCTTGGCGGAGGGCGGCCAGCCCTGTAAACAGATGCCACGTGCAGAGAATTGACTCAGGGCAGCCAACCTTCACTGTACTGGTGACAGGCGCTAACAGCGCTAACCGTTGCGCCACCGGGCCGCTCTTTTGTCCAAGAATACATTAGTTAAATTGTTCGAAATACAAATGTAACAAGTTTTGTAAATTTACCTGCAGCAAAGGCCAGGCACTTGTAGAAGGGCGAGTCAAACGTGGGCACACACACCTGGGTATCACTACATGGGCGGGTGCCACACCCGTTATCTTGGAGCTGTTAAGACAAATGTCATCGTACAGTCTTTTTTACAAATCATTGATAAACCAAAATAAGCAGCTGTCTAATAGAATGCTGATATAAACCATTACTGAAAGAATCTTTTCATAAGAATACGGACATCATTTCTCCGAAATAGACAAGTATATCAGAAAATTCTTTTTTACTGCAGCAAGAAGTTATTCGGATAGTATTTCATAAATTGTTCTTCAAATAGTCAAATTTCTTTGAGATGTTTGCATACGGATGCTAGCAGGGGTGGACTGGAGCTTTAAAGCGGCCCGGGCATTATTTACAGAGCATTTTTTATTATATTATTTATTATATAGTAGCCCGGACATTATTTATTCTATAGTTCTATAGAAACAAATAGGCCAACCGGGCACTGCCCAAATGCTCGACTGGTCAGTCCACCACTGGATGCTAGCATATTATGACAATGCAGATTCTTAAAAAGTAATACAACATAAGACTAAAGCATAACAACAGTACACACTGTGACATCCCAAAAAGCTGCCCTTTCAATCCACCCTGTGGAAACATCTCTTTGTTGTTATGGTAACATTTTCAGCGTGTAGAACACAGTTACCATCAGTGGCCAGGGTCCTGTTGTAGATGTAAGTGTAGGTCTTACACAGTTTCCGGTACCAACAAAGTCGTTCACACTGATATCTGTTTATGAAGGAATACTTCCCCATCACGTTCTCTCTCTGACCTGGCTGCAGCGATGACATTTCAGCGACAAGACAAACGAGAGTCGCAATAAAAATTGTCAGAAAGTCTTCATTTCAAAACGGTGATGCTGCTCGACTGCTTGTAAAATTTACAGTTAGCTCGTCTGGAACCTGTTCTGTGATGAACGAGGCTGAGTTTTTTTTTTAAAATCAGGAAAACACCTGATTGGACTGATCATTAGCCAATGAAGTTTCGTTTGTGGCAAAGCAAGCGGGTCTTGGTGTCCAGGTGCACGCGACGCAATCTAACCTCGCGCCGGGGAACAGCAGCCGTAGGTACAAAGCAAACATGTTATGTATGTGGTGTGGACATGGAAGACGCATTTACAAGTCGTATGTTTATGCATTTTTAGCTGTAAATTGCATGCATTGTGATGGACAACGCAACAATTTAAACTTATCTGCCAGATTCCATAATTCTTACTAGATATACAGAAAAAGCCAGCAGCTAAAGCTATATCACATTAGCTAGCTTTGTGAGCCGGTGCCGTATGTAGAAAAATAAAGGTCTTGGTGTAGTCTAAAGCTGAACCAAGAACAGCCAGTCCTCAATGTATCAGCGACAGGAGCTAATAGTTGGCCACCAGACCACCCATTACATTGTCGTCAATACATACGTGGTCAAAGAAAAAGATTACAAGAAACTGGCATCAAAAGGGAAGGAAACACAAACTTCGTCCTAACAAAAATTTACATTTTTGCTTTTATTATTTTAAGTAAACAGTTTATAACTATTTAATTTACTTGCTGATGTAGCACGAGGAAGATGTAGTGTTACGCTCGTCGACAACTGTACCGAGGTCTACTCAAAGCTGTCCAGGTTCTCCGCTGTAAACTCTGTCTGGGAATTGTCACGGCTTCAGCACAATTAACTCAAGAAGTGCGTCTGACCGCTCTACAGCAGAGTGTATATTGCTTCATTACCAACAGCTGTTTGATCAAAACCAGTAGAGGCTGAAGCTGGTGAATAAGCGTCGGTCGTTGTTAGGTGCTGCAGTTGGGACAAAGCTTCGACCTAGAGGGACGAGAGAATCCATGGTAACCCACGGCAGGACCATAGCCTCTGCGGAAAGAAAGAAAGGACGCCACGAGAAAGCCACGTGGTTGACACAGGACAGTGCAGAGCCTCTGCGCTGGAGAAAGAAAGCCGCTGCGATCGACAGAGTGACCCAAAGGGATTGTAGGACGTCGAACAGAGGAGGGCCCTCCACGTGACAAGAGGCTTTTGGTGTGACGAGATAAGTGGCTAGACAAGTGAGAGTGCGGTGTGTAGTAATTAGTGTTAATATTAGATATTTAGTGGCTCACGATATCTGGACTAGGGATAGATAAATACGGGACACCTAGAGAACGACCATATTTTTATATTTTGAAATTGTATTACTTTTCTGTAAATGTTTGAATACTCTCGATAATTAATAACTTTCTTTAATACACGAAATTGCCCTGAGTTGCTTATTGGGCTTATGCGTGCTGAGGGGCTTGAATCAATTTAAAGTGCAATTAGCAATTTAGTGTGAGTGCACGCGATAAATGTCGACGTGATTTGGTAGAGGTATCGAGAGTGTGATCAGCCGACGCAGCGGCCATTGAAACCTCTGACCATCTCGACGTGCTCGTTCCCCAGAGTTCGCAAAACCCGGCAAAAAGGAAAGTGGCACAGACACATATTATTCCAGGAACTACTCAATTAACATAACAGATACATGTATCAATGGTAGACACCAAGTGACGAAGATCAACCGGCGAAGTGGAAAAGTTGCAAAGTGTATTTCCCTTCCTTATACAGTATAAGCAAAGGGACATCACTCTCAAGTCACGTATAACGTTTAAAGGGTATTTCATGTTGTCCTCTTAAATTTAATTGAATTTGTGTACTTGTAACGCGAAGCATTGCGGCCAAGATAGATGACACTCTGCGCTGACCAGCCATGATGAAAGGAAGACAATGGAAGCTGAGGTACACTGAACAGTTCTTCATCCAGAAAATTAAAATAGGTCATCCAGGACAGCCGAAAAACAATAGTTTTGTTTAGACAATAACACAATTGTTAACAATAACACTATTAGAAATAAAGGTGTGTGTTGGTGCGCAGTGTTAGCGATGGATCCAGTAACAGCCACAGCCTTGACTGAAGGTACTGCGAGATATCAATCCAATTTGAAGAGAATGGAAAAGCCAAAACAAGGATCAAACAAGAGCCTTACAGTGCCCGGACAGTATGTAAGGGATGTGAAGCTAGATCATCAGCATCATGAAAAGCTTTTTCAAGCGTGTGACATTGTTACACACGACTACAACAAACACACGGTTAAGAAAGCTGCCGGGTGGGCTTTAAAGTGTTAGTGAGCGGCCTGACTACGTCACACATGTAGCAATGTAACAATCGTCTGTAAGAAAAGAGCAAACGATTTTCTGCTTCTCTACATCGCTGAGGTCGGAGGTCACTCACTCCCTGGATGCGATCTAACGTTGGTCCCACTCTTTTCTCCACCGTCCTCCCTGCCCAGCCTCCACACACCAATGTCTAGATGGTAGGCCCACGTAGTGTCAGAAAGACCCGGCTGTCAAGTGTGCCGCCTTCGCCTCCTCAGCAACAGTCCACTATTTCATTCAATCTCTCCCGCATCCTGCACGCCTGGAAATAGCATACTGTTACAGTGTATCTTCAAACGTGAGTCTCCTAGTGTATTGCTTTGATTGTTTACACCTAAGACATTCGTTAAAAAAATACAGAAAAAAGACAACCGGAACTGACTGTTCTAAGCTGTAAGAGCAGGTTCTGAGAGTTACGTGGTACCAGAAAAGTCGTTGACACTGACACATCCGTGAAAAAATTGTATTTAAATGACTTTGTCTGTTTCACTTGTCTAAAACTTGGCTGTCCTGGGTTCGATTCTTGTCTCGGGCCTTCTGTTCTTTCTGTACATGTGGCATCTGCTTACAAGACTTACTGCCTTCCCATGATATCCTTAGCTGCTGGCTCTGTGTAAAACACCGATTCCCCTCCCCTTCCCCTCCCTCTGTCGCTTGTCACCAAGCCTGTGGTTGGTGTGTTGTTGTGTCTACAGTCACAGCCCGGCATCCCTCACACGCTCCTCACAGCGCGGCACCGGAACGTCTGGTCAGCCCGTTGGTCGTCTTGGACACGCTCTGATGGCTCTCACACTTCAGTTGTTCGTCCTTTCTCTAATCAGAGTGTCTTGTGTTGTCGCACCATGACAGGAGCTCATCTAGCTATCTGGCTATCTCACCAGGACTAAGCTGCGCACTGCGTTTTATACATTATTTATATATCTTTGACCTCCTAACACCAGGGTGAAAATCGCGCGAAATACACGGAACGCAAGGGAAATTTTAAGAAAATAAATAATGCGCACATTGTTTTAGAGCCCGTGTACTTTTTAGGTTGACTAGAGTATCATTCACTCAGACAGCGCGAGACGCACGGGAACTTTAATAATAATAAGACCTTCCTCTGCACTGTTCTACGCGCCATGGACATTTTATTACAAAAACATCTCTCTCTATATATATATGTATAAAACCATCAACCTACTCACTACTTTCCTTTGGTTTTCTTTTGCAGTGCTGACGACTTTCATTTTCGGCTTTAAAACGATAGAAACAGTAATAAACGCACACGGACACACACACACGTGTCTAATAAGTCTACACATTTCTTACTTATTATGTTGATCACAGACCAAGCCACATCTGTTTCATTTAGCTACAGTTGCTACCAGCAGAACTGAATACTGTCCGTGTGTTTCTGCTTATTGCTGGGTGTGGGTAAAAATTAGAGAGAGACAGAGACATAGACAGACGACAAGCTGTATATGAGTGTTAGACAGATGTCATGCGAACAGCAAACATTCACAGGATTAGCTCCTCTTTCTATCTACATAAATCTAACCATTTGAAATTATTCATGCAAATTTCTATGCTTTATTATTAAAGTTTACTTTTTAAATCCTAGTATAATGCCCCTTATAATGCGCTAGCGTGAGCGGGCATGTAAATACCTGTTTGTGTGTGTGTGGGGCGCTGTTGTGTATGGTCACACACACAAACGCACCCATATTCATTTTCATTAAGCACAATAGTCCAAGTACTAATACGGAAATAACACGAGAACAAATCTTTATTAGACTTTAGAATTTTAATAAAGAGAATGTAATCTACTGAGTGTAATATGTGAAACATACACAGTCATCATGAGCTTTTAGCAGATGTTCGATGACATTATTTGTACGATAGTCTGTTACAGACGACTGAATGACTCTTGGATACGTGGACCGTGAAAAACATTTTTTTAAACTGCAACTACAAAAGTCTTGATAAAGAAGTGGTGATATTGAAAAACAGTGAGTAAACACAACTCCAGAAACGTGTTTTGAAGAGAAATCGTATTACAAAAGAAACACACAAGAAGAAAGTATAATCTAGTACACCTTGTATCAATCTCTAACAACTACCAATACAGAGAATTTGTAGACAGCTTTCACAGTTGTTTCCATACACCAGCTTCCCATTGGTTGCTGTCTATGTAGAGCTAGTCACATCCTCTGCCGAGGTTGACGTAGGAAAGACTGACATCACGTAGAATCTCTAAGTACGTGGCGTTTGTCAAGTTGATGTTGTTTGACACCAGGTCGAGTTGTTGGGTTGTGTGATTTTTGTAGATAATCTGTGAAACACCAGACACATAAATAAGGCAAAACACCTCATAAACTTGAGCCTGAAAATGTGACATTTTTACTAGGCTTAGGAAAGTAATAATTTTGGATCCTGATGTATGATTATCACTGTACGGTTGAGAAACGTAGATATAGTTCACAGAAAAAGAGCGACGGATCCATCCAGGCGTTTGACATAAAATGTTTCATGGATCTCCTACAGAAAGCTAAAGTTCACTGACGTTGAGAAAAGCTCGAGACATATCGAGTCTTGACCAAGTGTACAGTGTGCATTTTTGTTCCCCTACTTCTTATATTCACACACACAACATAACAGTTGCATTCAAGCTCATTAGTTCTATGTTTACCAACAAATAAACTATCACATATTATAGTAAAGTTTACAGGAAAATGTACTGATGTTTTAGAAACACTGGAAAGTTGTTAGAAGATAGTTTTATTTAAACTCGCCACAAAGGTGGATTTGTGACATTTGCTGCTTAGGCTATAATTTCATTACCAACTTTCAATTTTTAGTTTTATGTGAGTGAGTTTTATTTCTTCTCTGTAGCAGTGTAAAATACAACACGACACGAAGTTACAAGTGAAGGGGACACGTCACTCACTCTTTCACCTCCTTTCGCTTTTTTCTTCTTACCTTTTGCTCTCTCTATCTCTTTCTCTCTCGTTTATCTCTCGAATTGTCTACAAAGTTGTCCTGCAGAGTTGTTTTTCATTTGTAGCCAGTGGTAATGTCATTAAACTGATACACAACTAAATCATCAGTAAACATGCTTCACATGCTTCACAACCAAACAACTGACACAATCCATCTGAACACACACTCACTCAACATACTGAGGTGAATACTTACCTGCATTGTGTTGTTGAACAAGATTCTCAGAGTCATTTCAAAGTAGTCGTTACGGGGTGTAGAGTAAGATTTCCTATTTCACCACCAGAGGACCAGAAACACGTATTCAGAGCGGTGTAGTAACATACTTTTTGTTTTACATAATAAAAGTCGTAACGGAAATCAAGTTGAAGATAAATGTTTCCCCCACCAGCAGGACTGGAATCACACGAAGCATCCTGCCTGGCGTGAAAGTTGAAGCTCATTCTGTAAAGAGAAGACACAGTGTAATTAGGAGAGAGTAAGATTTTGTGAAACTAAACGAAATCTCGGTTGTAGCAGCTTGACATCCGTCTCACGCGGAGAACTTAAAAGAAAATAAAAGATGCAATAATTTTTGCGACCATCTGCGTTCTGATATTAGTTTTACCTTTACACAGTATTCCTTTTAATATGTTCTTTAGTTCGGTAAATGTATCATGGCCAACACTACCTGTATTCAAAGTATGTTTGTATCTCGCTGCAAAGATAAAGCTTTAATCTGTTAGAAGGAATATCTGAAATGGGTTTTGAGATTATTTTGAGGTCTTTTAAACATTTCTTATAAAAAGAGTTTTGATTATTTTATATCTTTCCTAAGAAGAATGGTACATATTTTTTATGAAACTTGACTTTATTGACTTTATTTATTCAGTGTAAGACATGGTCCATAACTGAAGAGGGTGAACATAGAACAAAACATATTTACATAGACTAGCACAGTTGGCATCTTAGTTCCAATTAAACATAATAAATGCAATATAAAATATAATAAATTGTAATCTAGCTGATATCCTTATTTATTTAAGATCTTGCAAATATATACCTTTGGTGAAGCATAAACATATAATGCCTCTGGTTGTATCTAGTGTAAAACACATCAGTACTCATACAAGTATATGGTTAGATAGACACATATAAGTATATAGTAATGTCCTTACTGCGTGCTTAGTAAGATGTCTGACAATGAATTAAGATTAGTTAAACATTAATCTTCCTGTGAAATATAATTCTACAATTAGCTGATGGAGTTTCTCAGATTAATTGCACTGTATATATATATAGCTTGCTCGACAACTTGTAATACTGTGGTGGTTATGTCACATGAATATTAAAGAATGGGAAATGGATGGGTAGCGCCAAACTTTGGAGGGATAATTATTCCCGTAATCTAGTAAGTTGTGGACAACACAATAAAAGTGCAATTCAGTTTTTTCAACATTTTTACAGAAAGGACAATTGTGACTAATGCTATTAAAGCTGACATTATATAGAGGGACAGAGAATTGTTGTTCATTTAAAGCACTATCATTAGTCTGTTGCAACAATATGTTGTAAGTTTTAAAAAATATATTTTGGTGAAAAGCATGATTTTATCACAGTTGTAATTACTGACGACTAAAATCTGACGAGGCAATGTTCAGTCAACGAGTGTATTTTTCGGAAATTGTAAATTTTAAATTATTCATCGTCATCGTCGTCGTCGTCGTCGTCGTCGTCGCGTCGTCATTATCGTCATCATCGTCATCATCGTCATCGTTATATTATTCATGTCTGCAGAATTTCTCACATTGAACGTCTTCCGGTTAGTACAATTCGTCATCATGTGACTACTGATGCAACTGAAACTCCAACTCGAGGACTCACTATTGTAATTCTCTTTTAGCGGGCATTCTAAGAGAATCTTATAAACCATGTTATGCACGTGTATGTTTATGTTACTACGTGCACCGCTGGAGTATATTATTTATATAATATTTACATAAATAACAAATAGTTTGTGTTTATTAATATGGTTTGTCTTTCGTCATTGTCATTTGCAAGAAACCATAATGACAGGGCTTCTGCTTATGCAAAAAATTGCGTACAGTACGCATTAAAAGTTCGGAGGACCCCTTCAATTTTCGTCAATGGGGTCACATTCAAATTTGGGCGAAGAACAGGGACCCCTTAAAAATCTGACGAAGGGATCCTTGGGACCCCAAAGAGTTTAGCCTCAGCAGAAGCCCTGTCATAATGTAATGATGTTACATAGTCCTGTCAAATTTTCTACTCATTCATCGTTTATCTATCTCCTGCATATTGTAAACATAATAATAAATGCTACGTTGACCTTTTATGACAGAATAAATCTCTGTAAATTGTGGATACTAACCTTTCACTGCCAATAAAAATGCCTTTGAAGCAGGCCTCCCATCCTCCCATGACCACATCTGGCAGCGGCTTGTTGAATGGAACACTCTATATAACAAACAACAAAACGACACACACGCACACACACACAGATTAGTGCAGTCGTATTCAGTAGAACAGTCAATGAAGTTTTAAGTTCTCATCAATACTCAGTAATGTCAGCAACAATATTATGGTAGAAATCCCATGTTTCTGTGTGAATTCTGATCATCTGTTTTAATTAATAACACCTTCAGTTGGTTTCGGAAAGCGTGAAAGATCGCGGTTAGAAAATACTTATCGTTATTTCCACGAGAATCAAACAAGTCCGACTTGCTTACCTCGATACTTTGTTTGTTTATTTTTGCTTCCATATCAGCAACACGCTAGTGTTTGCTTTAGCTACGACTATTCTTTTTATGATGTAGCGCAGGGATGCCCAACCTACGGCCCGCGGGCCATATCCGGGCGCGACGCGGTGCCGTCCGGCCCGCGAAGCTTCTGCCCACAGTGCAGGAAATCAGCATGTTAAGAATAAAAAAACCGAAAATAATATTTAAAAAAAAAAAAACGAAAAAAAGGGAAGAAGAAGTATTTATCTCTACGTAGGGGCGTCTCTCAATCTTTCGATGGATTTCATTCTTGATTTTTGCGGTGAAGCGGCCCGTGAAACGCGTGTCGGAAATGGAGATGGCCCGCAGGCCGAGAAAGGTTGGGCATCACTGATGTAGCGTGTAGAAGGTAGAAAAAAATCTTTACTGGAGAGTAGTAGGTGGCGTTTTTGCACGTTCCTTTCAGTCGCTTGTACTTGCCGGTGACTTGACACGTGACCGTCTTGTCGGAGTGACGTGGAGCCCACAGTAGAGACGAGTTGCACGTGAAGTTTGTCCTTTGACCCTGGAGTAGTGTCACATTGCTGTAGACACCGTCCGTTTGTAAAGGGGCTTGGCATTCTAGAATGAAACTATTTTAATAGTCAAGTTGTAGATGGACGAGAATTTGTTCAAAGAAACCAATAGAAAACTTGACCCAGGAACAATGACGTAGCACTGAGGAGGGGTGTACAGGGCAACAGCGGGAAGGCCTCCAACTACTGAACACTGTGTCCAAGACAAGTCAACAAACAGTTATTCACCTTTGTATGAAACACTCGGGTGAACTAACTCATGGGAGTGAATACTACAAAGAATTACAGTCTTCATCTGAAGACAGCTTTATAAGAACCTAAAATTGTATATTCCTACCAGTTTCACAGGAAAAGGTTCAGACAACTGAACACAGTCATATTTACCTGCAACAACGGGATGGCAGGTGTAAAAAGGTGACGTGTAGGTGGGAAAACACATCTCCGTGTCTTCGCAAGGGCGGCTACGACAAGTAGTACTTTGGGTCTGTTGGTAAGAAATATTCTGCCATTTAATTACAACTTTTTTCGTAAACTTTAATTTACTCATACAGATATACAAATGATAGAAAGTTACGTGAGATTTGGTTTGCTTCAAGAATATATCACATCAAGTATCCAAACGATTGAAAGATTACTAGATATTTTAATGGGAATGAATCATGTACAAAACTGCGACCTATATTTAATTAAATTTAAAATAATTCTAGAGGTAGTACATACTGTGGGGTTGGATGTCGCTTCTCGTTCAATCCAGCCTGTCGGCACCATGTTGGTTGTAGTTGTGGTGATATTGGCAGCGTGCAGAACACAATTACCATCAAGGGCTTGCACGCTGTCGTACATGTAAGAGTAGGTCTTGCACAGCTTCCGGTACCAGCAAAGTAGCTGACACTGATACCTGCTCATTACAAAATACTTTCCCATGGCATCTTCTCTTTGACTGGGCGACTGTACTGACGTACACCTCACAGCAAGGTGAGAAACAAGAGCAGCAAGGAATATCCAAGACATCTTCATTTTATGTAGCTGGTCGTAAGACAAGTTTTTGTTGACAGAGAAGTCACAGTGTAAGATCGCAGAAATATCAAGGTAAACAAAACAAATGTCGATTCGCTTAGCGGGTGAGGCTATCCGACCTGTCTTCTTCGACGCTGACTCTCAACTGTGCAGGTGAATTTTATTAAAGTAACCGAGACTCACAGTTCAAATGATCACCGGCCAATCGCGAGCGACTTCGATCCGAAAATGTTTTATTCTTATCCAACATGGCGAGGGATGAAAAGATCCAGTGCGCGTGCTGGTGAAGGACATGGGGGTAACACGGGGATAAATCAGAGAGCAACTCAACTCCACAAACTCTAAGGACATGAGTGTTCTATGATTTGTGTAGAAAAACAATGTGCTGCCACTGATGCATTGTTTCACTTTATCTGACCAGAATGTGTATACCTAGCATCCTATACATTTTGTGATTTGATCATGACCTTACTGAGAATACTTGACAGACTCGCTTGTGAAGTAAAATTCAGCAGGCGGACTGGAGGGAGATCAGTGTCTCTGAATGTCCTTGGTGATTAATTCCCCTTTCAGATAAATCGCTTCTTTGCTATTGTGTTTAAAACCTGCTAGATACTGATGAAAGGGTCTCTAGGGTAGCTTCGTTTGAACAATGTTGGTAAACAATTCATTTTTCGTGTCTAGTGTCCAGTTTCAGTGTAACTATTTAAAGAAATCGTTAATAATGATTTAACATCTGAAAAATACATAGAAATTTTCTGTTTATTATTCAAACAACCATTTTTCATCAATCCTGGCCCTCGCATTTCTTTTTGTAACAGCCACAGCGAAAGGAGAAGTAATCGTATCGTACCTGTACGTGACGAGTTACCGATCTTTCAGCCTCACATTCGATCTGGAGGAGGAGGTTGGTTTGGTTGTCTGCCCCTTACTGTTATGATTTTGATACTGTGGCTCTGTACAGAGTGGATTTCTCTTGGCAACCAATAGTTCCAAGGTTGTTTTTTTTTGTTTTTTTGGTGAAAACACTGGACCCCAAGTTTGATTTTTCTTGAGGAATGTCAGGGCAACATCTACTTGAACAGCGAATCTTTTTGGTCAGGGGACAGTTATGTTATTCTTTAAAGTGTTAGTGAGCGGCCTGACTACGTCACACATGTAGCAATGTAACAATCATCTGTAAGGAAAGAGCAAACGTTTTTCTGCTCCTCTACATCGCTGGGGTCGAGGGTCACTGACTCACTGGATGCGACCTAACGTTGGTCCCACCCTTTCCACCGTCCTCCCTGCCCAACGTCCACACACCAATGTCTAGATAGTAGGCCCACGTAGTGTCAGAAGTACCCGGCTGTCAACTGTGCCCTACGTGGGGAGACCGTGATAGTGCCGCCTTCGCCTCCTCAGCATCAGTCTCTTATTTCAATCATCCACAAACTTATATCCCCTGGACAGCTGGCAGACCATTTTTTTTTTCACTTAACTGCTAGAACGAGGCTCCATACCAATAAGCTTCCGGTTTATTCACATTTCAGATTAACTACTAAAACGAGGCATTAAACGACATAGCTTCCGGTTTATTCACATTCTTTGTTACGACTGGCCGAGAATAACAGCGGATCACTTCGCAAAAGGCTAAGAGTGAGTCTTGGCGTACACGCACCATCATTATTTAAGTGTAATTGATCAGAGAAGGCTTCGGATTGTAAACATTGTATGCACCGATAACTTTCGCCGATAGAATATTGTGTTGAGGCGGATTATTATTTATGTATATGTGTCTTGAAGTTTGTGAAATCCTGAGCCATTCAGCAACCTATTAACATCATGTGGACAGCCTCAGACAATCGTTGTTTTGTGTGTGAAAGAACAAGTACGGACGTCGTGTGTGTGTGTTGCTCGAGAGAGAGAGAGAGAGCCGGTGTCCATGACAGTAAGTGCGCGCGCTATTGTGTCCACGCACACACGTACGCATATCCATTTTCATCAAGCACAACTATCCAAGTACTAAGACGGAAATAACACGAGAACAAATCTTTATTAGACTACATAATATTTAACATAAACAATATAATCTTCTGAGAGTAATATGTGAAACATACACAGACATCATAAGCTTTTAGCAGATGTTCGATGACATTAATTGTACGATCACGTCTGTTACTAGTGATGACTCTTGACCTTTGGATACGTGGACCGTGAAAACATTTTTTTAAATGGCAAATGCAGAAGTCTAGAAAAAGTAGTTGTGATATTGAAAAACAGTGAGTAAACACAACTCAAGAAACGTGTTTTGAAGAGAAATCGTATTACAAACGGAACACACAGAAAGAAAGTATATTAAGTACACCGTGTGTCAATCTCTAACAACTACCGATACAGAAAATTCGGAGATAGCTTTCACAGTTGTTTCAATGTACCAGCTTCCCATTGGCTGCTTTGTTTGTCACATCCTCTGCCGAGGTTCACGTAGGAAAGACTGACATCATGGTTAATCTCCAAGTACGTGGCGTTTGTCAAGATGATGTTGTTTGACACCAGGTCGAATTGTTGGGTTGTGAGGTTTGTGTAGATAATCTGCGAAACACCAGACGCATACATAAGGTGACCGATGAAATTGCTGAGCAGTGACCTACTTGTCTTCGACACAGTCTCTTACTCTTTTCTGACGATTTCATTTTCCCTTTAAGATTTGTTTTCATGTTAAATACATGTTCTGCAGTTTTAAGTCTTGTGTTTGTGCAAAAGCGTAAAAGCAGATTGAAGGCCTTAAATAATTTTTTTTTTTTTGGTAGCTCAGAACTCGGTATTTTTACAGTAATCATGGTGGATCAAACTATTTAATATATTGATTTGAAAAAAAGCAAAGTCCACCTATGTGTAATACAAAACACCTCAAAACTTGAGCCTGAAAATGTGACATTTTTAACGTGCTTAGGAAAGTAATAATTTTGGATCCTGATGTATAATTATCGCTGTACGGTTGAGACACGTAGATATAGCTCACAGAAAAAGAGCCAAGATTCCAGGCGTTTGACATAAAATGTTTCATGGATCTCCTACACAAAGCTAAAGTTCACTGACGTTGAGAAAGCTCGAGGCGTAACGAGTGTTGACCAAGTGTACAGTGTGCATTCATGTCGTGCGATGTTCTTGTTCACTTCTTCTTACATTCACACACACACACACAACATAACAGTTGCATTCAAAAACATTAGTTTTATGTTTACCAACGAATATGTCAAATGTTATAGTAACGTTTACAGGAAAATGTTTTGACCACTTTTTAGAAACACTGGAAAACTGTTAGAAGATAGTTTTATTTAACCTCGCCACAAAGGTGATTTCTGACATTTGCTGCTTAGGCTATGATTTTATTACACACTTTCCATTTTTAGTTTTATGTGAGTGAATTTTATTTATGCGCTGTGGCAGAGTAAGGAAACAGTGAAAATACTACACGACACGAAGTTTTTAGTGAACTGAACATGTCAATCACTCTTCCACCTCCTCTCCCTTCCTTCTTCTCTCCGACTCATCTTTCGTTCTCTCTATCTCTCTCTCTCGCTTTATCTCTCGAATTGTTTACAAAGTTGCCCATATTTGTTCTGCATAGCTGTTTTTATTTGTAGCCAGTGGTAATGATATTAAACTAATACACAACTATATCATCAGTAAACATGCTTCACAGTAACGTACACCAACCAAACAACCGACACAATCAATCTGAACACTCAGCCACCCACTCATTCATAGAGAGATAGTGAATACTTACCTGCATTGTGTTGTTGAACAAGATTCTCAGAGTAATTTCAAAGTAGTCGTTGGGGCGTAGAGGAAGATTTCCTATTGCACCACAACTGGACCAGTAACACTTATTCAGAGCGGTGTAGCATAATACTTGTTGTTTTACTGTATAGTCGTAACGGAAATCAAGTAAAAGGTAAACATTCCCAAAGCCACCGGAATCACACGAATCCTGTCTGTCGTGAAAGTTGAAGGTCATTCTGTAAAGACAGACTCAGTGTAATTAGGAGAGAGTAACATTTGGTGAAACGAAACGAAATTCTCGGTTGTAGCAGCTCGACGTGCTTCTCACACGGAGGACTTAACAGAAAATAAAAGATGCAATAATCTTTGCGACCATCTGCGTTCTGATATTATTTTACCTCTATACATCAATTCCTTTGAATGTTTTCTTTAGTTCGGTAAATCTATCATGGCTATCACTGACTGTATTCAAGTATGTGTGTATCTCACTGCAAAGATAAAGCTTGAATCTGTTAGAAGGAATATCTGAAATGGGTTTTGAGATTATTTTGAGGTCTTTTAAACCTTTCTGATGAAAATAGTCTTTGTGTGATTTTTTTGTACCTTTCCTAAGAAGATGGTACATGTTTTTTTATGGAACTTGACTTTATTGACTTTATTTATTCAGTGTAGGCCAAGGTCCATAACTGAAGTGGGTGATCATAGGAAAAAAAAAACCATATTTACGTAGATTTGTTAATTAGCACAGTTGGCATCTTAGTTCCAATTAAATATAATAAATACAATATAAAATATAATAAATTGTAATTAGTTGATATTCTTATTTATTTAAGCTCTTGTAAATATATACCTTTGGTGAAGCATGAATTTACAATACCTCTGGCTGTATCTAGTGTAAAGCACATCAGTACTCATACAAGTATATGGTCAAATATATATATATAGTAATGTCTTTACTACATGCTTAGTAGGATGTCTGACAATGAATTGGGATTAGTTAAACATTAATTTTGCTATAAAATATAATTCTACAATTAGCTGAAGGAGCAACTCAGATTAATTGCACTGTATATATGGCTTGCTCGACAACTTGTGGTGCTGTGGTGGTTATCTGACATGAATATTAAAGAATGGGAAAGGGATGGGTAGCGCCAAACTTTGGGAGGGATAAATTATTCCCGTAATCTAGTATTTTGTGGAAAAAACAATAAAATTGTAGTTCATTTTTTTCCAAATTTTTACAGGAAAGACAAGTGTGACTAATGCTTGGGTCTGTTATATACTTAATTTTTGGCACTAAAGGTGACAAACACTTACTTAGTCTTTATCTGCCTAGGGGAGTTCTCCGCCCTATGTGATATAGATTCTGCAAATAGGGAAACCAGGAGACACTGCTTTTAAAAAACCGATAAGGGCAAAAGGGGTGATTACTAGTTATCCTCTCACTCCATTCCTGCTGGTAACAATCTATCAATATTTGTTTAAATTCTTTCAAAAAACATCAGCATTTCCTACACCCTGCGACTCCCATACAAAGTCAAAACCATATTTGTAGAAAACCATTAGGATTATGCTAGCCCAGGTGAGCTTGATTCCCTGATTATGATATAACATTGTGTAAACCTTTTTAGAAAACCTGCCCTGCTTTCAGGGAGGTGAACCAGTATTATCTTAATCAGTACTTTAAAGATCTTATACAACAATTCTTTAAATACTAAAGCTATTAAAGCTGACATTATATAGAGTGAAAGAGAATTGTTGGTAAGTTATGGCACTATCTGTTGCAACAATATGTTGTAATTAAAATTTTGGTGAAAATCATGCATTTATCTTAGTTTTATCTACTGACGACTAAAATCTGACGAGGCAATGGCCAGTCAACGAGTGTATTTTTCGAAAGTTGTAAATTCTTAATTCAAGTTTGGTAAAAATCAATCATGCATTGACTGGTTAGAATTGAGGTAGTTTTCTGAGTCACCCATCTCCCTTCGGTCTTTGTCCATAAGCATCTTAACTTTTCCTTTACCAATTTCGATCCGATGTTTAAGTGTGATTCTCGATCAGAGTTTTACTTTTCATCATCATCATATTATTCATGTCTGCAGAACTGCTCACCTTGAACGTCGTCAGGTTAGTACAATTCGTCCTTATGTGACTACTGATGCAACTAAAACTCCAACTGAAGAACTGACTATTGTAATTTTCTCTTGGCGGGCATTCTAAGAGAATCTTATAAACCAAGTATGATTATGTTTATGTTTATGTTTCTGAAGTGCACTGCTGGAGCATACTAACCTTTCTCTACCACTAAAATTGCCCTTGATGCAGGCCTCCCATTCTGCCATGACCACATCTGGCAGCGGCTTGTTGAATGGAACACTCTTTATAACAAACAACAAAACATCACACACACACACACAAACACACACACCACACAGACACACACACCACACAGACACACACATTAATGCAGTCGTATTCAGTAGAACGATGAATGCGTTATTAAGTTGTCATCAATACTCAGTAAAATGTCATCACAAATACTAGGGTAGAAATCCCATCCTTCTCTGTAAAGTTTGATCATCCCATTTATAACACCTGAAGCTGGTTTCTGAAAACGTGAGAAATCGCGGTTAGAAAATCCTTATCGTTATGTACACAAGAATCAAACAATTCCGACCTGCTTACCTCCATGCTTGTTACTTTATTTTGTTTACAGATCAACACACTACAGTCTGGTTTAGCTACGACTATTTCTTTTTATGATGTAGCGTGTAGAAGGTTGACAAAAAAAGAATATTGTCTTTACCGGATAGTAGTAGGTGGCGTTTTTACACGTCCCTTTCAGCTCGCTGTACTTGCCGGTGACTTGACACGTGACCGTCTTGTCGGCGTGACGTGGAGCCCATACCAGAGACGAGTTGCACGTGAAGTTTGTCCTTTGACCCTGTAGTAGTGTCACATCACTGTAGACGCCGTCATCCCGAGAGGGCGCTTGGCATTCTGGTACCAAATAATATCAGAAATTATGTGGTAGCTGGAAGATATTAGGCTAAAAACCCAAACTTTCCAGCCGCAGTATCATATAACCTGTCTTAAGAATTCGCCAATTAAAAACCTTTATTGTAATTTATTGTAAGAAGCTTACAAAAATAAGCTATTTAGCGGCCAGTGACCGTATGCACATCACTAAACGTGAAGGTGGAGGGTAAGTCCCAAACTGCCTAAATGCTAACACTATTGTTTATATTAAATCAACGGTTCGCCGTAAACCATCCACCTTGGCAACTTTTCACCTGGCACCAGACCGACTGTCGACACCTGACGACGCCTTGCCAGCGAATGCTCACTGTTTTATTTGATTGTCACATCTACTGAAGCTTGGAGAACAAAGTTGTCCAGAAATGTTCATAAATGTAGGAGTAACATTATAAAAGTAGACATGACTTGTCCAAGAATACATTAGTTAAATTATTCGAAATACAAATGTAACAAGTTTTGTAAATTTACCTGCAGCAAAGGGCAGGCACTTGTAGAAGGGCGAGTCAAACGTGGGCACACACACCTGGGTATCACTACAAGGGCGGGTGCCACAGCTGTTATCTTGGAGCTGTTAAGACAAATGTTGTCATTGTACAGTTGTTGTTTTTTTTAATAAAAATCTTTGATAAACCAAAATAAGCAGCTGTATAATAGAATACTGACAGAAACCATTACTGAAAGAATCTTTGCATAAGTAAGAAGTTATTCAAAATGTATTACAAAGATTGTTCTTCAAAAAGTGAAATTTCTTTGAGATGTTTGCATACGGATGCTAGCATATTATGGCAATTCTGCTTTTTTAAAAAAGTAATACAAAATAAGACTAAAGTATAACAACAGTACACACTGTGACATCCCATAAAGCTTCCCTTTCAATCCACCCTGTGGAAACATCTCTTGTTGTTATGGTAACATTTTCAGCGTGTAGAACACAGTTACAATCAGTGGCCAGTGTCCTGTTGTAGGTGTAGGAGTAGGTCTTACACAGTTTCCGGTACCAACAAAGTCGTTCACACTGATATCTGTTCATGAGAAAGTATGTCCCCATCGCGTCTTCTCTTTCACTTGGCCGCTGGGTCAATGTCGAAATTTCAGAGACATAAGAAATTAGCAGAACAACCCAGAACAGTGGATGCATATTCATTTCAAGAAAGGTCACAAACTGCTGATAAGATCACGAAGAAGGGAAAAATGACATGTGGATATTTCTTGCAGACTGAGCTTCGTTATCGTGAGCAGCAGACCATGTCTGGCATATTTCCCTCAAAGGACAAGCTTCTTCTCTTGTGCCAGCCTATTGTAATGTCTGGTGGCTTGAACACCAGTCACTCTTCTTCACTTCTGACAAAGAAGCTGGGCTGTGCAGGGTACTTGAGCATCCATTAATATCAAGGTGGTTCCTATTCATCGGCCAGAGACAAGCTGTTTGTTGAGAACTTCATCTGCAAGGTAGTGAGGGATGAAAACAGATAACACACTTTAGAAGCAGTGTTGTTAGGTCGTTGTCTTGACGATGTGGGGCATTCACAATGTATTTTTTTTCAGGAATTTTCATGGTTTCCTGTGTTATTGTTGTGCAGAAAACAATACCGTTCGTATGAACAGCACGCGAGAGAGGCACTGAGAAAAAGAAAGAGAGAAAAGTTAAGAATATGAATCATTAACCAATACCAAAACTTCGAGAATGGAATAAACATAGAAACAATACTTTAGTGCTTTGTAAAAATTACTTATGTGCTTTTCTCTTTAATAATTTATTTTCTTTCTTTCGTTTAATAGTATTATAAGGAGAATGTATTAGGCCACATTTTTTTGCGTATCAGAGCCTTCGATCGTGATGAGCATGAAACATAAGCACAGTGTAAAGTATGTTGGTTAATTTAGATAAAAATGTGGTGTTTTGTAAAAAATAAAAAATAACTTGTCCCCAGATGAAAGCTGTCACGTGTCTTATCACTAGTTGAGTTTTCTTGCGCTGTCCTCTTAGTTGCGAGACAGTTTATAGCTGAATAATGCGATTTTGCGAATTTAAAGGGAGACAAGAACATGTGACCAGCAGTTCACGTTCTCTTGACGTTTACTTCCCTTTGACCAAATTGCTTATCTCGTTTGTATTTTTAAAATAATAGAAGCAGCAGTGCATGACAACTTTGTACTCCTTTGGTGTTGACACACGGATATTTATTTTTCCTGATGCATCTAAGTACATCTAGGTTTCTGTTTCTCCTTTATCTCCTGTGACGGTCATATTCCTTATCTTATGATACAATACACAAGATATTCGTGTGAAAATAAAGGAGATATCTGAACATTTACCTATCAAGCTGTCACCGCTCAGAGTAACTAGGCAACCATTTACCTGGTTAATGCTGGACCCTCTGGGGAGAAATTACCCTTGAAGCAGGCCTCGCATCTTTTTGCAACATCCGATAATGGATCGTTGAATGGAACGCTCTACAAATTTTATGAAAAACGCATGAACTTAATATCCATGCATACTCACATAAATAAGTATTAATATATATATACTTATATTATATAAACATACCCACATACATGAACACATACGTAAAACGATTAGTGAGTTGTTCAGATGAAATTCAAAGTTCTTTGCTGTCTAGCACCGTGGAACTAAGTTGGTTTTCATCTACATCGCTAGACTCATGCATTTTCACTACACATCTTTTTACTTCAACGATGATTTTTTTAACCACGTCAACTTAAAAAACTGAAGCAACTGTCACTATAATCAGCTGCAATCTTAAAACTGTGGAAAAGACAGAAATGAAAATATTACCAAATAAATTTTTATCAATGTTTCATGCTGATCTCCTGTAAAATGTTTACAGTGTTCAGAAAAATATTTTTGCTGTTAAAATAAAATTTTATTAGACGAAAAAAACAAAGATCTTACGGACATGCAGCTATATTGCGATCTTACACAAGTAACAATGGACATGAACATTCGAACGGATTTAGCAGTCCACTCACTCCAAAATGTTCATGTCCAAGATTATTTGACTGCTAAAAGCTTTATTATTACTGAGAACAGTACCCATAAATTTCAGCCATTTTTAGTGCCAAGCCCTTAACAACAACGATATATAAAAACGGTCATTCAGCCAATGAAGCAGTATTGCTCGGAGATGAATAAAGATAAATTTTGTTTGCACTGTTTAATACTTTTTTTAAACTTTTAGAATTGACCGTCAATTAACAATTAATGTAAGAACTTTTACAAGCACAGCCAATAAGCGTTCACGCAAGCTCACAAGGATTTCAGAACCTCTGAATTCCACAAATCTCTAGTCGCACACCCTGGACAACAAAAAAACAACAAAACACAAACAAAACCCAAAAACAGAAAAAACCCACAAATAGGGCTGATTGGATGTAACTTCTGGAAAATATCTTAAAATTAACGTTCTTACTGCAAGTCAGGCCTCGCTTTTTTATTGTGAACAGTGAACTTGCCACTTTAGACCTGGTGACGAGACTCATGTTCTCACGCTATCACACGCACATAGTAAACAGAGGTTTTTTGGAAATTAAGCCAAAATGTTTGGTCTTGATGTTAAGTCCTACTTAGGACCTCACATGCAACCCAGCCTCAGATTTACATTTGCCCCAGTTGAATTCTACATTTTTTTTATCCATTTAGTTTATGTAGATATGTGAACATAATTAATTTCGGTTACTTTCATGTTGGGATATCAAATAGTAATGTTGCTGTACTTCTTAAATATTTGTACTACTACTACTAAAGCCCTTCGCCCCTCCTGGAGCATAGGCCATCGACGACAGCCCTCCAACGCCTCCTGTCCTGGGCTACCATCACCAGCTGCCCCCATCCAAATCCGGTGAGCTTGGTGTCGGCGGCGAGGTCCCGTCTCCAGGTGTTTCTCGGCCTTCCTCGCTTTCGCTTTCCCTGGGGGTTCCACGTCATCGACTGTCTTGTGACGTTGGATGCTGGTTTCCTTAGGGTGTGTCCTAGCCAACCCCATCTTCTCCGCAGAATTTCTTCCTCTATGGGCTGCTGTTTCGTTCTCTGCCACAGGTCGGTGTTGCTTATTTTCTCTGGCCAGTGAATTCTGAGGATTCTGCGCAGGCACTGGTTCACAAACGTTTGGATCTTCTTCGTTGTGCCCTTGGTCGTCCTCCACGTTTCTGCTCCGTATAGTAGGACTGACTTGACGTTGGAGTTGAAGAGACGGATCTTTGTCGTGTAGCCTATGCTCCCGGAGTTCCAGACCCTTCCAAGCTTTATGAAAGCACCTCTTGCCTCCGCCAAGGACGGTCCCAAGCCCGGCTGAAAAAGGAGGAGGGTTGGGCGTGGGGCTAGCACCCCCACCCCGTAAAACAAACCCTTGCTACAAAAACATCGACAACAGCAAAACAAATGGCCAACAGTCCTGGAAGAGGAAGGCCTTCACCTAGAGGAGTATGACGTGTTGCGGCGAAAAGCGATCTTCGGAAGCTACAACACCGACCACCCTTCTATCGACCAGGAAAACACTTTCCATGGGCACGTGGAACGTGCGAACTATGTTCGAGGCAGGAAAGCAGCCCAGATAGCAGCAGAAATGCGAGACTACAAACTGTCACTCCTCGGACTTTGTGAAACTAGTGGACGCAGTCAGGACAACAGCGATTGGCAACAGGCGAGCTGATCCTCTTCTCGGGGCATGAGGAAGACGGCGCACCACACACAGAGGGCGTAGCGTTCATGCTGGAGAAGGAAGCACAGAAGGCGCTGATTGGCTGGAGGCAAGAGGTCCCGATTCATCACAGCGTCCTTCTCTACAAAGAAGAAGAGACTAAAGAAAATGAATGTGATCTTGTGCTATGCCCAACGACAGCAGTGAAAGACGCCAAGGAGCACTTCTACGACGAATTGCAGAGCATCCTGAACAGACTGAGTGACAGAGACATCAATATCCTCATGGGAGACTTCAATGCTAAGATTGGAGCAGACAATACAGGATACGAAAAGTGATGGGGAAGCACGGTCTAGGAGACATGAACGACAACGGGGAGCTGTTTGCTGACATCTGTGCCATGAACAAACTACGTGATTGGTGGAAGCGTGTTCCCACACAAGAAGATCCACCGAGCAACATGGTTTCACCAGACCATGTGACAGAGAACCAAATAGACCACATATTGCATCGCAAAAAAGTTTCAGAAAGATCGTTGATGGATGTCAGGGTCAAGAGAGGAGCAGATGTGGCGTCCGACCACCACCTTGTGACAGCAAAGCTTAAACTAAAGCTGAAGAAGAACTGGACAGACCACGAAAGAAGAAAAGCAAGATACAACGTGAACTACCTGAAAGACCCCAAGGTGAAAGAAGAATACAAGACAGCAGTCCACAACAGATTTCAAGCACTCCAAGAACTACTTGACGAAGAGACACCCCCAAATATCGAGACCCAGTGGAACAACATCAGAGAGTCTTTCAATACAGCATGCGATGAAGTCCTTGGAAGAAGGAAACCAAAACAGAAAGAATGGATCACACCAGAAAAACAGAAGAAGATCCTCGAAAGAAAGAGAAAGAAAACTGAAATCAACAACATAGCACAGCCTGAGCATCACTATAGCGCAACCTGAGCATAGCCTGAGCATCACCATAGCACAGCCTGAGCATCACCATAGCACAGCCTGAGCATAACCATAGCGTAGCGTGAGTAAAGCCTGACCAATACCATAGCACAGACTTAGCATAGCCTGAGCATAACCATATCACAGCCTGACTATAGCCTGAGCATCACCATAGCACAACCAGAGAATAGCCTGAGCACAGCCGGAGCATAGCCTGAGTATAGCCTGAGCATCACCATAGCACAGACAGAGCAAAGCCTGAGCATCACCATAGCAAAGCCAGAGCATAGCCTGAGCATCATCATAGCACAGCCTGAGCCTAGCCTAAGCCTCAATATAGCATAGCCTGAGCATAGCCTGAGCATCACTATTGCACAGCCTGAGCAAAGCCTAAGCATAAGCCTGAAGCATAGCCTGCGCATACACCATAGCACAGCCTGAGCATAGCCTGAGCAATCACCATAAAAAAGCCTGAGCACAGCCTGAGCACAGCCTGAGGATCATCATAGCATAGCCATAGCATAGCCTGAGCACAGCCTTGGCATAGCCTGAGCATCACCATAGCACAGCCTCAGCATAGCCTGAGCATCATCATAGCACAGCCTGAGCATAGCCTGAGCATAGCCTGAGGATTACAATGGCACAGCCTGAGCATAGCCGAAGCATCACCATAGCACAGCCTGAGCATAGCCTGAGCACAACCAGAGCACATCCTGAGCATAGCCTGAGGATCACCATAGCACAGCCTGAGCATAGCCTGAGCATAACCATAGCACAGCCTGACTATAGCCTGAGCATCACCATAGCACAGCCAGAGAATAGCCTAAGCACAGCCGGAGCATAGCCTGAGTATAGCCTGAGCATCACCATAGCACAGCCAGAGCATAGCCTGAGCATCATCATAGCACAGCCTGAGCCTAGCCTGAGCCTCAATATAGCATAGCCTGAGCATAGCCTGAGCATCACTATTGCACAGCCTGAGCAAAGCCTAAGCATAGCCTGAGCATAGCCTGCGCATCACCATAGCACAGCCTGAGCATAGCCTGAGCATCACCATAAAACAGCCTGAGCACAGCCTGAGCACAGCCTGAGGATCATCATAGCATAGCCATAGCATAGCCTGAGCACAGCCTTATCATAGCCTGAGCATCACCATAGCACAGACAGAGCAAAGCCTGATCATAACCATAGCACAGCCTGAGCATAGCCTGAGCATAACCATAGCAAAGCCTGATCATAACCATAGCATAGTCTGAGCATCACCATAGCACAGCCTGAGCATAGCCTGAGCTTCACCATAGCAGAGGCTGAGCATAGCCTGAACATCACTATAGCACAGCCTGAGCATAACCATAGCAAAGCCTGATCATAACCATAGCATAGCCTGAGCATTACCATAGCACAGCCTCAGCATATGCTGAGCATCACCATAGCACAGACTGAGCACAGCCTGAGCATTATCATAGCACAGCCTGAGCATAGCCTAAGCACAGCCTGAGCAAAGCCTAAGCATAGCCTGAGTATAGCCTGAGCATCATCATAGCACAGCCTGAACATCATCATAGCACAGCCTGAGAATAGCCTGAGCATACCCTGAGCATAGCCTGAGTATAGCCTGAGCATAGCCATAGCATAGCTTGAGCATACCCTGAGCATAGCCTGAGTATAGCCTGAGCATACCCTGAGCATAGCCTGAGCATACCCTGAGCATAGCCTGAGCA
Organism: Pomacea canaliculata; assembly: GCF_003073045.1. Classification (NCBI taxonomy): domain Eukaryota; kingdom Metazoa; phylum Mollusca; class Gastropoda; order Architaenioglossa; family Ampullariidae; genus Pomacea; species Pomacea canaliculata. The sequence goes on along the minus strand of NC_037597.1, from coordinate 5,963,634 downwards.
TCACAAAAGCACAGCCTGAGCATAGCCTGAGCATCACAATAGCACAGTCTGAGCATAGCCTGAGCAGAGCCTGAGCACAGCCTGAGCATAGCATGAGCATCACCATAAAACAGCCTGAGCACAGCATGAGCATAGCATGAGGACCATCATAGCATAGATTGAGCATAGCCGGAGCACACCCTTGGCATAGCCTGAGCATCACAATAGCACAGCCTTGGAATAGCCTGAGCATCATCTTAGCACAGCCTGAGCATAGCCTGAGCATCATCATAGCACAGCCTGAGCCTAGCCTGAGCATCAATATAGCATAGCCTGAGCATAGCCTGAGCATCACTATTGCAAAGCCTGAGCAAAGCCTAAGCATAGCCTGCGCATCACAATAGCACAGCCTGAGCATAGCATGAGCATCACGATAGCACAGCCTGAGCATAGCCTGAGCATTACAATATGACAGCCTGAGCATAGCCTGAGTATCACCATAGCACAGCTGGAGCAAATCCTGAGCATCACAATATGACAGCCTGAGCATAGCCTGAGCATCACAATAGACAGCCTGAGCATAGCCTGAGCATAGCCTAAGCAGCACCATAGCACAGCCTGTGCAGAGCCTGAGCATTGCCTGAGCATAGCCTGAGCTCACCATAGCACAGCTGGAGCAAAGCCTGAGCATCACAATATGACAGCCTGAGCATAGCCTGAGCATTACAATATGACAGCCTGAGCATAGCCTGAGTATCACCATAGCACAGCTGGAGCAAAGCCTGAGCATCACAATATGACAGCCTGAGCATAGCCTGAGCATCACCATAGCACAGCTGGAGCAAAGCCTGAGCATCACAATATGACAGCCTGAGCATAGCCTGAGCATTACAATATGACAGCCTGAGCATAGCCTGAGTATCACCATAGCACAGCTGGAGCAAAGCCTGAGCATCACAATATGACAGCCTGAGCATAGCCTGAGCATAGCCTAAGCAGCACCATAGCACAGCCTGAGCATAGCCTAAGCATAGCCAGAGCATCATAATAGCACAGCCTGAGCACAGCCTCAGCATCATCGTAGCACATCCTGAGCATAGAATGTGAATAGCCTAAGCATAGCCTGAGCATAACCATAGCAAAGACTAAGCATTGTCTAAGCATTATCATAGCATAGCTGGAGCATAGTCTGAGCACAGCCTTAGCATAGCATGTGCATCACCATAGCACAGTTTGAGCACAGCCTGAGCATAGCCTGAGCATCAGCATAGCACAGCCTGAGCAAAGCCTGTGCATAGCCTGAGCATAGACTGAGCTTCATCATAGCACAGCCTGAACATCATCATAGCACAGCCTGAGAATAGCCTGAGCACAGCCTGAGCATAGCCTTAGCATCACCATAGCACAGCCTCAGCATAGCCTAAGCATCACCATAGCACAGCCTGAGCACAGCCTGGGCATCAACATAGCACAGCCTGAGCATAGCCTGAGCATCACCATAGCACAGCCTGAGCATAGCCTGAGCATCACCATAGCACAGCCTTGGCATAGCCTGAGCATCACCTAAGCACAGCCTGAGCATAGCCTGAGCATCACCATAGCACAGCCTGAGCATAGCCTGGGCACAGCATGAGCATAGCCTGAGCATAGCCTAAGCATCACCATAGCACAGCCTGAGCATAGCCTGAGCATCATCATAGCACAGCCTGAGCACAGCCTGGGCATAGCCGGAGCATCACCATAGCACAGCCTGAGCATAGCCTGATCATCATCATAGCATTGCCTGAGCACAGCCTTGGCATAGCCTGAGCATCACAATAGCACAGCCTTGGCATAGCCTTAGCATCACCTTAGCACAGCCTGAGCATAGCCTGAGCATCATCATAGCACAGCCTGAGCCTAGCCTGAGCATCAATATAGCATAGCCTGAGCATAGCCTGAGCATCACTATTGCAAAGCTTGAGCAAAGCCTAAGCATAGCCTGATCATAGCATGCGCATCACCATAGCACAGCCTGAGCATAGCCTCAGCGTCACCTTAGCATAGCCTGAGCATCACCATAGCACAGCCTGAGCATAGCCTGAGCATTACCATAGCAAAGTCTGAGCGTAGCCTGAACATCACTATTGCAAAGCCTGAGCATAGCCTAACCATAGCCTGAGCATAGCCTGATCATAGCCTAAGCATAGCCTGAGCACAGCCTGAGCATCACCATAGCACAGACAAAGCAAAGCCTTAGCATCACAGACTGAGCATAGCCTGAGCATCACCATAGCACATCCTGAGCATCACCATAGCACAGACTGAGCATAGCCTGAGCATTATCATAGCACAGCCTGAGCATAGCCTAAGCATAGCCTGAGCATTGCCATAGCACAGCCTGAGCATAGCCTCAGCATCACCATAGGACAGACTGAGCACAGCCTGAGCATCATCATAGCACAGCCTAAGCAAAGCGTGAGCATTCCCTGAGCATAGCCTTAGCATCACTATAGCGCAACCTGAGCATAGCCTAAGCATCACCATAGCACAGCCTGAGCATAGCCTGAGCATCACCATAGCACAGCCTGAGCATCACCATAGCACAGCCTTAGGATCACCATAGCACAGCCTGAGCATAACCATAGCGCAGCGTGAGTAAAGCCTGAACATTACCATAGCACAGACTGAGCATAGCCTGAGCATCACCATAGCACAGCCTCAGCATAACCTGAGCATCATCATAGCACAGCCTGAGCATAGCCGGAGCATCACCATAGCACATCCTGAGCATAGCCTGAGCACAGCCTTAGCTTAGCCTGAGCCTCAATATAGCATAGCCTGAGCATTACTATTGCACAGCCTGAGCAAAGCCTAAGCATAGCCTGAGCATAGCCTGCGCATCACCATAGCACAGCATGAGCAGAGCCTGAGCATCATCATAGCATAGCCATAGCATAGCCTGAGAACAGCATTGGCATAGCCTGCGCATCACATTAGCATAGCCTTAGCATAGCCTGAGCATCACCATAGCACAGCCTCAGCATAGCCTGAGCATAGCCTGAGGATTACAATGGCACAGCCTGAGCATAGCCGGAGAATCACCATAGCACGGCCTGAGCATAGCCTGAGCACAACCAGAGCACATCCTGAGCATAGCCTTAGGATCACCATAGCACAGCCTGAGCATAGCCTGAGCATAACCATAGCACAGCCTGACTATAGCCTGAGCATCACCATAGCAAAGCCAGAGAATAGCCTGAGCACAGCCGGAGCATAGCCTGAGTATAGCCTGCGCATCACCATAGCAAAACCAGAGCATAGCCTGAGCATCATCATAGCACAGCCTGAGACTAGCCTGAGCCTCAATATAGCATAGCCTGAGCATAGCCTGAGCATCACTATTGCACAGCCTGAGCAAAGCCTAAGCATAGCCTGAGCATAGCCTGCGCATCACCATAGCACAGCCTGAGCATAGCCTGAGCATCACCATAAAACAGCCTGAGCACAGCCTGAGCACAGCCTGAGGATCATCATAGCATAGCCATAGCAAAGCCTGAGCACAGCCTTGGCATAGCCTGAGCATCACCTTAGCATAGCCTGAGCATAGCCTGAGCATCACCATAGCACAGCCTCAGCATAGCCTGAGCTTCACCATAGCACAGCCTGAGCATAGCCTGAGCATCACCATAGCACTGACTGAGCATAGCCTAAGCATAGCCTGAGCATCACCATAGCACAGACTGAGCACAGCCTGAGCATTATCATAGCACAGCCTGAGCATAGCCTAAGCACAGCCTGAGCAATGCCTAAGCATAGCCTGAGCATACGCTGATCATCATCATAGCACAGCCTGAGAATAGACTGAGCATACCCTGAGCATAGCCTGAGTATAGCCTGAGCATAGCCTGAGCATACCCTGAGCATAGCCTGAGTATAGCCTGAGCATACCCTGAGCATAGCCTGAGCATACCCTGAGCATAGCCTGAGCATCACCATAGCACAGCCTGAGCATCACCATAGCACAGCCTGAGCATAACCTTAGCATCACCATAGCACAGCCTCAGCATCACCATAACACAGCCTCAGCATAGCCTAAGCATCACCATAGCACAGCCTGAGCATAGCCTGAGCATCATCATAGCACAGCCTTGATAAACCCTGATCATCACATAAGCACAGCCTGAGCACAGCCTGAGCATAGCCTGAGCATCACCATAGCACAGCCTGAGCATAGAATGAGCATCATCATAGCACAGCCTGAGCACAGCCTGGGCATAGCCTGAGCATAACCATAGCACAGCCTGAGCATAGAATGAGCATCATCATAGCACAGCCTGAGCATAGCCTGAGCATAGCCTGAGTATAGCCTGAGCATCACCATAGCACAGACATAGCAAAGCCTGAGCATCACCATAGCACAGACAGAGCAAAGCCTGAGCATCATCATAGCCTGAGCCTAGCCTGAGCCTCAATATAGCATAGCGTGAGCATAGCCTGTGCATCACTATTGCCCAGCCTGAGCATCACTATTGCACAGCCTGAGCATAGCCTGAGCATCACCATAGCACAGCCTGAGCATCACCATAGCACAGCCTGAGCATAACCCTAGCATCACCATAGCACAGCCTCAGCATAGCCTCAGCATCACCATAACACAGCCTCAGCATAGCCTAAGCATCACCATAGCACAGCCTGAGCATAGCCTGAGCATCACCATAGCACAGCCTCAGCATAGCCTGAGCATCATCATAGCACAGCCTGAGCATCACCATAACAGCCTGAGCATAACCATTGCAGCTAGCATACCATAGCACAGCTCAGCATAGCCTCAGCATCACCATAAAGCAGCCTCAGCATAGCCTAAGCATCACCATAGTACAGCCTGAGCATAGCCTGAGCATCACCAATAGCAAGCCTGAGCATAGCCGGAGCATCATCATTAAACAGCCTGAGCACAGCCTGAGCACAGCCTGAGCACAGCCTGAGGATCATCATAGCATAGCCATAGCATAGCCTGAGAACAGCCTTGGCATAGCCTGAGCATCACCTTAGCAAAGCCTGAGCATAGCCTGAGCATCACCATAGCACAGACAGAGCAAAGCCTGATCATCAACATAGCACAGCCTGAGCATCACCATAGCACAGCCTGAGCATAGCCTGAGCTTCACCATAGCACAATCTGAGCATAGCCTGAGCATCACCATAGCACAGACTGAGCACAGCCTGAACATCATCACAGCACAGCCTGAGAATAGCCTGAGCATACCCTGAGCATAGCCTGAGTATAGCCTGAGCATAGCCTGAGCATACCCTGAGCATAGCCTGAGTATAGCCTGAGCATACCCTGAGCATAGCCTGAGCATACCCTGAGCATAGCCTAAGCATCACCATATCACAGCCTCAGCATCACCATAACACAGCCTCAGCATAGCCTAAGCATCACCATAGCACAGCCTGAGCATAGCCTGAGCATCACCATAGCACAGCCTGAGCATAGTTAGAATGCATCATCATAGCACAGCCTGAGCACAGCCTGGGCATAGCCGGAGCATCACCATAGCACAGACAGAGCAAAAGCTGGCATCATCATAGCCTGAGCCTAGCCTGAGCTCAATAATAGCATAGCGTGAGCAAGCCTGCTCACAACTTATTCCAGCCTGAGCATCACTATTGCACAGGCTAGCATAGCCTGCAGCATCACCATAAAACAGTCTGAGCAAGCTTGGAGCACAGCCTGAGGATCATCATAGCATAGCCATAGCATAGCCTGAGCACAGCCTTGGCATAGCCTGAGCATCACCTTAGCATAGCCTGAGCATAGCCTGAGCATCTCCAAAGCATAGCCTGAGCATCACCTTAGCATAGCCTGAGCATAGCCTGAGCATCACCTTAGCATAGCCTGAGCATAGCCTGAGCATTACCATAAAACAGCCTGAGCACAGCCTGATCACAGCCTGAGGATCATCATAGCATAGCTATAGCATAGCCTGAGCACAGCCTTGGCATAGTCTGAGCATCACCTTAGCATAACCTGAGCATAGCCTGAGCATCGACATAGCACAGCCTGAGCATAGCCTGAGCATCAGCATAGCACAGTCTGAGCATAGCCTGAGCATCACTATTGCAAAGCCTGAGCATAGCCTAAGCATAGCCTGAGCATAGCCTGAGCATCACCATAGCACAGGCTGAGCATAGCCTGAGCATCACCATAGCACATACTGAGTATAGCCTGAGCATTATCATAGCATAGCCTGAGCATAGCCTGAGCATTACCATAGCACAGCCTAAGCATAGCCTGAGCATCACCATAGCACAGCCTGAGCATAGCCTAAGCACAGCCTGAGCAAAGCCTAAGCATAGCCTGAGCATAGCCTGAGCATCATCATAGCACAGCCTGAGAATAGCCTGAGCATACCCTGAGCATAGCCTGAGTATAGCCTGAGCATAGCCTGAGCATCACCATAGCACAGCCTGAGCATCACCATAGCACAGACTGAGCATAACCCTAGCATCACCATAGCACAGCCTCAGCATAGCCTGAGCATCACCATGGCACAGCCTGAGCATAGCCTGAGCATCACCATAGCACAGCCTTGACATACCCTGAGCATCACCTAAGCACAGCCTGAGCACAGCCTGAGCATAGTCTGAGCATCACCATAGCACAGCCTGAGCATAGCCTGATCATCATCATAGCATAGCCTGAGCACAGCCTTGGCATAGCCTCAGCATCACCAATAGCACAGCCTGGCATAGCCTGAGCATCACCTTGCACAAGCCTGAGCGTAGCCTGAGCATCACCATAGCACAGCCTCAGCATAGCCTGAGCATAACCATAGCACAGCCTGAGCATAGCCTGAGCATCACCATAGCGCAGCGTGAGTATAGCCTGAGCATTACCATAGCACAGACTGAGCATAGACTGAGCATCACCATAGCACAGCCTGAGCATCACCATAGCACAGCCTGAGCATAGCTTGAGCATAACCATAGCACAGCCTGAGCATAGACTCACCATAGACAGCAGCACCCATAGCACAGCCAGCCTGAGCATAGCCCATATCATAGCACAGCCTGAGGATAGCCTGAGCATCACATAGAAATATAGCCCGGGCACAGCCTGAGCATCATCATAGCACAGCCTGAGCATAGCCTGAGCACAGCATGAGCATACCCTGAGAATAACCTGAGCATTACCATAGCACAGCCTCAGCATAGCCTGAGCATCATCATAGCAGAGCCTGAGCAGAGCCTTAGCATAGCCTGAGCATAGCCTGAGGATCACAATAGCACAGCCTGAGCATAGCCTGAGCATCACCATAGCGCAGCGTGAGTATAGCCTGAGCATCACCATAGCACAGCCTGAGCATAGCCTAAGCACAACCTGAGCATTCCCTGAGCATAGCCTGAGCATCACTATAGCACAACCTGAGCATAGCCTGAGCATCACCATAGCACAGCCTGAGCATAGCCTGAGCATCACCATAGCACAGGCTGAGCATAGCCTGAGCATTATCATAGCACAACCTGAGCATAGCCTGAGCATAGCCTGAGCATTACCATAGCACAGCCTGAGCATAGCCTGAGCATCACCATAGCACAGACTGAGCACAGCCTGAGCATCATCATAGCCACAGCCTGAGCATAGCCTGAGCACAGCATAAGCATTCCCTAGCAAAGCCTGAGCAATACTATGGCACAAACCTGACAACCTGACCATCACCATAGCACAGCCTGCATAGCCTAAGCATCCACCAATAGCACAGCCTGAGCATACCTGAGCACACCATACACAGCCCTAGCATAAGCCTGAGCATCACCATAGCAGCGTAGTAAAAGACCTACCATACATAGCACGACTGAGCCATTCACCATAGTAGCTTGAGTAACCTGGAGCATACTAGACACAACTGAGCATAGCATTAGCATCATCATAGCACACCTACATTACATACACACCGGAGCATAGCCGAGCAACAGCATAGCATACCCTATTCATACCTGAGCATTACCATAGCACAGCTCAGCATACCTGAAGCATCATCATCACAACCTCAGCATAGCCTGAGCATCTCATACAGACCTGACAGAGCTACATAGCCTGAGGCATACCTAGGATCACAATAGCACAGCCTTTAGCACAGCCTAAGCAAAGCCTGAGCAAGATTTGAGCATAAATATAGCACAGCCTGAGCATATCCGGAAGCAAGCCTGAGACAACCTAAAGAATCACCATAGCACATGCAAGCAAACCGAGCATCACCATAGGACAGCCCGAGCATAGCCTAAACCTCACCAAGGCCATTGCCTGAGCATAGTGGAGCATACCATATGCACAGCCTACATAGCCTGACATCAACATAGGCAGCGAGTATACCTGACATACCCTACAAAAACAGACTGACATACCTGAGCATCACCCATAGCACAAGGCCTGAGCATACCATAGCACAGCCTGAGCATACTTGAGCATAACCATACACAGCCTGACATACCTAGCATCACCATAAGCAAACCTAGCATCACAATAGCAATCCTTGGCACAGCGCTAGCATCATCATAGACAGCCTGAGCACAACCGAGCATTCCTTGAGCATAGCCTGAGATCAACTATAGCACAGCCGAGCATATAAGCCTAAGCATCACAATAGCACACCTGACATACCTTGCATCACCATAGCACAGCCGACAAGCCTGAGCAAGCCTGAGCATCACCATAGCGTAGCGTGAAGTATACCTGAGCATACTATTAGCACAGTTGAGAGCATAGCATTTAGCATCAATCATAGACACCTGAGCATATCATACACATCCGAAGCATTAGCCGGAGCACAGCATAGCATACCCTGATCATAGCCTGATCAATACCATGCACAGCCTCAGCATAGCCTAGCATCATCAATAGCACAGCCTCAGGCATAGCCTGAAGCATCATCATAGCAAGCCTGAGCAAGCCTTACATAGCCTAGCATTAGCCTGAGGATCACAATAGCACACCTTACACAGCCTAAGCATAGCTCTGAAGCATAAATTGCGAGCAAAATATAGCACACCTGAGCAAGCCTAGCATAAGCCTGAGGATCACAAAGCACAGCCTAGCAACCTGAGCATAACCGAAGACACCATACACAGCCACAAAACCTGAGCACTAGCCGAGCATACCTGAGTACCAAAACCTGACATCCACCCATGCACATACAGAGCAAACCGAGCATCACCATATCACAGCCTGAGAATAACCTAAAATCCACCATAACACCTGAGCTACCTGTATCAATCACCATAGCACAGCCTCAGCATAGCCGGCATCACCATAACACACAATCATTAGCCTGACATCACCATAGCACAGCCTGACATCACCATGCACAAGCCTGAGCATACCCTGGTATAACAAACACAGCCTGAGCATAGCCTGGAGCATAGCCTGAGCATCACCTTAAAAAACAGCCTAGCACAGCCTGAAGCATAGCCTTGAGACCATCATAGCATAATTGAGCATAGCCTGACACAGCCTTGAATAGCCTGAGCATCACAAAGCAAGCCCTTGCTAGCCTGGAGCATCATTTATAGCACAGCCAGCCTAGCCGAGCATCAATACTACCCGAGCATAGCCTAAGCATCACCAAGCATAATAGGCATACCTGAGCACAGCCTGCATACCTGATCACACAAAACACAACTGACATAACTGAACACCTTAGCATAACCTAAGCATAGCCTGAGCATCACCATAGCACACCAGAGCATAGCACTGTGCATTCACCATAGCACAACTGATAACTGACATCACTATTGCAAAGCCTGACCATAGCCTAACATAGCCTGAGCATACCTGAGCATCACCATAGCACAGCTTAGCAATACCTACCATCACCATAGCACCAGAACTGAGGTATACCGACATTATCATGCATAGAAAAAACACTGAGCATAGCCTGAGCTATTACCCATAGCACCACCTAAGCATAGCTGAGCATCACCATCACAGCCTGAGCAAGCCTAACACAGCCATGGACAAAGCCTAAGATACCTAGCAACCTAGAGCATCATCATAGCACAGCCTGAACATCATCATAGCACACCTGAAATAGCCTGAGGCTACCCTGAGCATAGCCTAGTATAGCCTGAGCATATCCTGAGCACCACCATAGCACACCTGACATCACCATACACAAACTGAGCCATAACCCAGCATCACCATAGCACAGCTCACATAGCCTGAGCATCACCATGCAAGCTAGCATAGCCTGACATACCATAGCCAAACCTTACATACCCTGAGCATCACCTAAGCACAGCCTGACACACCTGCATAGGTCTGAGCATCACCATAGCACAGCCCTACATACCTATCATCATCATAGCATACCGAGCAACAGCCTTGGCATACCTGAGACATCACAATAGCCACATCTTGCATACCTTAACATCACCTTAGCACAGCTCTGACGTACCTGAGCATCACCAAAACACAGCCCACCATAGCCTGGCATAACCATAGCACACCTGAGCATACCTGAACATCCAACCCATAGCGCAGCGTGAGTATACCCTGAAGCAAATTACCATCAGCACAAAGACTGAGCATATAGACTGACAGCATAACAACCATAGCACCACTGAGCATCCACCATTAGCCACACCTGACATAGCTTGAGCCAATAACCACTAACACAAATAGCCTGAGCAAGCTGACATCACCATAGCAAAGCGAACAACCAAATTCACAAAGCCTAGCATCACCATTACACAGCACACAATCATCATAGCACACCTGAGCATAGCCTGACAAGCATGAGAACCCTGAAAAACACTAAGACAATTACCAATAGCAACATCCTCAGCAATTATCACTGACATCATCATAGCAAGCCTAGCCAAGCCTAGCATTACCTGCACTTAGCCTGAGGATCACAATAGCACAGCCTAGCATAGCCTGACAACCATTAGCGCAGCTGAGTAAGCCTGAGCATCACCATAGCACACCTGAGCATTACCTAAGCACAACCTGAGCATTCCTAGCCATACCCTGAGCATCACAACAATATAGCACAACCTAGCATTACACGAGCATCACCATAGCACACCTGACATAGCCTAGAAAAAA